>NC_068969.1:42252937-42563778 GCF_026419915.1 Harpia harpyja
TCAGCACTTGTGTGTGCATCCCATGGGGGCTCATAGACTACGTATGTCCAGTTTGCTTACATATTATCTGACCTGATCCTCTTCCACCAAGGGTACGTCTTTCGTCCAACTTTTTCCCCTGGGTATCTAGGTAGCTATGTCAGGTTTGCTGGGGGTTTTGGGGTTTTGGTTTGTTTTGGGATTTTTTTTTTTTTTTTTTTTTTTTGCAGGGAGGCATGTGGCATAGAAGAATTTTGGCTTGATAGACTATTTCAAGCCATGTCTCTATACAAATACAGAAACATTCAACTTTGTGTGATCTAACAATGTATCCTGAAGTGAATTTTGGAAATACAGCCCAAAGATACCCGCCATACCCTCCATAATACTCAGCCCAGTCCCATGGACAGCAGAGTAACGATTATGTGGTCTCATATAAATGCATGATATGACACCTAGATCCAGATTTCTGTACTCTGTGGATTTACAGCTGCAGTTCAGTGATAATTTGGCAATCTCTGCCCTATGCTTCATTGCATGGTAAAGACATGCCATTAGGCAGCAAAAGGCAAGAGATACTGGGCCATATCTGAATGACACCAATGTCTGTCTGACTGGTGTCAGACATTTTGTCTTCTTGCTGAGATGGTATTCACTGCAAAACACTGCTTAGCTCTGTGGCTAAGCACAAAGTAAGACATGAGCTAAGTTTTCAAAGCAAAACAAGAGAAAACACTCCCACCCCCATAACCTTCTGCTTTTTTCTTTATCCAGATCGAAAGGTATTGTGCCCAAAGCCATTCATTTAAATTATTCAATAGAGACATGGTGCGCTGGTTGAAAAATCTGAGAAGCTGCTACACTTAAACATTTAGCAGCATATATGAAAAAGAAAAAAAAAGAAAAAAGAAAACTAAGCAGTCATGTTTATTGAAACTGGTGGAAGTAAGGCCTAAAATTCTTGAATGGACTTCAGAGGGCAAGAAACAAATTGATTTGAAGACACTCTGCTTCATAAAGAAGTTTTCTTCATTATGAAACTATGATTTGCCTCAGGGTCATGGCTGGATTATTTTGGGCAAAAGTAAACATTACTCTTTCCTGACCCACTTTTTTTTTTTTTTTTTTTAATAACTGGGACTTGATTTTCCTCATTCTATCTGCAAATAAATGAGACTAGTTTTTTATAACACTGTCATGGTTTAAGCCCAGTCAGCAACTAAGCACCACGCAGCTGCTCATTTACTCCCCTCCACCCAGTGGGATGAGGGAGAGAATGGCAAGGGTAAATGTGACAAAACTCATAGGTTGAGATAAAGACAGTTTAATAGGCAAAGCAAAAGTTGCACATGCAAGCAAAACAAAACAAGGAATTCAGTCATCACTTCCCATGGGCAGGCAGGTGTTCAGCCATCTCCAGAAAAGCAGGGCTCCATCACGCCTAACGGTTACTTTGGAAGACAAACCACCATCACTTTGAATGTCCCCTCCTTACTTCTTCTTTGCCCAGCTTTATATTGCTGTGCATAACATTGTATGGTCTGTGGGTCCGTTGGGGTCAGCTGTCCCAGCTGTGTTCCCTCCCAACTTCTTGTGCACCCCCAGCCTACTTGCTGGTGGGGTGGGGTGAGAAGCAGAAAAGGCCTCGACTCTGTGTAAGCACTGCTCACCAGTAACGAAAACATCCCTGTATCATCAGCTCTGTTTTTGGCACAAATCCAAAACATAGCCCCATACTAGCTACTATGAAGAAAATTACCCCAGCAAAAAACAGCACAAACACACAGGAATTCTTTTTAACATTGTACCCAATCACTAAAGAAGTATTGTGCATGCTTTTAGTAAACAGTTTAACATTTCTACTTTCAGAGATTTATTATCTATGGTTTTAATAAAGATAGTGGAATAAATTTTTAAATACTCATTTTGCTACCATTTAGATCATAAGATTATAAAAATTAAAAGACCTATAAGAATTTAGGAACATAAAAACCTTTTAAAACCACAATTTTTTTTTTATTATTATTTTTAACTGAAGCCCTGCACTCGTAGATAGAGGGAAAGGAATATATCTGGTATACTTTTTGAGACAGTTGAGTATGTCACTTGTCAGTGCTAACTAGAAAAATATGGAAGTAGACAAAAGTACACTAAAGTTGGGTGTAAAACCAACAGTTACAAGATAGCCATAATTAGTTCAATTGCTGATATACTAAGAAATACTTAACATGTAATGGATAGTTCTGGCTAGTGATTTGGATGATGCAAAAGAATATGCCTATATTATGTATGTATACATAATTTGCATTGGGAAGAGTTACAAGCATTTTGAAAGAAAGGTTTGAATTCAAAGTGATCTTGATAAATTGCCAAAACACTTGGAAATAGGTAATATGAAACTTTGTACAGGCAAGTGAAAAATGTTCCACACAGAAAGGAAAAATTAAATGCAAAATACTAAACCTAACCACTCTCTGGGAAACGCACTGTAGATTATGAAGGGTGTAGACTGAATACTGGACTACACATATGATAATGTTCCCAAAACCTTGGGCGATAGTATGGGAGATCTTATTTTCTCTGCTGCAACATCTGTCAGGAAGTCTGCTGTCAAAGACTATCTGGTTCACATTAACACAAACTTTTTGCTACTGTTTTCTGTTTTTTCAGGGAGTGAAGGTGTGAGGTTTGAAAAAGGCAATCCAAAAGAGAAAATCAGAAGACGTTGAGAGAGAATATATGAAGCAACAATGAACAAAGCTACAGTTTAGAACAGTGAGTGCTGCATGGGCATGGCCAATCACTTTGAAAATGTGAGCAGTCCTGGGTCATGTAAAATCAAAAAGAATTAAAACCCATGGATATTAATAAATCTTGATTTCTCAAAGTTTGATTTATCAAAGAAATCATGTAATGTTTAGAAGTAAGGTTCTTTACAGTAAATTTAAACAAATGTCCATGTACTCAAACTTTTAAACCTACTGTTAAGCATCTGAATATTTAAGATTTGAAAACAAATATGCTGCTTTCAAAGGTCTTGACCTGTATATTAAGTTTTCTGCTTCTCATCCTTCTTGAAAATTTAGGGCAGAACAGCTGACGCTATCATGACTTAAGCCAATTCAAACCTTCTCTTATAGCCCCACATAATCTGTACAGCTCTTGAATCACAGGAGGGGATCTTTTCATCTCTGTTCTAGCTTCACAGGGTTTTTTTCTTTATTTCCCTTCTGATTTTATTTCCCTTCTTTATCTTTATTTTCCTGATCTTTATTTCCCTTTGTCATGGTTTAAACCAAGCCAGTAACAAAGCACCACACAGCTGCTCGCCTACTCCTTCCCCACCCCAGCCATGGTGGGATGAGGAGAAAATATAAAGAAACACTTGTGAGTTGAGACGAGGACAGGGAGGCATCACTCACCACTTATGGTCATGGGCAAAAGAAGCTCAACTTGGGGAAGAAACAAAATCATTTTAATTTACTACAAATCAAATCAAAACAAGGATAATGAGAAGTAAAACCAAACCTTAAAACACCTTCCCCCCACCCCTCCCTTCTTCCCGGCTCAACCCCACTCCCGATTTCTCTACCTGCTCCTCCCTGCCAGCAGCACAGGGGGACAGGGAATGGGGGTTGGGGTCAGTTCATCACACGTTGTCTCTGCTGCTCCTTCCTCCTCAGGGGGAGGACTCCTCACTCTTCCCCTGCTCCGCCATGGGGTCCCTCCCACGGGATTCAGTCCTCCATGAACTTCTCCAATGTGAGTCCTTTCCGCAGGCTGCAGTTCCTCACAAACTTCCCCGGCATGGGTCCTTTCCGTAGGCTGATCTTCAGTCACACACTGCTCCAGCGCAGGCTTTCCCATGGAGTCACGGCCATCTTCAGGGGCATCTGACTGCTCTGGTGTGGGATCCTCCAGGGGCTGCAGGTGGATATCTGCTCCACCGTGGACCTCCATGGGCTGCAGGGAGACAGTCTGCCTCACCATGGTCTTCCCCATGGGCTGTAGGGGAATCTCTGCTCTGGGTACCCCTGGGGCATCTCCTATCCCTCCCTCTTCACTAACCTCGGTGTCTGCAGGGTTGTTTCTCTCACATCCCACTCCCCCTACTCACTGCAGGTTTCTCTTCTCAAATCTGCTCTCCCAGAGTCACTACTCGCTGATGGGCTTGGCCTGAGCCAGCGGCGGGTCCGACTTGGAGCTGGGGAAGCTTCTAGCAGCTTCTCACAGGAACAACCCCTGTGACCCCTCCCCACTACCAAAAAACCCTGCCACAAAAACCCTAACACCCTTCCATTCCCTTTCACTGGTCCCTCTTCTGATAAAACAGTACTAGAAAAGAGACTTTCTTTACAAAATGTTTGGACTAGATTTATTAAAAAATAACATCAACCAAAAAAACCCCCCCAAACCTGCATGAAAAGCATTTCATTTGAGAAGAACAAGCAGAGAATGCATAACTTCTTGAATGTTAAATACATGCATGCCTTTTTTGCATGTTGAATATTTCCATAGAAGCAGGATCTTTGTGAGGTGTTCGAGAAGGCTAAATGAAATGTTTCCTGGCATTCCTATCATATTAACTTTCAGATTTTCCACATTAGCAGTTTTCTGTCATATAAAACAAGTTAAACAGATTTCTGAAATTAAATGTGATCACCTACACAGGCTGAAGGTATAATTACACCAGGACCTTTCCTATTAGGGAAAACAAAGAGCTAATTGTAATATTACACTAACTCAATATGATAAAAAGGGTAATAAAATCTAATACTTAAATTGTGTTAGTGCTAGAATACACCATACTTCCTGTTCATTTTAACAGGACTGGGAACTGGTGTCTAATGGCAGTTAGAATTTGTGATAAATACATATTTTATATCTTGTCAAAAAGGATAGAAATAACTGCATAAAATTCAGGTCCCATCATAGCACTACTTCCAGGATGATGATGATAGTGCTTCATGCTTTATTCATACGTTATATACATGCACACACATATAAGAAAAACTTTAACCTAGGTAATGAAGAAAATGGTAGATAAAAAGATATCTGAACAATCTAATTTGAGCATCCATATAAATATGCATGTAACGCCTATTTTAGCATACATTATATTAGTTTTTTTCTACCAATTTGGCTCCTTCTCTGATGTCTTCCCTGGAAAAAGGAATAAAATATTAACATTTTCCCATGATTTTTAAAAATACTTTTCACTAAGAAAAGGCATGTTTAAAAAAAAAAAAAAAGGTCTGACCATACTGGTGGTAACTTATACTGCTGTGTAGCACAGTCAGAGGAACAGAAAACAAAGAATGAATTTTTTCTTCTACCTGCCCCAAAGGCATCCAATATATATGTCCACCTACTAATATTTTAATTGCATTGTTACCTTGCCTTTCTCTGGGAGGGTTTTTTGCCAATTTTTGGCTTTACACTTTTTATGTAACATGCCTTAATGTGTACCACCCACAGGGTAAATAGCTGTTCTAATGTGGTATACAATTCGTTAACTATAAAAAAAAAAAATATATACATATATATAAGAGTTACTGAGTTTGAATGAAACTTTCTTAGGCACATTTAAGCAAAAATGAAATTAGATCTCACAAAACAAAGTATACTCAACATTTCTTTCCAAGGCGACAATCTACAGCTTTATGTAGTCTTACACATTTAAGTCTAAACTAGGCCAGAGGCACCAAGTGAAGACCTCAAACCCATGTGTGCAGCTCATGTAGCATATTTGAGTTCAATTCTCAAAGTACAACAAACAAAACTACACATTAGTTCACTGAGATATTCAGCAAAATCAGTGAAGAAATTGGAGAAAGAAGAAAATTATGTGATTTAATCAAAATACATAAAATCATTGTCTTCATTGCCAAGTCAGTACAAATTTTAACCAATTGTCAAATGCAGATTAATTTTGTAATATAGCTCTTTGCACATATTTTAAATTTTTTTTTTAAACATGCAAATATTTTTCACACAGACCATCCTTTGTCTCAGATGTCTCTCTGTCTTTAAGAGTAATCAACATACAAATTTTGCAAATTCCACAGTAAAATATTCCAGCAGTAAAATACTCCTAAAGAAAGAAAAGAAGTCCAGTGATGAAGAATACATTTCAATATTCTATGGTTAAAATAAAAAAGAAAAAGGTAGCTGCTCCTAAAATGATGCGAAGATTTGCCCTGTTGACAGTTGCTGGATACTTTGGACAGCATGGCATATGTTGCCTGCCAAACACAAATATGTGAACTCAATGCTTAAAATTCATTTTTATGGAGCCCCAAACACAAACAAGCTTGTTCATTCTGCTACAGCCTAAAAATAGGTTTGTAATCCTGGGTTTTCATTTTTAGAGATAGTACTTAAGGAATACAACTTATAATTCATGGTTGTAACAATGTAAATAAAAGATTCCCTACCCTGTTTTGGTTCTGAAAACACCAGGATGAGACCAGTTATGGAAAAATACTGTCACTGCTGCGTCCTGGCAAGTTCTAACCTTGTACTGTGAAGATTCTCATACTGATGGATAGCATAGACAGACATGGTCAAGTTTGGGAATTACCGTATCCTAAATAGAGCCTTGGATTCAAACGTGGGGCAATTCTGGATTTGATATAAACATGAACATTGTTCTACAGAAAACATAAACAGGGACACATATTACAGAGACTTGGTCTGTTTATGAAATATCTCCACATGCTGCCTTCAACTCTCAAAAGCACTAAAAAACAAACAATAAAACACTACAGTAAAAGCCTGATAGTCTTCTCTAAATGATGATCTGTAACAGTTTTACTGTTAAACTGTTTTTTGTTTGTTTTTTTTTTAAAGTCTCTTTGACCAAATTTATAGTTTAACTTGCATAAAACTCTCCATTCCCTACAGTGTGGGTTTTCTGTACCTAAGTAGAGTAATCAAAAAGCAATAGTTGAATTAGAGACACTGCTCAGTGACTTGAATCACTGAATGTGCACTTAAATGACATTTGGAAAGAACTTTAAGTGGAAAGTCTTCCCTTGCATTATATAATTCACACTATTGAACATAAGCTAACAATTTAAACAAACATCCCTACATTTATTAGCAATCTTACATACTCTTTCCTTGTAACACAACAGGTAAGTTCCAACCTTCAAATCCAGTTTGAAGTTAAGAAACAAGCACATACTACATTTTTGTATGCTGACAGTTAATAATAAGAAGAAACCACCACTAACGACAAAACTGTTATTGTGAACAGATACTCCTATCAAGCTTCATGGAAGGAATATGACAGTCTTTTCTCCTCCTAGTAAAAATGCTTTCACACATGATGTGAAATGGTAAAAGAGACTATCATTCAGCCTAAGAATGCAAACTGTAGTTTTTCTAACCTTTTGAGGTAGAGTGATAGTAAGCTAAATTAAAATGACTGCTAATGAGGACATACAACCTTCTTACAACAGAGACTTCAAATAGTTTATCATCCAAGAACTGACAGATCTGGAATTTTGTTAAGCCTGTAAGAGCACAATTAAAATCTTGTCAGAAAGAGCGCCTCTTAAAATTCCTGGTGCTCTTATTTCTAACAGAAGTCTACACTAACAGCCAGAACAGTTTGAAGACATAAAAAAATTATCTGGAAAAAATATTCTGGTCATATTTAATGAGCAAAATTAACTTCCAGCTATGCACAAAGATGCTTATTTTGAAGGACTGAGAAAGGGAAGACAACAGCTGGAAAAAAACCTGTTGTTTGTGTTTGGTTGTTGTTTTGTTTCTATTCCTCAGAAAAGGCAGACTACATAATTAAAAGGTGAAAGAAACAAAGATTTGTTGCTACATGACATGAAAGAAACAGACTTTTTGCTACAGAACACCTGAATAGTGCTTCTAAGAACTATCAGCTTTACTGGGTGGGTAATGGTGGGTTTGTCAACATCAGCAGCTTAGTTTGCAACTAGTCTTGTAAGGCATGAATCCTGTTCTGTCATCCTGTGCAGCTTGGCATAGCACAGTAATGCATGTGAATTTCATCATGATGCATGTGAATTTCTGTCATTGTCAGCCAGCTGTATTTCAGGACACAGGCTTTTCTACACCCTGTTTCCATTTTCCCCTTTCTTTTTCTTTCAGTATGCATGATTGAGAATGACCTTTCAAAGTGAGTTTGATAAAGACCCCCAAAAACCAAATCCAAAAGTATATGAATCATTTCTAGGTTATAAAAGTTTTATCAAATAATGACATCTGAAGTGTAAACCAATGTCATGTCAACTGCTTTTCCTATACCATCTGTTTATTTTAAAATATTTTTCCTTTTTTTTTTAACTGTAATGCAATTTCTCCCAACTTAATACATATTGTACTTCCACAGGATTTGTTATACTTCACTAGAAGATAAAAAAAAAATAAAATTTGAGAACACCATATTTTGAAATACATCACAGGTATTGTAGAAACCTGTAATTGTAGCTCAGTGATCTGATTACATTGTGTTTATTCAATTACTTTAGCTTACTGTTGTACGCCCACTCCAGCACACTGACAAGCAGCTTAACATTACAGCAGGTGAGCCATGCCACTCTTGTTTAATGGTCCTCCAGCATTACAATTACGTTTATAATATTTTGGTTAGCTGAGGCTTTCATTACACACTTATCTGAATGCAAAATTTCCCTTTAGGTTGAAACTTGCCGTACATGATTGTCTCAGTATATGAAACACTTTCTTCTTTACGTTTTTAAATAATAGCTTAAAGACCCATTCAAGTCAGAAAAAAAAGTTCTGAATAGCTTCACTGAGATATATATTATACTCCAAGCAAAACTCACAGCCTAAGATGGTATTAGGCTATGTGACAAAAGTCCTGTCTCCACACCCAGAAAGGAGGCCAGAGACACCACAGCAGGCAGGGGCACCTCAATAACCGAATCAGACGAATAAGCCCTGGACTGTCCCAGGAGAACCCCAACTCCACGAGTAGGGGGACACTCGTGCTGGGAGTTTACCAGCAGCAGCTCTTGGGGGTACTTGCCATACCTGGGGGGCCATTACCATAGGTAGGCGACACACTGTGGGATGCAGGGGAAGAGGGGTTTGTGATTGTAAAGGGCTTATTATGGGATGTTTTGGGAAGGAGGAAGGGAGGGATCTAGAACATTCAGGGAGAAACAAGTACAGGAAAATAGAAGGATGAGTGGATAAAGGGGGCTAGTTTAAAAGTAAAATACTGAGGCCCAAGGACAGCTACCGGGCAGATTGAACGTCTGAGCCCAGCTCCTGGAGAGATCCACCTAATGTATATGTATCTATACATATGACCCCCACTAGCAGACATCAATCCTGCTCAGCAAGTGGGGGAAGAAGGATGAGGCCATTGGTCCTGTTTGTGTTTGCATGAGTGCTGTGTGTGTCTGCTTATGTTAATCTATATGCATGGCCATGTATATACATGCATGTATGTATATATATGTATGTGTTTATGTCTATCACATATGTGTGTTTATCTGTGTGACTATTGGGAATACATGCTCAGCCTCACTGCCAGTTGGACCTGGAGATGTAGAGCCTCTGTCAGACTGCTGTATCTGGCAACTCCCTAGTATGCTGGTTTTGACTGAGATGGAGTTAATTTTCTTTGTAGTCGCTAGTATAGGGCTAGTATCAATAGTGTTGACAATACGGGGATGTTTTCGTTACTGGTGAGCAGTGCTTACACAGAGTCGAGGCCTTTTCTGCTTCTCACCCCACCCCACCAGTGAGTAGGCTGGGGGTGCACAAGAAGTTGGGAGGGAACACAGCTGGGACAGCTGACCCCAACGGACCCACAGACCATACAATGTTATGCACAGCAATATAAAGCTGGGCAAAGAAGAAGTAAGGAGGGGACATTCAAAGTGATGGTGGTTTGTCTTCCAAAGTAACCGTTAGGCGTGATGGAGCCCTGCTTTTCTGGAGATGGCTGAACACCTGCCTGCCCATGGGAAGTGATGACTGAATTCCTTGTTTTGTTTTGCTTGCATGTGCAACTTTTGCTTTGCCTGTTAAACTGTCTTTATCTCAACCTATGAGTTTTGTCACATTTACCCTTGCCATTCTCTCCCTCATCCCACTGGGTGGAGGGGAGTAAATGAGCAGCTGCGTGGTGCTTAGTTGCTGGCTGGGGTTAAATCACAGCACCTAACCAAAAGGAGCTGTGAACAGAGAGGGAGGTGGAGGTGCCCCCTCCTCACATGCCTGCCATGTATTAGAGGTTGCAGTGATGGGGATGGGAGGACCTGCAAAGAGCTCCAGTTTCCCTGACACTGGGAGCAGTGGGAGTCCAAGACAGTCCTAAACACAGTGCAGTGACAGCTGCAACAGAGTTGGATCTGTCCTGCAACAACTCCATGATCTGGTGATGAGGCCGTGTACCACCAGCAAGACATGGCTGGCTGATGTTAAGCAAGCGGACTGTAAGAAAAAAAAGCAGAAAATTGAAACAATGACTCCAGAAGAGACACTTCTTGGAGGGCTGAGTAGCTCATATAGAGGAACAGAAGTACCATTTCACCTTCATATTGTGGTTGATTTCTTGTGGAACCTGCCGAGCTGGTTTTAGGGGAGAAGAAAAGCTGAGAAGCACACTCAGTAGAGCTGAGAAGAGGAACTGGAGAAGGATCTGAATCTCACTCCCCAGAAAAAGCAGGCTTGGAAAAATGTTCAGATCGACAACAGAGTTGTTTGAAGAAATTGAGTCACATTAGGGTGACTATAAGGAAATCAAGGCCAGACAGCCTATCCCTTGCTGGAACAGAAAGCAAGATTAGACAAACGTGGTAAAAACATTGCTTTAAAATATCTTTTCTTTTTTCTCACTGTTAGCATTAAATATTAGTTCAGTTTAAGAGGGCTGTCCAGTAACTTTGTCTACCAGGAATGGTCGGGACAGTTATACCTCCAGAGTAAGCATAGTGGATGGATAATCTTGGGTTCAACCTGTGAGCAGAGGGTCTCTGGCATCTCAAGCCAGGGATAAAACAGTGGGAGGTGTGACACCTGAGGGGCTTCAGTCACGGGGGTAATGACAATTAGCCAGTTCTGCACTCTCAACTGGTGCTTCTACAGGTCATGTTATAGGTTGATCCACAATGAAATGGAAAAAGGAGAAATCTAGTGAAAGGGGAAATAGACATTAAAGATTAATTACTTTAATGAAGACATAATTAACACAACAAAGAAAGGAAGGTGGTCCTATTCCTTTTAAGACCAAACAAAATATCACTCGGGATTTCATTAGCTAAAACTCTAACAGACATGAAACTCTAACAATACATATCATCTTGGTCATTCACAATAAAAATAGAAAAAAAAAAAAAGATACACAGTCTTCTAACTTTTTTTCAACTTATTTTTCACAGTTTGTTTACCTATATATTTCTGTTTGCACTATAACAGAACTGCAGATTAGCATTCTACTGGATTCTTGTGTAAACTAGAATACTTTCTTAATTTGATTCATTATGTGGGTTGATTATGGAGTTTGGCTTCTTCTCAGCCTCTGGAAGAATGATGATTCCTCTAAAAAAAAAGCTGATAGATACTAGCAGTCAAACTTATCAAGCCAAGTTAGGTAAAACTGGATAGCAAAATGAGAATCTGTGATATAAACCAGTAAAAAGTGGCAATGGAAATACAGGCACAGAAAGAACAACCTGGTGCCCATATTTGAGATTTTCACTTTCCAAAACTACAATTTTCCATGTCATTTGCAATCTCCTCCCTATTGTGGCAAATTAAATATTAGTTAATTTCTTCTGTGTACCTTGTTATTCCCATCCTTTTGGTTTTCAGAAAGGTGGCATTTTCTTAGTGAAGGAAGTTGTATTTATTCAGGTATGCCCTTCTTTATTTATCTTCCCAGTAGGAGAGAAACTAGACATGAGCAAAATCTCTGCATGTGTGAAAACAGCTAAGAACTGTAATGGGTTACTAGGGAGTCTGTGGGACCTTCACTAGTGGAGGATACAAAGAAGTTAGATGAAACTCTGTAGGATTGCTATGGATAGAAGGACTCAAGTCTAAAATCAATTAGATGGATTCTCAAATTGCTGTTGGTGAGGGAGGACAAATACAGCTTTCCTTGAATCATGAAAGGTTTTGTCAGTACTTTTTCAAGGTGTAGTTTGTATGTTCTAACATTCTGATCTTCACTAATATAGTAGTAAATATTAACAGTTTATTGTTATTATGGCTAATCTTTGTCTCCCCAGAGTATCATGTTTTGTCACATCCAATATCATGTATCTAAGCATGCTGTAAGATTTAATATTATTGTAATTTATAATTTCATTCCCTGATTTTCTTTTACATATTAAACCTTGAATTTCCTATGAACATTTGATGCTTGCTTTTTATAAGTCAGAGCATTTAAGATATTATGTGTTACCACAGAAGGACATAAAACGGGTAAAATACTAGTCACATAAGTAACTTTCACTGCCGAGTAAGTATGGTCCATGCCTTTTGGATCTTTAAAAATCCAGTGACATAAAGTGTCATGTGATCACTAAATCTGCAGCTGTCACAAGCAGTGTAATTATTTAACTACTCAGTTACTAAACAGTAATAATGATCAGGACAGATTAGAATGAATGGTAAAGTCAAGAAAACTTAGATATGAGCCTCTTTTAAGAGGTCTAAAGATTATTGTGCTCCAGGCCAGAAATGTTTCAAACAGTTTGCCTATATGTCAATATTATAGTAATATTAGATTTAGAAAACATTTACATTTCCTCCCATTTTAGGACAACATTCCAGACAGGATCCTCTTACTGTTGCTCAAGAGTCACAGCTGCATATCAATTCCTCATTTTCCTTGAGAAGAATAGTGAAAGAGGATCGTTAAACTCATATGAAATAAATCCTTGGGATTGCAGGTGAGAGGTATGGACAATACTGCTTGAGGTGTACAGGAGTCATACTATTATCACAAAAAAAAATATTAATGTTGTCATACTATTTACTCGAGCCACAAAGCATGGTTATTTTGTTATCTACCTTGTGTCACAGATAAAACTAAGCAAGGTATACACTCTCAGTAACATTGCTAGAAAACTGCCACAAAACTGATAGTTACCTGAGAGTAGGTATCAATAATTCAACAGCAGACAGTGAAGGAATTTCAAGTGGGTCCTTTAGACCTTTGTCTTGTATCTGACAAATGTCCTGTACCACTTAATACTTTCATTATAACTTGGATGGCTGAACAGGGTGTGTGCTAATAAAATTCGCAGGTGACACTGAGAATGAATGAACTGGAAGAACATGGGTGCAGTAACAGGTGGGGATGGAACTCAAAATTGGCTTAATAAGAGAGAGAAAGTGCCCTGAAAACATCCATTATAAAGAGATTTAAGGTGGTTTTTCTTGGGAAGAAACACTAACATGCACAAAAATGGAAAGGATTGTAACTGGAAAGGTTTCTATACTGCAGAAGTGGAACTGGATGTTACTGTGAAGTAGAAATTTAATAATGATTCAATACAGGTCACAAAATAGCTGGAGCTGGGACAAGGCCAAGGCGCACCTGAGGAGCAGGAGTGTGGTGTAAATCTCAGGGCAGTCTTTCTTTAAAGAAAAGTTGTGTCAGATGTTCTGGAGGGAAAATTTAATGCAGTAGACACTGCACTACAAATGACACATTTATACAAACCCATAGTTTTTGCAGGTAAAAATTTGTTAATGAAAGAACTAATTAAAGATTTAACTTTAATGAAGATCAAAATGAACAGCAGAACCACCTCCTTTATTGTTTATCACTACTGAACCTAACTCTGTCCACTTATATATTGGATTCAGTGAGATCAATGTATTCACATTTTGTAATGTTTTTCTCGTGAGTTTATTTTTAACACTTAGCATTAACTGAAAGAGATGTTCCAGCTTATCATGGGAACAACCGGCTAAGTGTTGCTTTTAGGCATGAAGTCACTCTCTAAATTACCAAACTCACTTCTCCAAGAAAAGGTATGTTCCTTTTGTTATTAGCAAGTTGAAAGGATTGCAAAACAGATTTAAATATTGATAAAAGTCCCACACTTTTATTTTTTTGAAACGTAACAAACAGAATGTCTACAAAAGAACACAAATGCAATAGACCTGAATCTAGAACCCCTTCATCTATATGCAACCCCCTTACTCATAAAAATATGCCTAGAGAAATTAATGGGCTGAGAGGGACTTGAATGAATTAATAGTGGCCTTAATTACATTGAATCACTTAGGCGAAGTGTATAGTGGATTACGTTCCTGGTAGAGAAAACCTGCATTTGACTCTGAAATAATGAAAAAACAGTTATTGAGCCTTATCAACATAAGCTTCTATTTTACTCAGATTAGCATAATAGTAGTATTTTAGTTGATTTCCAAAAAGCTCAGCCTACTTGACTTTTCTGATTAAATGAATATTTTATCTGATGCTATTTTAATGTTTCTGTTGAAAAAACATGACAGATAGCAGAAAAAATAAATACATTAATTAAAGAAGAATAAATTAATAAACCTTCTATTTTTGTTTTATGATGGTCTTATTTTGGAAAGATTTGAGAAATCTGATCTCCCACTGTTAGCTGAAACGAATGTTGCTTTATTATGTCTATTTGAAATTACATTGGCCGTTACATCTAGAAGTTTCAAAGAAGTTTAAGAGACTTCAAGGGTTTTTTATTAATCTGTTAAATCTAATTAACAGGATACCACCAGACCCCAATCATTTCTCACAGTTTTCATATGAACTCATGAATATGATTGGTATCACTACTTATTTCCTCTGGGAAAATAACTACATAGACTATGCCTGTAAAAAAACCAGTGGGGGAGAGGGAAAGAGGAAGGAATTGTCTGCAAGAAAGGAAAAATAACAAAAGCTCAAGTAATATGTATGTTTACTAAGACTGAATTAAATATTTATGATGGAATCAGCACACTTTAAAAAAAAAAAAAGTGATTACCTGAGTTGGTTGGCATAACTTTCATGGTACCAACCACGTTTGATCTGTCTTCAGGCAATTTTAATAGTAATTTAAAAGTACTCAGTACTCATCATTTTATGGCAGACACTCATTTGAAGACATTACATAAAATGATATGAAACTCATATCCTCGTCCCAAATACATTAGTGATTTCTGCTTAAGCATTTATAGTGGCAGACTTCTCCAATTTGTAAAATAAAGAGCTGAGATGAAAACAACTTATCCAAAGCCCTTTTTCTGTTATGGGTTACTTTTCTATTTACCCTCTGGATACAGAAATATATTCCTTCATTTAATAAATAGGTTAATCATCATTTTACTTCCTTTCAACCACCAGCTAAACTGCTATCATATAGAATGATATGTGGAGAGTGTGTATAAAAAGCAGTAGTTTAAAAAATAGTGGACAAAGTGCTTCTAAAATGTCTCTTCACCTTTTTTTAATGAAATAAATTAACATATCACATTTTATTGACAGTGCTTACCATCTGCTCTAAGTCGACAGAGTCCCAGGAGTAAAAAAACAAACCCATATATATCCAATGCTGAGTGCAGAGCAATAATAATCAATACGATATTGAAAGGAATTTAGAAGAGCAAATCAGTCCCATCTCTTCCAGCACTTGGTGCATGCAGCCATACTGCAGGACTCACAGGAACCCTAACAATTATTTAATTTTCATTTACTGTAATGACTTACTCTGATTGTGACTGTGCTTGCTCCTATTTCCTGATCTAATGTAAGTTTTACTGAGAAAGCAACTGAAATCATGTTTACACATAGAAGGAGTTAGCTCATTGCAGTGTAGTTATTTTATCCTTTTTCTTGTAGGTGCTTTCATGGATAATATGGTTGCAAAGTTTTAATCACAGCAGGTTATCAAAGCTAGATTTGAACTGAAATCCCATTCAGACTGCCATATTTCTTTCACATATGCTTTTCTCTTTTGGTTCCTTATTCCATTCTTTTTCTGTTTCTGGCTAGTCTTATAAGCTACTCAATTAAAGCAATCAAAATTACATTATATATAATAGTATTAGAAAGGGCAGTTATGGGAATGGAAATGAAAAGGACTAAGAAAAGACGTGGGTTACCAGAGAGAAGCTGTAAAGACAGTAATTTTTAGTATGTATTTAACATTATAAAAATAGGGGATTTTTTTTGTTACTGAAAGCATTTCACATGCACCCTCCTCACTCCCTCCGCTTTTTTTTTTTTTTTTTTTACACCTGTAAATGCTTTTAAGACTTTTTTGGAAAAGCCATCATTTTCAAAGTACCCATAAGAGCACGTAATCCCTACATAATTTTTAAAAAATTGCTCTTTTCTAAAATAATGGCAATTTTCCAGATAACTAGTTTACACAATAAGGAAATGCCTCAGACTTACTTTGAAAAAGAATGCAGTAGAGATGGATGGCTTGTTCCATACTTTGGAGGAAGTATATCACCAGCAGAAAGAGAAATACTCAGATTAATGTGCATTAGTGAGTAATCAATAACCTTATCAGAAAAAAGAAAGCTTCCTAGTATCAGACTTCTGAATACTATTGGGAGGAAAGTGCAACATTGTATTTCAAGGTTTTCCAAGACTTCCCAAAATAATCGCTATGAGGGAAAGCTAGTACTTCTGGTAGTGCTAAAAAGAACACAAAATTTTGAGGGGAACGCAAAGACAAATGATTGCTGAGCTCAGTGAATTACTCAAAGGGAATTCCATTGAGTCCAGTGACAGGGTTTGGAAATTCTCATTGTAATGATTATAGGACTAGAACGTATCAAATTTAACATTGACTTAGTATCACGTTTTCAAAATTCATTAGCAATCTGCTGGATTTCTTAGCATTTTGTTGTAAAACCATGCAATTGCCAAGTGTAGAAAATTCTTGTTTTCTAGATAGGTGTAAGGACATGTAAGAAGAAAAAAAAAAAAAGAAAACAAAGAAAAAGAAGATTTGCTGTCTTAATGCTTTATGTCCGCTACTTTCCAAAATTTGGTGAAGTATTCAATTCCATGTTATGGTGTGCAGACACAAAGGCTGTGGCCAGTCCAGGTTAACCCATGACTTATTATTACTTTTGGCTGGACAACCCTGCAATACTTATGTTTATGAAATTTAAGTAAGAAAATATATAGATTTGCATTAACATTAAATTAATCCCATCAAAATAAGGGAAAGGTGATTGAAATTTCCAGCTGAAAACTTCAGTCAAAACTACATTATAGTAAAGGGAAAGGGCAAAGTTGGGGGGAAAGGGCTGTAAAACAGAATCAAAACCTGGCATCCAAATACAAGTTTGGCATTTGCTCATTGTATAGATTTTTCAAGCCAGACAGTAAGCTCAGCATAGTATGTGCAAAACAAACCATGTCCTATAATAGAAGATGCAGCATGGTGTTCTGGTAGCTGTATTTTATCTTCCTATTGATGTGTGTCATGACAATTGCAGATGTACATGTATTCTCTTCTACCTAGCCACCATTTCTGGATGCAGGAGTTGAACGCACCATTAGCAAGTGTGCTGACATTGCCAAACTGGGAGGTGCTGTTGACTCTCTTGAGGGACAAGAGGCCTTGCAGAGGGGTCTAGATAGGTTGGAGCATCACGCAATCACCAATGGTGGGAACTTTAACAAGACCAAATGCTGGATTCTGCACCTGGGAGGGAGTAACACCAGACACAAGTATAAATTGGGAGAGGAGTGGCTGGAGAGCAGCCCTGCAGGAAGGGATCTGGGGGTGCTGGTTGACTGCAAGCTCAGTAGGAGTCAGCAGTGTGCCCTGGCAGCCAAGAGGGCAAACCACATCCTGGGGTCCATCAAACACAGCATAACCAGCCGGTCAAAAGAGGGGATTATCCCGCTGTATTTAGTGTCGGTGCAGCCTCACCTTGAGTACTGTGTGCAGTTCTGGGCCCCACAATTTAAGAAGGACGTGAAGGTACTCAAATGCGTCCAGAGGAGGGAACACAGCTGGTGAAAGAGCTGGAAGGCATGTCCTATGAGGAGCAGCTGAGGACTCTGGGTTTGTCTGGTTTGGAGAAAAGGAGGCTGAGGGGCGACCTCATTGCTCTCTGCAGCTTCCTGAGGAGGGGAAGTGGAGAGGGAGGGGCTGAGCTCTTCTTCCCTGGGATCCCGTGACAGGACGCCTGGGAATGGGTCAAAGCTGTGTCAGGGGAGGTTTAAACTGGACATTAGGAAACATTTCTTTACCAAGACGGTGGTCAAAGACTAGAACAGGCTTCCTAGGTAGGTGTTCGATGCCCCAAGCCTGTCAGTGTTTAAGAGGCATTTGGACAATGCCCCTAATAATATGTTTTAACTTTTGGTCAGCCCTGAAGTGGTTAGGCAGTTGGACAAGATGATTGTTGATAGGTCCCTTCCGACTGAAATATTCTCTTCTCTTCTCTTCTCTTCTCTTCTCTTCTCTTCTCTTCTCTTCTCTTCTCTTCTCTTCTCTTCTCTTCTCTTCTCTTTTCTCTTCTCTTCTCTTCTCTTCCTTATCTCTTCTTGTATCTGTATCATCTATACCTACAATTTATCATTGCTAAATTAACATGGTTTTGCTACAGAAAAGGAAGAAAACTTAAAGGCAAACTGAGTAAGAACCTCTCAGGCTAAAGCTACAAGTATTAAAGAAGAATAAAACAGAGATTTTTCATATTAGGGGAAATACTGGGGGTTTAAGAATTCAGTTATGAAAGGGACTGGTACAATGAAGTTGCCCATTAGAAACATGTAATATATAGCAGTGGAATTAAATTTCAAACCCTAATGCTTTTGATTCATTCAAACTATTTCAACTTATTTTCTATTTAAATTATGAAATATATATTATATATTATATATACATATAAATTGAAGAATGTTTTGAGAAAGGTATTTTAAAAAGAAAAAGTGTGATGTGTAGCCATATAGCCAGATCTCAAATTATTTTTCTTTTCTTTTTCAATGAAATTTCTCCAGAATAGCTTTGAAAAGGTAATTTAAAATCAAAATTCAAAATATGAAGAATATTGTCCTCATGATAGCAAGATTGTTGGCTTCAGAGGGACTAAGCTTTATTCAAGTAAAATGTTGAAAAATTGCAATCTTTGATATTTTCTTTTAAATATATATGTTTTTAAAATTGAGTGTTCTTTCCAGTTAACTTTCACAGGAATCTGGAAAACAAAGTAGTAGAAAGAGCTTTTATCAGGTTTCAAAATTATGTGAAGAAAAACTTCCTTTAATGAATACTTAGCAGTGATGTTTAAAAGAACAAGATCAGATAAGAAAACAAGCATCTTTCCCCAGTCTCAAACACACTTGAAACTTTTCTGCTTTTCAGAGGGCATTTAGCTGTTACTTCTGTTGTCATTATTGTTATTAGCAAGTATTTTGGAGGAAATCTTTTAGTAAATGCGTTTGTGCAATTTTTGCCTTTTCTAAATAGAACCATGTGAAACAGAATCAATGTTTATATGTCACGCTGAAAAATCTGCAAAAGATCCTTACATGGGAATCAGAGCTAGTAACGCAAATATTGAGAAATTAAAAAAAAAAAAAACACCAAAACATTTCTAGGAAAAAATAAGGTCTTTATCTTTCTCTCCTATACATTTCATTAAAGATAAAGAAGGTGAGAAAATATCTTTCTTTTCACCCTTTATTATATTAAAAGATCTTTTGCACATAAATTAACAAAATAATCAGGTAATTTGGCTGGTTGCCTTCAGGTTAGTTTGGTTTAAATTCTAGCCTTAGAATCATAGAATAACTCAAGTCAAAAGGGACCCATAAGGATCATCGAGTGCAACTCTCTGCTTTTCACAGGAATACCTAAAGATAAACTGTCCTGCTTTCAGCTGGGATAGAGCTAACTGTCTTCCTAGTAGCTGGTAGGGTGCTATGTTTTGAGTTCAGTATGCGAAGAATGTTGATAACACTGACGTTTTTGGTTGTTGCTAAGTAGTGTTTAGACTAAAGTCAAGGATTTTTCAGCTTCTCATCCCCAGCCAGTGAGAAAGCTGGAGGGGCACAAGAAGTTGGCACCGGACACAGCCAGGGCAGCTGACCCGAACTGGCCAACGGGGTATTCCATACCATGTGACATCCCATCTAGTATAGGAACTGGGAAGTGGGGGCGGGGAATCGCTGCTCGGGGGGACTAGCTGGGTGTCAGTTGGCCGGTGGTGAGCAATTGCACTGCGCATCATTTGTACATTCCAATCCTTTTATTAGTGTTACTAATATCATTATTAGTTTCTTCTTTTCTGTTCTATTAAACCATTCTTATCTCAACCCACGAGTTTTGCTTCTTTTCCCGATTTTCTCCCCCATCCCACTGGGTGGGGGGGAAGTGACTGAGCGGCTGCGTGGTGCTTAGTTGCTGGCTGGGGTTAAACCACATGACTAAAAGTGTCATCCAGATCCTCCTTGAACTCTGGACCACTTCCCTGGGGAGCCTGTTCCAGTGACTGACCACCCTTTCAGTGAAGAACCTTTTCCTAATGTCCAGTCTGAACTTCCTCTGACACAGCTTCATTCCCTTTCCTTGTGTCCTATCGCTGGTCACCAGGGAGAGGAGATCAGCACCTCCCCCTCTGCTGCCCCCCTTGAGGAAGTTGTAGACTGTGATGAGATCACCCCTTGGCCTTCTCTTCTCCAAGCTGAACAAACCAAGTGACTTCAGCGTTTCCTCGTGTGTCTTGCCCTCAAGGCCTTTGACCATCTTGGTCGCCCTCCTCCGGACACACACTGATAGTTTGATGTTCTTCTTACATTGAGGTGCCCAAAACTGTACACAGGACTCAAGGTGGGCCTGCACCTGTACGGTGTAGAGTGGAGCAATCACTTTCCTTGACCGGCTAGCTATGCTGTGCTTGATGCACCCCAGGACACTCTTGGCCTTTTTGGCTGCCAGGACACACTGTTGACTCATATTCAACCTGCCATCAACCCAAATGCCCAGATCTCTTTCTGTGGGGTTGCTCTCCAGCCTCCCATCCCCCAGTTTGTATGTATAACCATGATTACCCCATCCCAGTTGGAGAATCGGACACTTGCTCTTGTTAAATTTCATGTGGTTGGTGATTGCCTAGCTCTTTAGTCTATCCAGATCTCTCTGTAGGGTTTCTCTATCCTCAAGGGAGTCCACAGCTCCTCCTAATTTAGTATCATTGGCAAACTTATTTTGCATTTGATGCCTATGTCCAGATCATTTATAAAAATGTTAAAGAGCACTGGCCTTAAAATTGAGACCTGGGGACCCCACTGGTGACTGGCCACCAGCCTGATGTAGCCCCATTTACTGTAACTCTTTGAGCCCAACCCATCAGCCAATTGCTCACCCAATGTATTATAGACTAGTCTAGCTGTGTGCTAGACAGTTTATCCAGAAGAATAATGTGAAGGACAGTATCAAAGCTTTGCTAAAATCCCAAAACACCACATCTACTGGCTTCCCTTGGTCAACTAGACAGATGCCCTTGTCATAAAATGAAATAAAGTTAGTTAAGCAGGACTTTCCGCTAGTGAACCTGTGCTGGCTACAACAGATGACTGTGTTGTCTTTCAAGTGTTCTTCAATAACTTCCAGAATAACCTTCTCCATAATTTTACCAGGCACTGAAATGAGACTGACAGGCCTGTAATTACCAGGGTCTTCCTTCTTACACTTCTTGAAAACTGAGACAACTTCACCAGCTTCCAGTCAGCTGGAACCTCTCCAGACTCCCAAGACCATTGCAAAATAATGGAGAGAGGTCCCACAATAACATCAGCCAGCTCTTTCAGTACCCTGGGATGAATCCCACCGGGCCCCATAGACTTATATGTATCCGGCTGGAGCAGCAAATCTCAAACAAGTTCAGCGTCAGCCAGGAGTTTATCATCCCCCGACTCATGGTCTTCCAACAGAGGGCTTCAGAGGTCCCAGAGCCCATCACTGGTGTTGAAGACAGAGCAAAGAAGACATTAAGTGTCCCCACTTTGTCTACTTTCCTATTTGTAAGGTGACTGACCCCATCAAGTAATAGACCAATGTTATCTCTGATTCTCCTTTTGCTCCTAACATATTTTAAAAAGCCCTTTTTGTTGTTCTTTACAGTGCTGGCCAGCTTGAACTTTAATCAAGCTTTGGCTATATGAATTTTGTCCCTGCAGTGGCAAACAGCACCTCCATAGTCATCCTGCGTTGCCTGTCCTTGCTTCCAATGTCCGTACACTTCCCTTTTCCACCTAAGTTCTAGATGAAGATCCCTGCTCATTTAAGCTGGACTCCTGCCCCACTTGCTTGACTTTTGACACTTTGGAATTTCCTGCTACTGCATTCTTGAGAGATGGATCTTAAAAAGTGATCAGCATTCATGGACCCCAATACCTTCAAAAGCAGATTCCCAGGAGACCTTACTAAATAGCTCCCTCAGCAGCCTGAAGTCTGCTCTCCCCATATCCAGGGTCGAAGTTTTGCTGTCATTTTTTCTCCTATCGCCAACAATTTGAAACTCAACTACTTCATGGTCACTGTGACCAAGACAGCCACCATCACCACTCACGAGTCCCTCTCTGTTTACAAAAAAATCTAGGAGGGCACCGTTCCTAGTCGGCTCCTTTGTACCTGCACAAAGAAATTATCTTCAACATGCTTCAGAAAATTCCTGGACCTGTTTGTGTCCGCTGTATGATATTTCCAGCTGATACTTGGGAGGTTAAAATCACCCATAAGGACAAGGGCAGCTGATCCTTGTAGAATAATTCATTGGTGTCATCGTCCTGGCTGGGTGGTCAATAATAGACTCCCACAACAACATCTGCTTTATTTGCTTTCCCCTTCATCCTTACCCAGAGTCTCAGCCGTGTCATCGCCAACTGTAAGCACCATATAATTCAACCCCTCCCTTACATACACAGCCACGCCCCGACCTTGCCTGCCCTGCCTGTCCCTCCTCAAAAGCCTGTAACTGTCCATCACAGCACACCAGTCATAGGACTTATCCCACCAGGCTTTGCTTATGCCAAAGACGTTGTAGCTCTGGGACTGGGCCAAAGCTTCTAGCTCCTCTTGCTTATTCCTCATGCTGCACACATTAGTATAAAGACACTTCAAATGTTCTCCAGTGTAGTCAGCACATCATGGAGCAGACTGAAGGACCTCACTAGCACACCATCCCTCAAACATTGGCGTGCTGCTTCCAAGCTTATCTGTAGCGAGTGTGGTTTTATCCCTTTTCCCCTTCAAATCTGGTTTAAAGCTCTTTCAATGAGCCCTGTTAACTCCTGCACAAAGATCCTTTTCCTCCTTTGAGACAGGTGTACCCTGTCTGTCACCAGCAGACCTGGTGGCATCTAGACCGACCCATAATCAAAAACCCCCAAATTCTGCTGGTGACACCAGTCTCAGAGCCAGGTATTGATCTGCTGCGTCTTCCTGTTTCTTCCCTCATCATTCCCTACAACTGGAAGGATAGGAGAGAACACTACTCGTGGTCCTGATCCCTTAACCAGTAGTCTCAAAGCTCTGAAGTCTCTCTTCATTGCCCTTGGGCTTCTTATTGCAACTTCAGCACTGCCTACATGAAAAATCAATAATGGATAATAATCCGAGGGTGTACCAGAGTAGGAAGTCTTCTCATCACATCTTTAACCCAGGACCCAAGAAGGCAGCAGACTTCTATAAGTGGGTCAGACCTTGCCACTTGGCATCTTGTAAATTCAAACTGCAGATGAAAAACTCTAATGCAAGCATCTAATAACAGTCTCTTTCTTAACATATATCTTCCTGGATGTTTCTCATGCACCAGAACTACCAGCAAGGTGTGAAGGCTGCTATCTTGAGAGATGCCACTGTTCCTTCTTACATGCTATCAGGCAATGTGGGACTCCACTGCAGATGCTTATCTTCATGTATCACCTCTGTCTTTTTCGTTGTTTCTTTTTTTAAAGACCCAGGTTAATCTTTTCAGATAGAAGTGCAAGAGAAATCCTTTAAGATTTGAGTAACAATTTGTGACACAAATATCACATGCATCCACATATGCATGTGAGAAATTATACTCCTTTTGTTTAGAGGTCACCTATAAGGAAAAGTGACTTACGGACATTAGTTAATTTCATCACTGGAGGATAACATGATGCTATCAACATATTTGATTGCTTCCATGGAAACAAATGGATTCTAGCAAAACAATCCTGATCAGGAGCTCAATAAAAATTGCATGAGATCTTGAGATAGGAATGAAATTGACACAGGTCAATACAATTTAATTTACAAGGTCACAAACACATTTCCCACTTTCTGTATTATTAGACATAATAATAGGCTCCCTATAATTCTTCTTTAACATCTATTTAAAATTCACAACTCTACAATACTCATTAACTCTTATTGCTTTAATTTCTTCGGTGCTGAAGAACCTGTACAACTTTTTTTTCAATTGTTTTGCTGGCTGCTTCTCTGGGACAGGAACTTCCCTTCCCTTCCCTTCCCTTCCCTTCCCTTCCCTTCCCTTCCCTTCCCTTCCCTTCCCTTCCCTTCCCTTCCCTTCCCTTCCCTTCCCTTCCCTTCCCTTCCCTTCCCTTCCCTTCCCTTCCCTTCCCTTCCCTTCCCTTCCCTTCCCTTCCCTTCCCTTCCCTTCCCTTCCCTTCCTTCCCTTCCCTTCCCTCTTCCCTCACACACAACAGGACTTGAAGATGTCTTGCGCAATCCAGACCGGTTCTGTTTCACATTTGTTTAAAAATTGAAGGGGACTGGGAAAAATCCAGGGGAGGGATGAAAGATGTAACACTCCCCTCCACACGCTACTAAATTCACATCTTGCAAGCTTTATTTTTTATTGCCATTGGTCTCCACTTAGGAATCATTTAAAATGGTCATTTTCTGTTATTTGTATGATAACCTCAGCAAGCTGTTCACATTCCAAAATTTATGGCTAAAGATGTTAAATGAAGTTCAATAACTGGAGGGTTATAATCAACAGGGGAGAAATGATGCACTGATAATAATGTTAGATGGTTCTAATGTGACTGTTTTCTTCTATAGTGCCTCATTCATCCCATTTTGGTAATACAGTAAACAAGCTGCTCTAATAGACAGGGAAAAATAAAATGTCATCAACTCAAGAGTGAGCAGCTGCTGGTAGACTTTATATGACAAAAAAAGGGAAAGTTTTGAGATCCCAGGGTCTGTTTACATCTGATGGGTTCAGCTCAGAGTTCTACTGCCACCAACAGAAGGGGGCAGTTTGAGAGCTGTTCACCATCTGGCCTCATGATGCCGTCTAGGTGCGCACCAAGTCCTGCCCCGTCGTGGGGACCTAGCTTCCATCTGCTGAGATGGGCTGGGTGAGTCTTCCAGCAATGCTGAGTCAGCTTTTGAATTGAGGGTATACTGCCCAGATACAGAAGTTCTATATTGACAGACAGCAGGTTATGAGTAACTTCCTTGTTAAGTAACTGCTGCTGGCTTCCCACTTTCAGTAAGGTATTTGGGAGGGAAGAGCAGGGCAGAACAGATACTGGTGACAGCCAGTAGTGGCCCGTCCATGTGGGTACCTTGCCAGACAAAATGTTAGAAATCTTACAATCTAAATCTCTATCTACCCCACTTAGGAAAACAAAACCCCACACCTTCAGATGGTAAATCACTGAGTGGTGAGGTTCTGCATCCAGTTTCCTCATGACAGCTCTGCTTATTAAAACCTCTGAGAAATGGTGGTGAGTTTCTTCATCTGGAAGCAGTAAGTTGAGCTATGCTCTGCAACCACTTACATCCATGTGCAATCACAATTAGGTTGCTGGAGTCACAGGGATTACTCCTGAATTAGACCAGAATAGCCAAGAGCAGGATTTGGCCTGATGTGTTTGAAGGGCTATTCCTGGGACAGTGAAAATAATGATTTGTAAATTGAAAAAAAGATCCTCTTAGGTCAGACAGTGATTTCCCCAGCTGGTAAGGCAGAGAACATGGAACTTTCTGGACAGAACAGCACAAGCATGAACATATATGCTGAGTACAGAGACCAGTAAAAATTGTCTTTTAAAATCTTTGAGCTTGGATTATCATATATCAAATAATAGTGATGAAGCAATTACTGTAGAGAAGTAAGTTGAGTTGTAAAATATAACTGCCTTTGGATTAAATATAAAACCAAATTAGAAGTAGACAGTGTCTCCTCTTTGGCAGAAATAGTAGGCCATGTTTTGATCCTATTTACCTATCTACAAATATGAAACAAGACTGTGCCGTGCTTATTTATCCTCAGCAATCTGATGTTGGAAGCAGATCCAAACTAGTTGAAGAGTTATTAAATCATCATTCAGGATTCTTCTAATTAAATTATAAAATCTGTCTTTCATCCTGTCTTCTCTTCTACCAGAAGACCATTGCTTGTGTTATCTACACAAAATCTGGGATCACAGCTGAAGCCCAAACTGCTTCAAAACTACTTTGACAGTTTTGTGTTGATGAAATAACTGAATGCAAAGATAATGTGATTTTACATAATTTGACCATTATTTTTATGCTGCATGTGTAAATAATATCACTTCCTTTTGTAATGATTTTTCAAGCTGAAAGAATAATCAGACAATTTTTGTTTTAGAACTGCTTTTCACCCTTTTTGCTAGGTGAAGGAAAACCAAAACCAAAAGGTTTTTTTTCCCATCACAATATGTAATAGCTGTGGTTTAGAGAGGAGCAATGGTTCTCAGTTGGTTTTTTTTTTCCCTGAGCAGAACGGAAAAAACCACTAATTTTTTTTTTTTTTTTTTTTTACAGTGGATAGAGGGATTAATTATAGTTCTTCACTTTAAAGCAGCTGTCTTAGTATCATGCATGCTAAATAAGTTTACAGTTGTGTGATATCATAATTGGAATTTAGTAAGCTTTGAAGTACCCACGCTTGAATTGAGCTCTGTGAGCCTGGAGCAAAGCTTTTGACAGCTCAAATACTATAATGGAAAACTGGGAGAGAATTACAATATTTAGAGTCCCCTAGATCCCCTTCCTCTCTTCTTCTGACACTATGCATTATCTCTAACAGCACCCATCAAGTCTGCAGTGTGAGTCACACTACTGTGTCCTGTAAACTCTTCTTTGCTTGTCTTTCATATGCTAGCTAGAAATACTCAAAAGCCTAAAATCAGCATTTTGCATCCAGCCACTGTACCACAGCAGATGCTTGGTCAATGAAAATCATGGTGTTCTACATGGTGGTGCTGCTGCTGAAGAGTGATAATAAATACAAAGGTTAATGAGGGCTAGGGTTTTTTTTTCCCTTTACCCCAGGCTGTCCCTTTGCAGGAAATGTTGTGCAGGTGAATAAAAAAAAGCTGGAGTCACCATTTTGAAGAAGTCCTGCATGGAGACAGCAATGTTTACCCCATCTAAGCTTTCTACTCCTCTTTCAAATGTCCTGTAGCTTTCAGTAAGTCAACAAAAATATTTTTATTTTATTAAAAGGAATGATGATTAAGGAAACATAGAAACAATTGACGCATCACTGATGTCTATCTCATGCAACCCTGTAGTGGAGTGAATCAGTGCTGCACCTGAAGTTCTGGTTTTCTTTCCATTTGCATCCTTCTTTCCGAAAACTTCTTCAAATACTATTTTATAGATTGAAAGATCAGGCAGATAACATCCAAAAAAAGGAAAATGAGCACAGCAGGTGAAGAGATAAACTTGCACAATTATTTACTGGAATCAGGTGACCTTGGGAACTTTTAGGCCATATTTTCTGAACAAGGAGACAAAAATGGTTGAATTCCCAAGTGTTTTAGTGAAGCAGGAGTTTCCTGGATGTGTGATTTCAAAACACTCCTGAAATTCAATCACACTGAAAGATAGCAACATTCTAGAAAGTCAGCTGTTCTTTTTGTCTTTACTGAACTGACAGTTCTTAATTGTTGAAAAGTAAATTAGTTTAGTATTCATTGCAACATTCTTTTTCTTGCTTCCTCTGATTTTTGCTGTTACTTATATTCTTTCTTTAACCATTCTCTACTGGCCATGTATAGAGATGCTGATTTAGATAGACCCTCCATTTCACCAAAAAAAATGGTCTTATCTGCATTTTCACACACAGAAGCATATAGAAATTACTTTTTAATAGTATCTGTAATGTTCACAGATAGGTAGTATCTGGCTTATCCAAACATCCAATTCCCACATTGCTTTACAGACTTCAGTCAGAAAGAAGTCTGCATTGCAGATAGAGGCAAGCAGTCTTTCAAAGACTCTGGAAATTACTACATAATTAAAAACTCAAACTTTTGTTAAGGTAATTCAGATGAAATGTTAATATCAATATCAAATGAAATATCATATCAATAAAGTCTCATTAACCTAAAATTAGTGTAGATTTAAAAATTATAATTTGCCTTGTGGAAACACTTTTTAAGTTTCAGCAACAAATATTGTCCAAGAACTCAATTATTTGCTTGATAGAATATTTGACTTTAAATAAATCTGGTATTACTTCATAAGCATTCACTGCATGGCAGATGCATTTTCACCTGCCAAGCACTCAGCTGAAACCTTAACACAGCTATCTAGATTAGCGACAGTTTGACAGTATTTAGCCAACTTTGTTTTCCTTTTGAGTATGAATGACTGGAAGGTGGTTTACAGGGAAATTTAAGGGAGCCTTTATTTATGTGTTTAGTGTTTTAAGAAGTTCACAAGCTATCAGAAAATAGAAATATTGCCATATCTGAACAAGCTGAAAATACTTAATTTCAATTCAGCTAAAATTCAGCTGAATACCCCTAATGTGATCCACTGCTTCCTGGAAGCAGGAACTCAGATACTCATTTTCTTCAAATGTCAGCAACATTCTATCCGTACAGCATTTTACATGATGAAACGTAACTTTCATTTACTGGATTTGCAAATGAAATTGGATGTTAACAATTGCGTCATGGGAAAAGTAGTCCTAGGAACTTCCACTACAGAGAATCGTGCAACTATAGCTCTTTCAGTGTACAACTGTGCCTTACATAAAATGTAGTTTAACAGTGGTTGGACTTGAAGAAGAAATTGTTTATCAATTCAATAAATCAAAAGGGCATTTTTTAATTTCATCAATACGTATTTGATTTCAGTAAAAGCTTTGAAAATTGTATAATTCTTGCAAATGAAAAATTCCTGAAAGTTTTGTGTCCGTTTTCACAATTTAACCTTTTATTCTAATTGCATGAAATAGGCCTAACCTGTCAGATTTTACCACAGAATGATAATTCTGAATTTTCCCACCTTTAACTAAAATCCACATCTTTAAAAAACCAGTATTTTTAACTGCTGTCACAGACATGCAACAAGTAACTCAACTATTTAAATTCTGAGGAAATCCATGGTAACTGCTAGTTATCAC
This sequence comes from Harpia harpyja, assembly GCF_026419915.1. Lineage (NCBI taxonomy): Eukaryota > Metazoa > Chordata > Aves > Accipitriformes > Accipitridae > Harpia > Harpia harpyja. The sequence continues at coordinate 42,282,287 of NC_068969.1, forward strand.
TGTGTATTGGTATTTAGAAAATAACAACTCTCAAAATAGATTCCTCTATTAATCATATACACATTTACTTAATTATTGACTGAACAACAACAGGTAGGGCAGCATCTGAGTTTGATTAACTGTTATGCATATAACTATTTAAAATACAGTGATAAATGTGATGCTGTTTATTCCTGTGCAAAGCAAAGCAAAAATATGTTGCAGCTGAAGAAAAATGGGACGAAACATTTGCAAAATTACACACAGTAACATCTTGTTATATATTACAATTTAACTCATCAATTTCTTTGCACAGGCCCATTTGGTCATGACAATATATATTCAAGTATTTTGCTCAGTTAAATTTCAGATCAAACATATGATATCAATATCAATAAAATTAGTGTTTTAAGGAATGGTCTTCCTCTTTTTGGTTTATACAGATGAAAATTTATTTCTTAATATTGATTTTGGTAAACCACTATACAATTGGTTTACAGGAAAAAAAAATCTACAATACCAAATTTTTTAGCCCCTTTGGTTTCAAACAGAAGTCCCCTTCCCTTCAACTCTCACACATCAGGTGTGCCATCTAGCTCCCTGTAAGTACAAATTCAAACACAAGAATGAGACAGCTCATTTTAGAGCTTGCTCAGAATACAGTTTGATTCCTACTACCCGCAACAGTCCTTCAAACATTATTTCAGCATGTCCCCATGCCACACAAGGAAATGCAACATTTATTTTTATTGTCAAGCTGTACCAGTCTGACAGCATGAAACATGTCATTCTAATTATGTCAGGAACTTTGAGGTCAGTTGCTCTATAGAAACATGTCTTAATAATATAAAGGCATAATTTGACCCAAAGAAGACCAAAGACACTTAAGACATGTGAACGTGACCTTTTTTTCTAGTGTAATGCCTTGAGAACACCCTTTATCATCATAAGTAGTAGTAGCCTATCTGGTAGTTTAATTTGCTAGTAAGAAACAAAATGAGGTAGATCATTTTTAGCATTTCATATTCATTACTTACAAATAGTATTTGCTTTCCATATCACATAGTGCCATTTCTGACCCCTAGCTGGTTAAAAATCTTTAAAACAAATCAATAAAATCAGAAGAAAAATGAAACTATAAGACTGTGAAAAATAACAGTTACAGCTGAAAATATTAGCAGTTTTGGTGAGCCCACATTCCATTCTGGATTTTGTTCTTTTAATATATTTCTTCTCACACAAATATGTAGTTCAGCTTCACAGCACATCAAAGTCTGTGTCACATATAGATCTTTAAAACAGGGATTTAATAGAATCCAAATGATTCATATAGATATAGATGTGCCATTTCTTATTTTGTGTCATATACAGTAACATACAAGAATGCATACACTAACGACTGCGTTGAAGTTTTTTTTCTTTTCACTCTTTCTTCTTTAGGAAGTCCATTTTATCTCCCATCTGATAAGAAACAAAACCAATTAACAATTACCTCCTTTTGAGGGTAAAAACATTCTGGAAATTTCTCTGTGTAAATAAAACTCTCAGATATAACAAGAGTTTTTGTAAACAGTACTAGCTTCTTTTGTCACATTAAAAAATTTCAAATACTAGCAAAGGAAACATCTTTTTTTCTTTACACATGTCTACATGTATTCTTTGCTGAGTTATCCAACACCTAGCTATCCTGTCCTGCCACAGAATTTTCATCCTTTTTTAATCTTATCTTTTATATTACAGAGCTGCATGCTGTTTTCAGCCCACACAGCTCCAAAAACTTTGCAAACATTTATGAAAAATGATACTTTCTATTTACAATGGAGAAGGTTAAGGCATCAGGCGAAGCAAGATCCTCAGGTTTCCTCTGGAAAACTTAAATGTTCTGATAAAACAGGCTCTGAAATGGAGGAAAGGGTCAAGAAGATTTGTTTGTTTGTTTGTTTCCACTTCTGACACACTGCTGTTCTGCTACTTGTTATGGGGCGAAAACATACCAGGGTGCTTATGTTTAGCAGTTAGGAAAATGGTATCAAAGTCAAGCACAGTGAAATTAGATTTTAGATCCCATGTTGGTATCAAAGAGAAAATATTTCATATCAAGCCCCTGCAATGATTGGTAACAAGAAAGTTATATTAGTTCTAAAGTATTCAGTGATTTGGAGAGTCAGCAGGCTACTCCTTTTCCTTCCTTAACCAGATTCTGTCCTGTTTTTCTGCCTCTCTTTTCTGCTTGCTGCTGTTGTGACTTAATCCTTTCATAAATTTCCATTATGGAGTCTCAGCCTGAATTTATAAAACCTTGTATCTGCTTCTCAGACAAAACACTCTGCAATCTCATGGCTTATTCAAAATGCTGACCTTTTCAGCTATGAAATTAATTTTTGACATACTTACATTCCTTTTTTTTTTTAATTTTATCTCATCTCTATAATAAAAACTGCATACAAGCAAATGGTGTTGGCTAAACTTTGCACGCACATAAAATTTTCTGTTTATTAAGGACAACATCTCTCTCTCTTATTGTTTTACTAAGCATCTGGTATGAGACAAGAACTATCCTTACTTACACTACCAATGATTAATATATCTTTGGCAAATTTCTGCAAAAAAGACAGATGAAGGTGTATAAGATTTGCTGCAGCTTCTGGGAGCTGCTGTGCATAAAGCAGCAGAACATACTTGGGAGCACTGTAAGCATGTGGCTCAAACAAAGCAGTCTGTATGCTCTGGGGATAAAAGCATCCCTGCCTATTTTGATAGGGCCCAGCCACACAGGGCGGCTTACGCCTCTGAAGGAGTGCTGTATCTCTCTTATAATCCATGCTCGCATCAAGGCATTCTCCTTTGTCTGCCATTCTGCCCCTCACTTGGTCTGTAAGTATAACCTGGGGAAAAAAAAGTCCACAAAAAAAATGGAATTTCTTTGTACCTTCAAAAAGCTACAACAAAAAAGCCTAAACAACTTAAACAAGATCTTCTGTTCTCCATAGGGGTGGACAATAGCATGCCCAAAGCCAGTGCCAGCAAAGATATAATTTACTTTTCATGCTCGCTGAGTATTTAAAAATACAGCTACAGCCTCAAAGTGGATAGGAAGGTTTATTCCTTTACAACTCTGAATAACCACTGGTAGGGAAATCTCAGAGTCTGGAAGTCCACTTTGGGAAAATATACAAATCTTGAATGCCTGTCCTTCCATCTCCACAATATTCAATGACAAGCTGGCAAAATAAAGAAGCCATTCTTAAGAACTGGCTTTCCTGTGACATTCATATTGTCATAATAGAAACCCAGTTCTTCGAAAAGTCTTTCCTGAAAATAATTGTTACTTACAAGATAGATAAATAGAAAATACCTTGCTTTCCTTTTTTCTTTTTTTCTTTAGGTTTATAAAATACCTGCTTGAAATCATAGCACCATGCATTAGATCTATCACACCTAGCAACCTAGTGCATTTATGTGGCTCCTGTTAACACATTTGGAAAAGGAATTTCATTGCCAGATGTATTTTTATTATTTTTTACTTTTGAAAATTAGGGCTGACTCCTATATCACTGTGGCAACACACTCAGGATTTGGGTCCTGTAAGCACAGAACTTCCTATGGTAAATAACCATTATCATACCCTCTCATAGTTAAAGGTGACAACATTCACCTTATTTAATAATAAACCTCCAACATCCTCAGTAGAGAAACTGTCTCTGACTACGTGTTTGCGTAGCTCTGAGGAAAACAAACCCTTGATCTTCCTGGGCATCAGAATCACACTGTAATAGAAATGCTCAATTATTAATGTTATTGTGGGCAATAACATTCTGGAAGGATGCTCCAAATTGACTCGTAATTGACTGACACTTAATTTCTGATATGAATATCTGGAGCAAATTTGAGTCTCCTGCAAAAAGGTTGCTTAAAAGTCCAGTCACATGGAAAAAAAAAAAAAAAAATTGCAGGTTATATCTGCACTAGTAAATTAAGCCATGCTAGGACATCTTTCAAGTATTGTAATTGCATGTATTTTTCAGTTGGAAATATGCTCTCTGGCATGTACTCAGCCTGGGTCAACCATCCGTCTCTCAAACAATCCTTTGGCACCATTATGGAGTTTGAGACCACACCTGGGCTAAGTGGAACCCTCTTTGGGAAGGTAGGAGGATTTAATAATTCAGATTCTGGCCTTTTTGCACCAGTTGGGCTCAATGCCAGCAAACACTCCTTAGCATTGTTTTACTTGGTATTACAAATGTTGCCACAGGAGCCAGATATCACAGTATCATTGCTTACAATATTATCAACAGAGTCAACTGTCACAGCTCTGGAATGCGCTTATCATTTTGTTTAACTGATTTATATTTCAGTGTAAACTGTTCAGTGTCTTCAACTGCTTCAGTTCTTGTACATGGCCAGATTGCAAACAGCAGGGAAAAAACCCTACCACCCATAAGCAAGCATTTCATTTCTTGGCTGATATTTTCACACAGGAGAGATGTCTCTAGTTTTTATGCTAGTAAATGCATTTACAGCTGAGACGCCATCACAAAATGGACTGCCACTTAAAGTTTGCACATGACTGAACAAGTCTAACCCACTTGCATTCAAGTGATCTAAAATGAATGGTCCAGTTTCCACTAGCCTTCAGTTTGCACTTGCCATTCTGTGTGTAGTGGTTCAGACTACCACAAATTTGTGTCAGATCTTTTACTGTCTAACCATATTTTTTTCAGGATTTTCTCTCTTACCACAGATATTTTTCAGAAAAAGCTAGGAACTGTTTCCTAATTACTCTAACTATTGAACAAAAATTAATAAGCAATAATGATGGATAAATCTCCAAATTGTATGATTTGGCTCACAGGACCCCTCTTCTCTTTCTCCAAATAATAATTTGGAAGTGGCTGGCTAGAAGTCAGGAATATCTATTTGGAGCTTCTCAGAAACGTCTTAGTGAGCAGGGGAGGGATACTAGGCAATAGGATTTTTCCTTGGCATACAAGACAGGGAGGGTAGAGAGCCCCAAGAGCTTCTGAAAGAAGTCAAAGTGCAAGTAAACTCCAAGGTCTATTTTGTGATTACAGTACTGGATGGATTTTACAGGGATTTCTCTCTTTATGCCAGACCACTTCCACAACAATAAAGAAAATTCTTACTTTCTGTGTCTTAGGCATGCAAACTGGAATTTCTTTCCCACACCATCTGTACAGTTTTTTTGAATACTTAAATGGGAAGCTCCTCCAGGCAAAAACTGAACCTCAACACAGCATGTACAGCTTCCGGTACAGCTGACTCTGACCTACCTTAACAGTCCACACTGTAAAAAACTCAGATATTATGTGATCTGACATAGAGGTTAAAGCTCACATATTACCTATTTAAAATGAGTAACTCACACCTGACAAAGGGAAAACTTTGGTTTAAGAACAAAATTTCACTTATGAAAGTGTTAGCTTACTTTTTGTGTTTGTGCTTAACTTTTTTTTTTGTTTGTTTGACCAAGATTTTAAGCCTTCTTTTTCTAAGGATTTTTAAGTATAACTTTGCACCTGAGGTTCAATGAGTACAATATTGCTAACTGTGGCCTTTAGCCATTTCTGCAATGTAGACAGCAAGAGTAAGTGGAAGTAAGTCCTTTCTCTTGGGTGGATTAATAAATGAATGGCAAATGGAATCTGTTGTCAGTCACCAGGCGGTGCAATTACCAACAGTCCTACAATTTTTTTTTAACTGTATGTATGGTTTAATCTCAGAGAATATATACTTTGTTGGTCATACATTTTTCATCACAGAAGATACTGCATTTTATAAGCAATGACTCTAATTGCAATAATATCCGAAGTGCAAAGGTGATACCCATATATTATTGTGATAAAAATAAGAAAATACATTGCTTAATATCAGAGTTTCCTAAATGCAACCTAAAAAACCTCATTGTTATTTTGAAGCTGGGGATTTGTATTCATAGCTTCATAATTCATGTTTTTCATGTTCATCTAGTAATGCCATTCTACATAGTAATATTGCACAATTTAATATATTCAACAGGAATACTTTACTCAATATCTTCAGGTACAGAAAAGGAAAGTTCAGCAAGAATGTAGCATTAATTTATATCATTTTTTTGTTACTGGAAATAAAGTGATTACAGTCCTTGTATATACACTAATAAACTTGGGAATAAATATTTAGCATTATCAAATGTGGTAAAATATTTGGGAAGGAGATTAACAAAAATCGAGACAGTGCTGTTTTTTGGTTTTTTGTTTTCTAATGTGCAAAAAGCGGCTGCACATGAGACAGAAATTAACTTGAAACTTGAATCAGTAAATTCAGTGAGATTTTTAAATTCTAATTCAGAACATTTAGCTCTTACAAGAATAGGTCCGCATATGAACAAAAGCAGTGTTGTTGCAGTACAAAGGTATGTGCTAAAAACCAATCTTCCTACAAGGCAAGTCTGACCAATTTTTCTGCATCCATTGAGCCTGATTGCAAGTAATCCTTCTGTAATACACACTTGTAAAGCAAAAGATAATTTGTCTTATTATAATGGTCTTGTACATAGATAGGGCAAAAAACTGCATCCCAAAGTAGTCTTATACATGAGATACAGTGTTTTCTCATTAGTAAGGGAATATATACATAAGTGAGCATGCACATTCAAATGTGCTTTGAACACAGATTCCTAGCCACAGAAAAGAAATTACAGCTCTTACTGAAATAAAGAGGAGTCATCTATAAATATACAAGGCCAGAACTCCCACTGCAGTAAGTAAAATGGCTTAAGTCCTAGTTTGAAAGGAACACATAGTACGTGTCTTCTGATTTAATTAGTCAAGGACCCACAACTTTGAAAGGTAATAATTCTCTCATCAAAGTAAAAGGGCAGAACCACAAGCATGGCTGAAGTATCTTTGCACTGCCATGGAAAAAAAACAGGAAAAAACTTTTTTTCTTCTGGCCCTGAAACTCTGCTAGGTTTGGTCTTCTCCTTTCTCTGTGAAGGCCAACAGTCAGAGACTGGTCAAACAAATGCATTTCTATGGGTTAGAAATGGGTCCAAATGTGTGGCTGCACAAGTCAGTAGAAGAGGAGAAACACAGGAGTTGCTATGATGAATCTAGGTCACTCGAGGAGCTTGCCATGCTGCATTTGGGCTAATTTAACTTTACAAAGTGCTTCACAGTGCTGAAGAGTGCAAAGCAGACAATCGTGGGCAGGAACTAATTTCAAGTCAGTAAGTACATTAGCCCATTGTAACAGTGGAAGGATTATAAACGGATAAGAAAGAAAACAACAGATTATTACTTGTCTCAAAGTCAATCAACAAAAACAATTTCTGTACAGTTTTCTTTCAGAAACATTAGCCAATGATACAGTCAAAACTTTAAAAAGAAATGCACCTGTTGTACAGATCAGTATAAAACTTTCTAAGTGTACACCCCTCCCCCAACAAAGAACAGGCAAACAAAACAATATTGGTTAAGAATTACTGCCTGGTAGACATATTCAAATAAGGTCTGTGACACTGCCTGAAATTGTAGCATGCCATCATGAGTTATTTTGGACTGAAAAGTTCGAGCTTAAAGTAAAAATAACTATAGCCAGAGGGGAAAAAAAGAACTAAGGACAACAAATAAACGTACTAGAAATAGGATAAAAAAAGTTATACCAATTTGATTTTTTTTTCTTTCTCCTTGCAATTTACATACTATCCTAAATAGACAGCTACCTTAATTATGTGTGTGCATGAATTTCTGACTATGCTATACTTCTCCAAGAAGAAAACCCATAAAAAAAATCTTTCCACTTCTTCTGAGGTCATGAATGTTAATAAAAAAACAAATGTTGAATTACGCAATTAAAATTAGTGTGATTTTCCAGTATTAATACTGCTTTTCTCTTTAGTAATCATGCAATTCCCTGAGCACATCCAAATCTAGCAAACTGAAGAAAACCTGACTGACATAAAGTGTCCCATTTTACCATTGTTTTGCTTTAGAGTTGTTTGTATCAAAATATCACCATTCATTATGTAATATTTTTTGGTAATACTTTTTGGCACTCAGGCTACTGATTAGCTCTTTTTATAGGCAGGATTGTAGAGAGATCAGGGAACACAGACACAAGATGATATAAGGTGGAAATGCAAGTTCTGACCCTGCAAAGATTTATGAACCAGATGACTCCATGCGCTGCAAGGATGCCCTGCTAACATCAGCTGAGCTGTTCTCAACTTGCTATGTTACATGTGATTTCAAATACTTGCAGGCTCAGGAGCAACTAGGAGAGAAAATTGTTGGTACCTTGTGTCTCTAAAGCCCTAAACGTAATTTAAAATAATCAGTTTCAGTTTTAGAAGCTATCTCCAGGGTTACACATGGTCTGCACATTTTCATGGTATGGTTCAACATAACTTTTGCTTTTAGATTACTGGACACCAGAACATCAATTTTGTTTTCATGACTTGCTTTCACTTGTCCATTTCATGTAAGGAATGTTTTCAGTTCATAGAATCATAGAATCATTTCGGTTGGAAAAGGCCTTCAAGATCATCGAGTCCAACCATTAACCATGCCCCCTAAACCAGGCCCTGGAGTACCCTGTCCACTCGCTTTTTGAATACCTCCAGGGATGGTGAATCAACCACTTCCCTGGGCAGCCTGTTCCAATGCCTGACAAACCTCTCAGTAAAAAAATTTTTCCTAATATCTAACCTAAATCTCCCTTGCCTCAACTTGAGGCCATTTCCTCTTGTCCTATCTCCAGACACCTGACAGAAGAGACCAACACCCACCTCACTACAACCCCCTTTCAGGTAGTTGTAGAGAGCGATAAGGTCTCCCCTCAGCCTCCTCTTTTCTAGACTGAACAACCCCAGATCCCTCAGCCGCTCCTCATAAGACTTGTGCTCAAGGCTCCTCACCAACTTGGTTCCCCTTCTCTGGACACGCTCAAGCAGCTCAATGTCTTTCCTGTAGTGAGGGGCCCAAAACTGAACACAGTACTCCAGGTGCGGCCTCACCAGTGCTGAGTTCAGGGGGACAATCACCTCCCTGCTCCTGCTGGCCACACTGTTCCTGATACAGGCTAGGATGCGATTGGCCTTCTTGGCCACCTGGGCACACTGCTGGCTCATATCCAGCCGGCCGTCAACCAGCACTCCCAGGTCTTTCTCTGCCAGGCAGCTTTCCAGCCACTCTTCCCCAAGCTTGTAGCGCTGCATGGGGTTGCCGTGACCGAAGTGCAGGACCTGGCACTTGGCCGTGTTAAACTTCATACAGTTGGCCTCAGCCCATCGATCCAGCCTGTCCAGATCTCTTTGTAGAGCCTCCCTACCCTCAAGCAGATCGACCCTGCCTCCCAACTTGGTGTCGTCTGCAAACTTGCTGAGGGGGCACTCAATCCCCTCACCCAAATCATCAATAAAGATATTAAACAGAACAAGGCCCAACACCGAGCCCTAGGGAACACCACTCGTGACCCGCTGCCAACTGGATTTCACCCCATTCACCACAACCCTCTGGGCTCGGCCATCCAGCCAGTTTTTCACCCAGTGAATAGTGCACTTATCCAGGCCACAAGACGCCAGCTTCTCAAGGAGTATGCCATGAGAGACAGTGTCAAAGGCCTTGCTGAAGTCTAGGAAAATAACATCGACAGCCTTTCCCTCATCTACTAGGCGGCTCACCTGGTCATAGAAGGAGATCAGGTTGGTCAAGCAGGACCTGCCTTTCGTAAACCCATGCTGACTGGGCCTGATCCCCCTCTTATCCTGGAGCTGCCGTGTGAGTGCTCTTAAGACAAACCGTTCCATAATCTTCCCTGGTACCGAGGTCAGGCTGACGGGCCTGTAGTTCCCCGGATCCTCCCTCCGGCCCTTCTTATAAATGGGAGTCACATTGGCAAGCCTCCAGTCCTCTGGGACCTCCCCTGTTGACCAGGAACGCTGATAGATGATGGCGAGTGGCTTGGCAAGGACCTCTGCCAGTTCCCTCAGTACTCTTGGATGGATCCCATCAGGTCCCATAGATTTGTGAGTGTCCAGATGGCGTAACAGGTCCCTATCTAATTCCTCCTGGATTAAGGGGGGTATGTTATGCTCTCCATCCTTACCTTCCAGCTCATGAGGTGGAGTACCCTGAGGATGATTGGACTCACTATTAAAGACTGAGGCAAAGAAGGCATTAAGTACCTCGGCCTTTTCCTCATCACTGGTTGCTACGTTCCCTTCTGTATCCATTAAAGGATAGATATTCTCCTTGGTATTCTTTTTACTGTTAACATATTTGTAAAAACATTTTTTGTTGTCCCTTACGATAGTGGCCAGGTTTAGTTCTAGCTGAGCTTTTGCCTTTCTAATTTCCTCTCTGTATGATCTAACAAGATCCCTGTACTCCTCCCAAGTTGCCCACCCTTTCCTCCAGAGATGATAAACTCTCCTTTTTTTCTTAAGTCCTAGCAAAAGCTCCCCGTTCAGCCAGGCCGGTCGTTTTCCTCGGCAGTTTGACTTGCGGCACATGGGAATAGCCTGGTCCTGAGCCATTAAGATTTCCTTCTTAAAGAATGTCCATCCCTCCTGGACCCCTTTGCCTTTCAGGACCGTCTCCCAAGGGACTCTCTCAACTAGTGCCTCGAAGAGGCCAAAGTTAGCCCTCTGGAAGTCCATAGTGGTGCTTTTGCTGACCACCTTCTTTGCCTCACCAAGAATTGAAAATTCTATCATTTCATGGTCACTAAGCCCAAGACGGCCTCCAACCATCACACCTCCCACCAGTCCTTCCCTGTTCGTAAACAACAGGTCTAGCAAGGCTCCTCCCCTGGTTGGCTCACCCACCAGCTGTGTCAGGAAGTTATCTTCCACACACTCCAGGAACCTCCTAGATTGTTTATTCACTGCTGTGTTGTATTTCCAGCAGATGTCTGGAAAGTTAAAGTCCCCCACAAGGACAAGGGCACACGATTCTGAGACTACTGCCAGCCGCTTGTAGAATGATTCATCCATCTCTTCAACCTGGTCGGGTGGTCTATAACAGACTCCCAGCACAATATGTGTCTTATTGGCTTTCCCTCTCACCCTCACCCATAAGCACTCCACCTTGTCATCAGAATCGTGTAGCTCTGAACAGTCAAAACATTCCCTAACATAGAGAGCCACCCCACCACCTCTTCTACCTTGCCTGTCCCTTCGGAAGAGCTTGTAGCCATCCATTGCAGCACTCCAGTCATGGGAGTCATCCCACTATGTTTCCGTGATGGCGACTAAGTCATATCTATCCCGCTGCACGATGGCTTCCAGCTCCTCCTGTTTATTGCCCATGCTGCATGCGTTGGCATAGATGCATTTGAGCTGGGTCATCAAATCCACCCCTAACATTGGCACACTGCCCCCAGGCTCATCTCTGGTGCACCTAGTTTTATCCGTTGCCCCCTTCGAACCTAGTTTAAAGCCCTTTCTATGAACCCTGCCATCTCATGAGCAAGGATTCTCTTAGCCCTTTGAGACAGCTGGACACCATCTGTCGCTAGCAAGCCCGGTGCTGTGTAAGTCTCCCCATGATCAAAAAACCCAAAATTCCACCTATGGCACCAGCCTCTGAGCCACGTATTGACCAGGTGTGTTTTCCTGTTCCTTTCAGTGTATTTCCCTGCCACTGAAGGGATTGAGGAAAACACTACCTGTGCTCCCGATCTTTCTACTAATCGTCCCAGTGCCCTGAAATCCCTTTTGATTGCCTTTGGATTCCTCTCTGCAATCTCATCACTGCCCACCTACACAACCAGCAATGGGTAATAATCAGAGGTCCGAACCAGACCAGGGAGTTTCCTGGTAATGTCTTTTACCTGGGCCCCAGGGAGGCAGCAGACTTCCCTGTGGGATGGGTCAGGTCTGCATATCGGGCCCTCTGTCCCCCTTAAGAGGGAGTCGCCTACAACAATTACCCTCCTTTTTCTTTTTTCTGAGGATGTGAGAATGTGTGGGGATGCCCGACTGGGCTTAGGCACCTCCCTAGATAGGGCTTCATCTACACCCTGATCTTTACTGGCCTGGTCCTCAAGTTCCAGAGCCCCATACCTGTTGAGTAGGGGCAACTGGGAAGGTGAGGGAGACCGGGAGCAGATTCGCCTGCCTCCCCGAGCAGGGATCTGTATCCATTCCCCTCCATCTCTTAGGACCCCTCCTGCCTGGTGGAAGCAGGACAGGGGAACCTCCGCTTCTTGCGGAGCCTCCATCTGCTGCCCCTGCCTCAGGGATGGTAGGGTGTGGGCCCACCAATCTATCTCCCTCTCACACTCCCTGATACTCCTCAACCTTTCCACTTCCTCCTTCAGCTCTGCCACCAGGCTGAGCAAATCACTCACCTGGTCACACCTCACACAAGAGGTGTCCCCGCTGACCTCCATCATTTCTGATAGACTCAGGCACTCCCTGCAGCCAGAGACCTGGACAGCTGCATGTTTACATGGGACCTCTGTCTGCCTTGCCATATTTTTCCTAACAATGGCTTTCCCCCGAGTGGCGACCATACCTGGGTCTCCCTCTGGGCCGACACCCACCACTTAAGCAGCCTGCTCGAGCTGGGAACGGGGGGGGGGCTGCGCCCTACCTGCACGAACTGACGCGCCCCCGTCCTGGTCGCCGGCGCTCCTCAGGGCCGTTCAAATCTCCCGCGGTTGCCCCTGGCAACGCCCACGCCGCGTCAGCCTCTCCCGCGAGAGCCGTCGACTCCGGCCGGGTCCCTCCGCCCTTCCCCGGCGCTCCCGGGCCTCGGGAAGTTAAATCCCCGTTGGGTAACAAGGCCGGTTAAGTGTTTTCCTCCTTGCTCAGCAGCCCATGGAGAGCTGCCCTGACCTTCACAGTGCAGCTGGATGCCACAGATAAACTTCCTGAACCCACACCTCCCTTTCTGATTACACCTGTGTCTGACCCCACGCAATGTGGTTTGGATTGCTGTTACTTCACCTGGGGTGTCTTGCTGAAGCAAGAAGGAGAGAGTGCCTTCATTTTAGACTATGAGTTTTGGAGTGGTGAGTGAAAATCTCCAGAGAAACTGTGAAACACATAGTGTCTTTGGTGAACTGTTTTCAACCTTTGTCCCGTGGGCAGGAACTAGGTTCTCTGCTTCTGTCAAAAATTGTATCAACACAGTGATTGCTGAATATAGGGGCAGTCTCTGGTGGATTTGCTGTCTGTTTTTCAAAATGCAGTGTAGACCGGTGAACTTCAAACCTGTAAAAAGTCAGTCTGTAATTTTGAAATATGCAGCGTTTGAGACTGCAAATCATGTGTATAAGTTAAAAAAACTAGTGGGGTATCTTCTAGGTTACTGGATTCTGGACACATGAACAAAGAGAAAATGTTTACCAATAAAGGTGGAGCTACAGCTTAAACAGAGTGACCATGCTTTGAAGTATCTGATACTTGTATTTAATATTTAAACATGATGAGATTTCATCTCTTCTTTGGGGTTTCCTTTGCAGCAGCTTTTTTTTTTTTTTTTACTTCAGCTGAAAGAACTGGGTGACTTTGATGAATTAGATGATTGTCTAAGACAAGAAAGTTGCCTAAACCGGGTTACGTATCCTCACCTCTGCTACAAGCTAAGAGCACACACATGAACTTGTACCACAGTTGTGAGAGACTGAAAGAGTTAATGTCTCAAACACTGTGGTGGGGCAAGTTCTGCTTAACGATGAACTCTGCATAACAAGGAACCCTGCCTAGCAAGGAACCACAGGTGAAAAGAAGGCTATCAACACACATCAGCAACAGGAGGGGGAGGTTGTGCTGGAGGGTGCACAGCTGCCTGTTCTGTTGTGCTGAGCACGGCAGCTCACTGTGTATGGCCAAAGATCAAACAATGGTCATGCCTGCAGGGAAGGGGAAGTTACTCCCCAAACAACCCCGAAGCCAATGGACCGTTTCCCAAACGCTCACAAACTGCTCATGATATCTAATTAGCATAATGAATTTGAGTGCCCGCCCGAAGGAGGGACAAGGATGATAAAAGGGCACAGACTGAAACCCCATGTGCACAAGCCCACCGGAGCTTTCCTGCTGTCAACATGGAGGGTGATTCAGGGAGCTATAGAGAATTGCTCAGCTGTGGAGGCAGAATGGAGAAAGGGCAATCCTTTTTCTTCCCCTTTTTCTTCTGTGCAGTGAGACCAAAGGCAAGAGGTGGTTTTGTTCTCAGGATTTTATTTGCTTTGACTCACCCAGACAACTTAAATTCTGTGTTACAATTTCCCTCATTGAACTATATTACTTTGTTTTTCTAACGAAATGTAGTCTGGAGACTGAAAACCTTTTTTCATGTGTTGGTGTTGAAAGAAAAAATTGGAGTATCTCTATCTCAAGGTTTTGAGATCTTGTCACAAAAATCTTTTAAAACCTTTTCTTGGCAAAAGATGCCTGTTCTTTCCAATAGGTAACAGTGGTATTAGCAACTATATTTAACTGGTAAATATGCGCCGAAGAAATTAAGATTGTTATTAGTTGTGGATGCCATGGTTCAAAATATTTATAAAAGAATTGCTGTAATTGTATAATTACTGTACTTGTAAGAGGCCAAAAAAGTCCAAGCAGAAGGATTTCTTTGTGCTTATAAATTATAAATAGGAGACTGGCAACCAAGGATCAGACATGATTAAAAAACAAAATAAATTACTGCATTACTGATACAATTACCTTGTATTTGAAGGAAATATGTAAGAGAGCATTAACAATTGTGAAAGGCAAATAACTATGTCCTTTGAAAATCTTTTTCTCAGGGCTAGCAGCAGGTTGACTAGCTGTAGCTGAGGTCTTCCTCAGCCAGTTTTTTAGAGTATACATGTAAGCCATAAGATGTTTGCATGTTGAAGTAAAGATACTTCTGAATCCTCTCCTTCATGTCTGATCTGGGAAAAAAGGGTCTAGATACAGTGCACAGGAATATAAGCAACTGAAAAAGATACTTGCTTTTCAAAGCTTTCTAATCTGAAATCCAAGTATTATGATGATGGTTAGTTTCAATGAGATAAATATATTTTCACATTTACTCTGTGCTTGGTTAGTAACACTGATGGGAGATACATGATTTGGCACAGGAGATGTCAATAGAAAAAGTACTGACAATAATAATAAGCTTCAGATAGTTTAATCCATAACAGACTTTTGGAAGATGCTAGAATTACCAGACTGGAATCTATACTACAAAAAGCTGGTCTAAACCCAAGAGGAACTGCTTTTATTGACTTCTATAAATGCTAGAGCAGGTTGGTTTTGATCAAATATTTTTTCACAACACTTTGTTTCTTTCATTAGTGAAAAACAGGAGAAAAATAAAATACTTGTTTTCACCATTACTTTCAAAATAAAAAGATTAGATCATTAACTCTGAAAAAAACCCATCTTTTCAAAAGCTTGCTGAAATTCATAAAAATAATGAAACAATCAGCAAATTAAAAAAAATTTTGAACTCAAAGGAAATATTTTTTTCTACAGAAAAATAAAATGAAAAAACAAAATAACAAAGCCTCTCAGATTGACTTGAAAGATTTCCTCTCCTCTTCCCTGATATTTTTTCAATAAGATCAAATAACAGCTTCCAAACACACCTCTAAGAAGTCACCATATCAAACACCAGAGTTATGGAAGCTTATAAACTTTACAGCTTAGAGCTGGGACTAGAACTATTTATAAATATATTTGTAGTTTAGATAGTATCTTCAAGCTGCTCAATATTTTTTATTGGCAAAGCTGTTGCAGCCAAGTACAAGAAGACTCTGATTTTGGTACTTCAAGCTTTTCATATGAGAAACACAGAAACAGTTGTTCTAGATTAAACCTATCACACAGCTGTATCTATATCCTACCTATCCTTACATTAGATAGATGAAGCCCAGTCAGTTTTCAATCTCATTGTTGACTGTAATGTATTTTCTAAAACTTGAAGACAAATTAATTCAAGAAAGAGTACTTACAGTATCAGCTATCCATTAGCACAGGATACTTTAACAACCATTTGTTGTAAGACCCCTGTGGCCATTTTCAGATATGCAATAACAAAACCTTCTTTTAATAATCTGACTCTTAAATAGCTCCAGTTATCAGTGTTTAAAATATTATCACTGTCCAAGAATATGCTCCAAAATACAGTCATCCTATGCTCTTCTTGTCACAAAAGCCACTGAAGAGCACAAAAGCTCAACAAATCAGATTATTTGTTAATCACGTCATATCATTTAGAGAATTCTTTCAGCTTCTGGAAATGCCAACTGACATTTGGCATCTTTGATTATGTATTTAAACATGTCTATACTATTAGCCTGTCACCTAAACACAGCGAAGATACTCTAAGCTATCACGTCTGTAGAACTTTGCCAGTTTCAGCTTACCCTCTTAGACCACCAAAATGCCATGAATCTGGAAAAGACATTGGGATTATTTGAGGCTTAATTCCAATTTAATTACCTGTCCCTTGCACGTGCTTAAAAACATTGAACCAACCATTGAATTCCCTGTGGAAAGTCTCATTAAATGCAATGGGACTGTGAAGTGTATGCATCCTGAACCATCTTTTCCCTTTAAAGTCCTAAAAGCTGTGAAATTCCCCTGTAAATAACTGTAGGTACTCATAATTGCAGGAATTCTAGGACAAAATTCTCTAACATTACACGCTACCGTTCTATTCTGGTGTTGACGTATTCTACAACCCAAAATATCTTCAGGTAGCCATCTGACAATTTTCATTTTCCTTGTTACATTAACAGTTACTGAAAGTTTGGAGACTTTCATTTTCTGGGGGAAAAAAAAACCAAAAAAAACCCCCCCCAAAACCCACCACAAACCAAACAAAAAACCCAACCAAAACCTGAAGTGTATTCATTTCACTGAATTTTTCATAACTCAAAAGATGGGTGTAGTTGTAGTTTAACAGGGTAATTAATTATTTATTTATGGAGTACAGATGGGAGTAGTTCACAAATTGTAATTATAACTACTCTGTGAGAAACTAAATTACATGAAATACTGTTGTTAGACTGTAATGCCAGTAGTGAAACAGGTGGCAGCGTTTCACTTGCATGAAGTTCTTCACTTTAATAGTAGTCTCATTTTTAAAAAATTTCATTTCAGTGATGAGCTCCGATTCAGAGTTTGCCGTTACCATTATTAAAGCAATACCACATCATAACATAGGAAAGAGTACTTATTACCAGTCCTGATCCAAAAATCCTTAAAGCTAAAGGTTCCTGGAGCTGAAGGTTCTCTATTTTCTCCATCAAACTATTATTCTTAGCCTGGGTCATGGCTTACTTTTATAGGTTTAGTCTTAGTAATGACATGAGAAGTCAATGTACACAAGTAGTCCTTATACTTTTATGTGGTCAATATAAGACTTTTTTTAGGTCTGATTTATCTGAAGTGCTAGATCTTATTTCCAATAATTAGACAACATAAAAGTTGGCTCAAATTGGAGGCTCAGAAGTGGAGATGTCCAACATCAGTCATCAGCTTTCCACAAATAAAGAGAATTTTAATTCTAAGTAGTCAGTGGTGATAACTATTTTTTGTGGCTCAAGACTGATTTGAAAAGTAGGTAGAGAAGATACCTGTAATTCCTTCAGCTTAGCTGAACAAAAAAGAAAATGTATTTTCCTATGCTTAAATGAGAAATTTTAATTTCTAGTCTACAATCAATACTTCCACATTCTGTGACCCCACTATAATAATGCACTCCAAACAATTTCCATATATGTCTATTTCTGTTACCACCAAATCCAAAAGTTACATTATCTCTTATTTCTTGCTTTTTCCATTTCATGCTTGACCCATGGCAAAAGAAGAAAACATCTTAAGCATGATAAAGTATCACCAAATGAAGTATCTCCTTCTGTTAGTAAATGACTCAGAAAGCCTCTCAGCAGGCAGACTGCTGGCCAGGCATACTCCAGCACATACGCAAAGGCAAAGACACAGGATGAAGAGGCAAA
Source organism: Harpia harpyja (assembly GCF_026419915.1). NCBI lineage: Eukaryota > Metazoa > Chordata > Aves > Accipitriformes > Accipitridae > Harpia > Harpia harpyja. The sequence continues at coordinate 42,300,239 of NC_068969.1, forward strand.
GATGAGTACAGGGCTCTTGTAATAATGTTTGCCAATTCGAGGGGACATTATGTTTCCCTGACTTGGTCAAAACACTCTGTGTCATCCTCCTCCCTCAAAGTGAAAGAAAATTAAAAGGTAGCCAACTTTTCCACACAGCAGCTTTATCACAGTTTTGTTTGAAGATGACAGGTGTCATACCATCTGCACTTTAAGCTAGAAAAATCTTTGAACTCTTCCTCTCCACTTGGCAGTTTTTCAAACCTGCAGCCACCCGAAACATAGAAATAATCTGTCAACAAAAGGCATCGGAAAGGTGGGACAGTGGTCTGAGCTATAATCCCAGAAATGAGAGAGGCCAGATGTTGTCCTCACTGATATTATGCAAAGAAATGTTGTCAGGCACCTGAGGTCAGAGGGTATCAAGGCAGATGCCACCCCACGCAGTTGGGAGACATGTGTGGAGGGCGCTGTGAAGAGCAGTGAGGAAAGGATGCTATCAAAAGGTGTAGTAGTCCTGCATGTCTCACAGCCACTCCAAGCACAGGGATTTGTGTTGTGCATATTTGGCTTCTGACCTCCACCCATTATGGGGCTGATTATAAACATCCTTCATGTTTAATCAGGAAAAAGAAGAGTTTATTTATTAGGAATGTATCTCAAACACCTTAAATAAATAAAGAAACTAATATGTATATTTTATATAGATAAATCTATAAATAAATAAATACATATTAGAAATGAGCTATGCAATAATAAATTATTCCAGGACTATTTGTCAAATGCTCTGCAAATAAAACTGGTTTGGTAAACTGCCTACGCATTTCATCAAATGGATGTGTTTTCCAGCCTGTACTCTGGTACTTCACCTGTGAAAGACAAAATATGGACTTCTATCAAATGCTGTTAAATTATTTTTAATATTCCTGAAGTAGTATTTTATTTTTACCACTTACAAAGGTGAAGTGCTTTTGTTAGCAACCATAGTTGTTTCACTCAGCAATGACCCTGCTTTATAGATTTTCTTCTTAAAGAAAATAAAGGAACTTACAAAAAGAAATGCACTGGAATTATCATTTGTCCTTGCTTCTCTGTTTCACACATTTCATTAAAATGGTCACAGAAAGTGTCCACTTGTGTTTAAGTCATCATAGCGTATAAATAAAGAAATAGAAAATATTCTGTCTAGGTGTAAAGAATGTAAATAATCTTCATGTCAGCCTGTTCCTAAAGCAATACATACCTAAGCAGAGCAACAATATAGCAGCTTGAAAGCAAAGTGTGAGTGGCAGGATGCAGTGTTTAATAATTACCTGAATAAGTAACAAATTGCAATGAAAGCACAAGTCAAGATGATAACATTGTTCCAAGCAAATTGTTTCTTTTAAAGATCAGCTGAAGTGCTAAGCTGCTTCTTTGGAAAAATTTTGAGATCCAAAGTATATTGTGTAGTTATAAAATAAGAAAAAGCACAATTTAACGACTGCATAAGAGTTAAACCACATAAATATTTTGTGGAACTAATTTGCATTTTCCTATGCGGAAATATGAAATGTATTTAAAAAAAAAACAAAAAACCAACTAATACCCAAAACCAACAAACAAAAATGAACAAATAAAAATACTTAATAACTGTTCTTATTATGTTAGTGAGGTAACTGCTGTAAGCAAGAAATGCAGTGTAGAGAGGTCTGTATATAATACATCTTACATATTGATAGTGTGAACCAGTATATTGGTTCTTTGTGCTGGTTTAGCTCAGTATTACACACATACGTAAGTGTTTAGTGTCTGTTACTGCTCTTACATAAGTTGATTTTAAATCAGTGTAACTCAGGGTTCTGGAAAGCTGGGTCTTTAGTTGTTCTCATCTAATTCAGTAGCAAAATGTAAGAGTACTTATGCCCTCAGATTTCCTAATTCAGAAAGAGAAACTCTTCAGACACCTTCTTTTAGGAGGTAACTCGAAATGTAAATGAAGCTGAGATGTTCAATTTCTTTCATGAGTGGACTCATAAATCTTTTATGTACCATACAATGTTGCAACTTACTGTACAAAAATTTGATCGTCCTTACTATATTTCAGTTTGTTATTAAACAAAGCCTTCTGAAACCCCTTACAAAACCTTTAATGTTTTATAATATTACACTATTTAATTCTTCACAGTTATAATACACACTACTGTTGGTTTTCACAGAGCTCTCCTGAAAGATAAATGTTGCTGTATCATTTGGGAGGCCTGGAATTTGAAACCTTCTAGAAAGTTTTGTTGACTTGTCATGCACTGCAGATCTTCTGGAGTTCAGGCATCAAACAAGAGCAGCCCTCTGTCAGAGTCTGTGGCTTGGAGACCTTCCTGCTCAAGAAGGAATAAGTTTGTGGCAATTGTGCATGTAACTTTTAGTACAGTCAAGATTTTAAGCAAGTGTGTTAGTAGAGAAAGCTGCATGACTTTGCAAAGAGACTCTGTCGCAAACTCCTGAGCGTTACCAGGATACGAGCAATACAATTTCTGGAAGGTTACCTAATCAGGAATTTAAACCATGGTAGTCACCTCTCCTTAACATCACAGCACCTGGAAGAAGCAGATGTTTTCAGCAGCTTACAGAAGGAATAATGAAAAGGCCATAGCTCTTTTGAAAACCTGTGTTTTCTTTCAATGGCTTAACTACTTGCAGATGTATGCCCTGAATCAAAATCTTTAACTTACAACTGAAAATGAAAACTCCAGATGGCCTTGTAATGGATATTCCTGTTTCCCCAGAGCATCCTGGATCCTTGGCAAATAAGGACAGGTGTTACAAACAGGTATAATTTTATTTGTTCTCAGTGTTTCTACCTAAATGTAACACAGATACGAAGACTCCTTTTACAGCGGGAGATGATGTCAAAATGAATCCCAAAGTGTCCTTTAATATTTTAGAAAAGACAACAAACGGAACTTTTTTTATTATTTACTTGTTCAACAACCTTCCCCTTCCCCTTCCCCTTCCTTTTCCCCTTCTAAAATACTTTACATGGCAGTTCCTATCTTTTGAAGCTGGAAGATATTAAAAAAGCATAAGACTAAATAAATTACAAAAAGGAGACTTAAAACTTGGAACTATCTTGAAAATTTCTTGATGTCTGGTGCCTTCCAGAGCCAAACATGTAAGTTCCCACTAATCAAAGAAAGCAGGAAGAGGACATTACCTTCACTGCAGGCCTAAAACAGAGAAGATAAAGGTAGGAACCCAGGTCCAAGTTGGTAACAGAAGCTGTCCAGATTCACCCCAGACTGCTGCTTGTAGTGGTTCATTCCCGTCAGTATTTACGGGCTGGTTGCATATTAGCACTGACATTGTCTATTGCTTTTTTTTTTTTATTATTATTCTCTCTTTTCTGCTTTTTAAAAATATTTTTGCCATTAAAAAGTGTATTATGAAGTTTATATGAGTAATATATTCCAAAAGAAACATTAGAAAGCAGGGAGAGCAGCAATTCAATTTCTTAGTCAACTTACTAAGCAAATATTTACATAATTCCTTTCTTTTCAGAAATTCTGTTTCTTACTTGATAGTATCCACATTTTTGAGTAATGGAGACCTGCTATGTAATACAATTAGCTACAATTTTATGCTCTGATTATTGAGACATGTCATGTTTAATCTATTTCTGAGGAGATTCCTAACCTTGACCTTCTATTTCGTATCTTTTTTGGTCACTTATTTTCAACTTCGTCTTCTATCAGATTTATATATTGGCTTTTTGTATATTGTTAAAGGAAATCTATAAGTACTTGTGTTTTGGAGAGCAGTTTCTAACTTCTATAATGTGTACCATTGTCTGTTAGCTTGATGCAAATTAGGAATAATAAGTCCATTGTATCTTTGACATTGTCTTCCTGGAAAGAAACAAAGGATAAAAAATAAGGAACCTTTTTGGAAGTGTTGAATTTTATTGCAAAATGGCTGGATGTATCTGATCAATGTAGCAACTAATTCTAAGAAACATTTGCAATGGTCTTTTAGTCAGATATCCTTTTATCTTAAGTCTTGTCATGTGATTGCTATTAATAGTATAAGAAAAATTAGTGTATTTTTCTTTTTTTTTAAATTATTTTCACTTATTTAAAGGATCCAATAACATTTGTTCAGAAGCGAATCTGCTTTTATATTGTAGCATTTACTAATTTCTAACAGATGTCTTCAGCTCAGGCCAAAAGAGGCAAATTTTTGTGATATTGTACAGGATTGTATACACTAACGTACTTTGGCCTGAACAAGGCAATGAGTATAAAGAAAGCACAAGGAAAGGTGTCTACTCTCTTGATTCTGCCAGAGCAACTCATATAAAGTCTTTGCACAAACTGAAACTCTGCTGAGAAATAAGGAGTCCAGATAGGGTACTCCAGAAAGAAGTATTTGTTTTCTCTTACATAACTAGCATACAGATTATTTTAGTTCCACTGAAATTGAACCAGTTTGCCTGAAATACTGCAAGATTTCAATGATATAACAATTCTGTACATGTAAACATTTGAGGAACAAATTTATCTTGTGTAACTTTTAGACATATGGAAAAACATTTTAAAATGTTTTCTTGACTCATCAGCTACTATGAATGATTAAAAAGGAAATTTCAAAATATACTTTAGGCAAAGTCAAAATACTAAGAAACAGAGATTCTTGTAACATTTTAGGGCAATCAAATTTTCATTTTTAAAAATCAACTACAAAAAAAAAAGCATTGATGTTTGATACTTCAAAACTCTTGTGGAAATTTTGTGGACTTCTCATCACTGATAAATACTTTGGTGTTTCAAAAAAAGGCCCACAAACATTACTAAAATGGTGACCTACTTCTAACACAAAAATGAGTGAAAATGAGCACTCTTCAATGCTTTTATAGGTTGTCATAAAGGTGACTTAGAGAGCTAATCATCAGATTTGAAACATCTACTGCACCTGGAGCCTCAAGGTTAAATTTTACAAAAGAACTACCTTTGATGAATGCCAAAAATGTCCTAGATCGCTTGTGCTGAGCCACGTCCAGAGAACAGTGAGATAATTAAAGTCCCCGTAAGAGCTTGGGTCTGCAATTGTGAAGCTCCCTCCAATGTCTAAAAAAGCTTTATCTACATCCCCTTATTGATCAGAAACTCTGGAGCAAATGCTCACCACAATTTCACCTTTGGTCTGTCCTCAGATCTTTACCCGTAAGCTCTTGAGATCTATACACTCAACTAATTTCTTGTGCACCTCCTTATCCCTCTGCCCCATCATACCTCCTCTGTCTTCTCTGAAGCCTGTATCCATCTTTTGCAGCACTACTGTCACATGAATGATCCCACCATGTCTCTGGATTTCCAACAACATTGCTCTATGTGTGCACACAGACTTTCATTTCCTAAGTTACGTGTTAATGTATTGACCTCTGAGATGGGTTGTCCCACTCTCTTGTGGTACCTCTCCTCAAGGGAGATTTAAAACCACCCATGACACTGTCCCATGAGTGCTACTCCCCTTTCTTTGTTTTCCCAATTACCTGCAGGTTTTGATCTCTGTCTCATTATGAATCTAGTTTTAAGCCTTCAGCAGCAGGTTAACAAGACCTTTGGCAAAGATGCTCCTGCCTTACTTTGTCAGGCGGACTAATACTCTCCCCAGCAATCCTGTATTTTGAAGAGGACCATACAAAGAAATGCCTTGCCAGCAACACCAGCCTTGCAGCCAGATGTTGATCCACTGGAAACACCTACACTGGCCCAGGCCCTTCTCTTTTACTGTTGGGATCAAGAAAAACACCACCCTGGCCCTTCTCCCTTCCAGTGCAGCTCCAGCAGGCTGTGGTCACCCTAAGTCAGTTCAAAGTCTCCTTGAGCAGTATTGCTCTGATCCTTTGAATCGGCAACAAAGAGCAATGGTCATAGAGTCAAAAAGCCTTGGCAGTCCTTCTACAATGTCAGTGATCTGGGACCTGGGCCTGTGTCAGCTCCCCCAGTGAATCTTCCAGTCTGCGGATGGGTGCCTCTGTCCCCCGCCAGGAGGGAGTTTCTAACTACCCCTGGTTTCTTGTTTGTGGAATTGGTTTGGATCCATCAGTCAGGCATAGAAAAACTAGATGTTTCCCATGCCAAAACTTGCTCTTTCTCTCCTGTTTCCAAGGGTCTACTTCTGTTGTGCAGCTGAACATCTCAGGTAGAAAAAAAGTTTTCTTGATTTTAGCAGTCAGATGCATCCAGCCTTCAATATAATACCTTGTCCTCCATGGTTCCCCCATCAAATGAAACGTCTGACCATCCCTTCTCTGCAATTCTGGACAAGGATCCTGTGCCCAGCAAAAAACATAGGTAAATTACTCTCTATAAGTTCTAGTGCTTTTGTTTTTCAGTTACCTTAGGATTTTTATTTCTCATTTTCAGGGTGCCAATACTCATACTAAGCTCACTGAAAAATTTCATATTTCAGGCGTAGAGATAGCTGAACGATAAATAATTCAGAACTGAAAACACAGTGTCACTAAAGCAATTAGACATTTTTAAAATTAAATCCAGTTTAATTCAGTGCAATGAATAAAGCATTCTAAATCTGCTTTTGACCTCAGCAGTAGAGTTGGGGTGGAGGTTATATGTGAAGTCCTGAGAAGAAAAAAAATTTAAGCCATTTCCCTTCATTCCTTCTTGGCTTTATACATCAGATATGGTCTATGGTCAATCCTAATTCATCCTAAGTACCTAACTCCTCAGTGGAGAGTTCAAGACCAAACTGGTACAATTAAAAATGTTCAGTGCATAATTTCTACCCTGAAGTAGAAACTCAATCTGTAGTGCAATGCTTAAAACCCTCTGTTAGCCAAGACCTGAGTCAATGCGACACACGGTCATCAATTAAAAGTACTTGTATCACAGTCAGCTACTGCAAACATAGTAGGCAGTCAATTAATAAGCCTTTTTGAACATTTTCTATACCTCTTTGAAGGCACTAGGTACTGAGGTAGGTACTGAGTATGTACCTGAGTGTAGCAGAGGTCTACTGCTTACATGTGGCAATCATGTTGCCCAGTCTTCTAGGAAAGATCAGAGTTTTAGAGATTAATCTCTCTTGAGGGCATTGAGGATTTCTTGGTCTCAGAATTTTTAAGGAATATAAAAAAATCCTCAGTAATATGTATAAGTCTGTTTCAGAATCATTGCAGCCAAAGCAGAGACCTGTAACACCTATAAATTATAAATGTATTAATCAGCATATAATTAATACTACTTTGCCCTGAAATGAATACAAGCTTATTTAAATAGTGCAACTAACAACAGTATTTTGTAACACTGTGATGGTGTACTCAAACACCATGTATAAGCATTTCACATAAGCTTGTGAGCAATGTGATCACCAAAGGGGCAAATGAAGATTGGTATACTTGCACTTGAAAGGCAACCAAGTAAAAAAGTTGCCAGACAGGGGTTAAGATAAGCAGAGGGGACTGCAAACAGATGGGACGGGTGTTGAATGCACCAGAAGGGTGACTGGCAAGACGAAAGAAAACAAGATAAGCAGCAGTGAGAGAAAAGGACACCCTCTTTCTGGCAGAGGAAATTGCATAAACCCATCAGATCTCAGTGAAGAAAGCTAGAAAAGAAAGAGGTTATCTCTCTCTTGTCTTCTGCTCTGACTTCTCCTATCCAACAGCTCTCAGGCTTGATCATCATAACCTCCATGACATAGCACCACTAAGGACCCCAGATATCAGCCCTAACTCCACAGCACTGACCCCTGGCATTGCATCCTCATAGTTCATCTAGGACATAAGTGTCAAAGACTAACAGATATGTGTATGTATTCATGGTGATTAATACAGTGTAAGATTTAACACAAACTGTTTTGTTAATGAATGAATTTTAAAGTTTAAAATTGCACAGATTCATAAGTCTCTGCAACACTCCCACCTTAATAAGCTCTGATCGTCTGATACATTGTGAACAAACATATCGGTATTTATGTATCTATATATATACACATAAAATATATTTACACATTTATTCAGTCACAATATTAACACAAACAATGGTGATTATTTCAGTGCTTTCTATGAATGAGTGGTATACTTCATGTATTGAATTCCCTATTGATATACTGCTAGTCCTTATAACACAGACATAAAAAAAATGTCCTGAGCAGCATAATTATTTGAAATTGTAGGTATAATTTATTAAACATACCCACAATAACTTCTAAAAATTTAGTGAAAGTTGAAATGTTATGACAGCTGTCAGTCTCAGGAGTGTCAACACATGAGATTAACAACCTTAAAAATAGCTTCAAATACATAACAGTGCAATTTCTCAGGTATTTCAGAAGACAATGAAAGTCAATTTTCTATTATAGCTTATTTCTCAAGATCCAATTATACAAAATAAATATTTATAGTAGCCTGTAGAAGGCAAATCTGACTATTTTGAAATAAGAGATAATGTTTTCATCAGCTTGCATAACTCTTTCTCCTAGACAAAAAAGATGTGGAATCAAAAGACAATGTATCTAGTGGAAGATAATAAAATAGTTGTTTTCTGGGAAAGATAAACAATAATTTATTAGGGAAGGCTTTAATGGGAAACAGGTTAGAGAAACCTTAAACCTTAAAAGATAATTTATATTTTCCAAGAGAAAAAAATAAATGTTTAAAAATTTTAAAATTGTCATAGAATATTAATTATTTCTTTTCATTTTAAGCAACATATGTATCAGACTATGAACATTAAAAAGTAGTGGAAAGATTTTTTTTTTTCCTTTCTTACCCCTTCGCCTTTTTAATTCCTCCAGTTTCAATAGAAAATACTGTTTTTTCCACTACTTTTTGACATATGGTAAGAAAACTAAAGTTTTTAAAGATAGTCATGCAGAGAAAATGCTAATATTAAAAACATCTTTAAACTAGAAGACAAAACTGTAACAAAAACCAATGCCAGAAGTCTTAAATTCAGCTGAATTGATTAAAAATAAGGCAATACTTTTACTGTTGAGAATGACTAACCATTGAGACAATCCACCATGAAAAATAGTGGGCTTTTCCATTATAGAACTCTTCAAATCAAATTCATTTCTGCACAAGGCTCAGTTGAAAATACGTGAGTTGTGTGGAGGATCAGACTGTATGATCTGATGCTGCGGGTGATCTTACACTTTAGGAATCTTCAGAGACTTGATGGCCATGCAGGTTTGGGGCATTATTTCCTGAGCAGGAGAGGGGCTTTGTTTTTGCATAGTTTTGTTCTTTCCACTGTGTGATGTTTTGTTGTTACCAGCTGATGTCAAGAGGGAGCAGTTTGGCTCTACCAGCCATCTCCAGTTCAGTGAAGCAATCAACATAAGATAGAAACACAGTGAGACTTCAGGTCAGGAACCTACCTCTGGTTTCTGGAGCTTGGCCAGAGCATTACCCCCTGGAAGTGAATTATTGTAAGGCAAACATGCCAGTGGAGCAGTGTGCTAACGGAAAAACACTTCCTGGGACTGTACAGGCTCCCTCACAGTTTATTTGAGACCTATGAGAGAGGCATGTTGTCCCAGAAGCCAGACTTATCTGCAGCTCACAGGAAGTACTTGCAGCTCTGAAGTATCACAGGCTATCAGCAGTCTGCTCAGCAGAAAGCATGAAATCTGAGAAATTTCCTTACATTGCAGCTCTCTGGAAAAGCTGCCTTGACAGCACTTCCCCAAATGCTCAGGTAGGCAGCAGCCTTGGAAAATACCTTTTGAAGGTTATTCAGATGTGAGCTGGTCAGATAATGGAACTTTTGTCATTACAGGTGAACCCAATATTTTTATCTTTTATTTCTCCTAAATATTTTAATCTTTGCCCTCTCCTAAAAAAAAAAAAAAAAAAAATGGACAGAAGAGTTTCCAGACAACTTGCATCTTACTTTCTACCCTGAAGGACCTGACTATTCAGAGGAAGAGCACACTGGAGAAAAATCTAGGGTCAGATTGCTTCCTGCTGCTCAGGAAAAGAAGCAGTTCTGATGAATGATAAGACTAATTTTCATTTTAACCTTGGGGAATAAAAAACAAGTTACGGGTGGAATGATCTGAAAGCTTTTTTTTTTTTTTTCCTAGGTAGCCATTTAAGCATTGAATGTTGCCTGCAAACTACCTGTAAAAGCAGAACAGGATTGCAATTGTGACTTCTTACACCAGGTGTTTTTAAGCAGAAATTTCATAGACTAGGATGCACTGTGACATCCATCTCTCTTTCAGTACTTAAAGTTATAAAGGGATAATATGATGTTATGGTACATTTTGGGTACTGCAAGAGGTCAGATTGTTCTATTCAGAACACACAAATGGAGTAAGGTTTTGATTTTGCTTGCAAACTTATGTTTTCCACCTCCTGATTTTTAAGTTCCTAGCTAAGTGACACAAATACATTTGTGATATAATTATTTTTATTAAATAAATTAATACATAAATAGTAATTGTCAAACAGGAAATTAAAATTAAAGGAGAAATAGGAACATAAAATTTCCTCTTTTAAAATTTATTAAAAAAATAATTACTCTTGTAGAAGTAAGACTAGGCTTGCAAATTCAGACAATACTTCATGAAACAGTGTGTGAATTATTTTATAGACACACTAAATATAAACTTCTCTCTCCCTAACAAAAAAAATCCCTAAACCAATAAACACCACTGGAGATACATAAAAATGAAGTTCTAAGAAAGAACTTGGCTTCAAGATAGTCTTTATGATGTTATAATTTTCCATTTTAATGCTGATGTTTATACAGCTTTTTAAGAGTTGCAAATATCTATGTAGCTGTACGATATGAAAAATGAGCTGTCACATGGAGAGAGACAGAGCCCGGAATAATTTAAGATTTGCTGAACGAGAGTTTAACTTAATATTTAAAATATTTCCACATGATCTCCCTATGATGACCTTATTGTAAACATAAAAAGAATTTGCAGAAAAAGACATTCTGATGTCTTGATTAAAATTGATTTACTTATTTCCAGAATGACGCTTAGTTTAATCCCTATCTATTTTAACCATCTTAAAACTGGTTATGAAAGGAGGTAGGTGTATAATGAAAATTACCAGTACAACAGTACAGAGCAGAAAAATGTTAGCATACTTAACAGACTTAGCAGTAAGAACACCAGTGTATAATTTTAATCAATGCATCAGAGGAGAGGTAATAAAAATAGCCTAGGAAAAGATCTTATAAATAAGAAAAAGGGAGAAAAAAATATATGCTCTTAAAAACTATTTTTTTTAAAATAAGTAGTATCTGTCCTTCTGTATAATGACTGTGCTATTTGCACTTGGAGTGAAAAGCATGTAGATAATTTACCAGAATCACATTAAATTAGGAAAGGGGATGACAGGTTTGATTTTATTTCCTGGAGTTCCATGTTGTGATGCTGATGGAAATACTGTTGGTATCATATTGAAGTGACTAATATGAAACATCCAGTTAAACCCCCCCCAAAAAATCAGCTCTCCACTTTTTTTAATATATATTTCATATTTTGCATGTCCTTTGTAAGATACACATCTTCCTTTTTTTCTGAAGAAAAATTGACAAAATCTCTTCTGCCAAAACCCTAACAACTTTCTCAAAAAACATATTCTATTATCTTTTTTTGTTTTTAACAAAACACAACAAACTGAAACTTTTTATCAGAACTTAGGGTTTGTACTGAAAAAGGTCCAGTTTCTGGTTTTAATACAAATCTGCAAGACTTGATTGAATGGAATAGCTTTCTGCCAGAATTTACAGTTTTCACAAAGAGTTATTGCTTCTGCTGTTAACTTCTCAGTGGAAACATCTCAGCAGTTCCCTGATGCAACTTTACACCAAAGCTTCCTTGATCACCAGGACTGTAATAGTGAACATTGGAATAATACGGACATGAAGATAGATGGTGTCATTTTCCAAGCCGAAAGTTTGAAATTATAAACTCCAGTCAGCATATGAGAAATCATCCCATCCTATTATTTGTCTAATTTTAGGAACCTGAACTTAAAAATGCTAGCTGGAATGCAAACATTTTCCCTCTGATGTGCTTATCTTTTCATATCACAACATTCTGAAGTAAAAAAAACCAAACCAAAACAAAACAAAAAACCAAGAGCAACAATTAAAAAAAAGGAAGTGGTTTACAAACTGCAGGCTGTAGGTAGCAACTTCTCATACTGAGACTATTCTTTGTTTGTTGATAGATAGTTTACAATTTCTCAGCTAGAACCCCCATGAAGCATGTGCTACAAACCTGGCAATGTTACAATCCATCCTCATAATATCTTCTAAGAGAAGGCACTCTGTAATTGCCAAATAACCATGTAGTCTGAGTGTTTGACCATGTTTATGCATTATAACAGCTCTACTAGAAATAGATCCCTTGTTATAGCAGTATCAAGGTGTGAATTCAAACTGTAATGGAACTGTATAACCAGTTATGATGTTAATAACATAGGAGGCAATCTGTCTGTCTTCCATTTATGCCCTCTGTTGTACCTATGCACTGTTCAGCCAGACCAGAAATTACCATGGCCATGATCTGTGGCATTGTAACATCCCAGCTTGACTTTCAGAGTACAAAGAGGGGAGAATGTGGGATTGGAGCATATGAATACACAGGACAGGAGCAGGATGTTTCTTAGGATGAGCACTGTGACAGAGCATTTGTCACCTGGGCAAATCAAGGCACCTTTTACCTCATATAAAAGAAGAGAGAAGTGAGGAGAAGGACCAAACAACCCTCCTAATGTTATGTCCAAATGACACTTCCCAGTTGTCAGGGCTTATTCCTTACATCAGACTGATGATGTAGCATCACACTGTTGATGATTGCAAAAATTTAATATCAAAGTAAGGGCATAGAGTCTGCTGGTTTGGCAGAGTTTTGTGGTGATGTATGGAGGAGGAAAGCAGTTTTGCGAACTTCTATTACTGAACGCCCATGGACATTACAGTTTTAGAGGCCTCAGAAGGAAAACAAAATAGCTATTGCTAACTTCCTTTACGTTGTCCAGGATTTTATTGTTGTTGTGATTTTAACAAGCCAATGTGACTGTAAATCTGAAGTGCCTCAAGTGACTAATACTACCTATAGTTTCTAGGCTCGGAGGACAGCTAGATTGTTAACTGAGCCCATACAGTAGAAACATTTATATCAAAAAATCAAACAAGACACAAACAAAGAAAATGATTCCTTATGTACTCTTAACATATCTTCTTAGGGTGATGTGTTGGTTCATTTTTCTAAACTAAAATTTAGCCATTTTTGTTCAAGGGATTTGTCACTTGGACATAATAATATATTACCATTATTAATCAAAGCATAACATAAAATCTGCCTAATCTGCAGCTGTGCATCTTGAAATATGACTATTCTTAATTTTTGAGGGAATTGTTCACCTTGTTAACTGGTCTTTTGAACAATGTCATCAGGGAATCACAGCAGGGTTGAATAATTTAGTGTGGAAGGGACCTCCAGACATCTTCTTTGCTCAAAGCAACTCTAATTAGACCAGGTTACTCAGTGCTGGGTCCATTTGAGTCTTGAACAACTCCAACCACAGAGACTGCACAGTCTTTCTAGTGATCCAGTCTAGTATTTGACCACCCTTCTGCTAGAAAAAAAAAAAAAATTAAAAAAATCGTATCTCATCAGATTTTCTTATATTCCAACTTATGCACATTGATTCTTGTCCTATTTCTGTATAACGCCAAGAAGAGTTTGTTTTCATTTTCTCTGTACCCTACCTCTGTACCCACTGCAGATAGCAGTGAGGTCTCCCGTTGCCCTCATCTTCCCCAGGGTGAACGAGCACAGTGCCCTCTGCCTCTCCCTATATGTCCTGTGCTCCAGCCCCGACCATCACGGGAACTCTTCACCGGACTCACTCCTGTATGTCAGGGTCTGTCCTGTGCCAGGACCTCAAGCCTGGGCTACCAGGGCAGTCTTACCAGTGCCAAGCAATGGGTCAGGATCCCTCCTCCTTTGTGGTGTAGCCCCAGGTGCAGGGGCTGTTTTGCAACCTGGGTGCACTGCTGCATCCTGGCAACTTGCTGGCCTCAGGTCCCCCAGGACATTTCTGCAGAGCTACTTTCAACCACCAGCCCCGGCTTGTCCTATTTCAGGGGTGAGTTCAGCCTTCTTCAGAGCTGCCCAATGGGCAGTTTCCCATGGGATCATGCTAAGCAAGACTTTGAGCAGGCCTAAAGTCTGCTCTTCTAAAGTTCAAAGTGGATGTCTCAGGAAATAAAGCTCCAGAGTCTCACACTCACCACAATCAAGACTGCCCTTGACCTTCATGTCTTCAACCAGTTCTTCCTTGCTTGTGAGTACCAGCTCTAGCAGAACATCTTCCCTAGATGATTCGCCAACCACCTGCATCAAGAATTTGCCCTCCAGTTGCTTGCATCAGTGTGCTTCTGCATCACTGGTGCTGCTCTGTCCCCTGACCTTTACCTACAGGCTCACCTTCCCCAGGGTGAATTTCCATGCCTCTGAGATACCCCTTTGCATAGATCACCCCTTACTCTCCCCCTGAAAACCCTGTGCTTCCTGAAGCACCTGTACCCCTGCACTGCATCTCTGCAGGTGTGAGAGCTGTACTACCATGTCACTGTAATCCCTCTGAGGTCACAGCTCAGTTGCTCTGCACCCACTGCTGATGCTGTCCTCTTGTCCCCAGGGCCACCTGCATTTGTATGTGAGCATTTGAGATGGGTCCCAACTTGTGCAGCTTTTGCAGGTGAAGTGTGAGACCCCCTCTCGTCATGCTGTCCCTTGGACACCTTAACACCCTTGTGTCCTTGCTCTTCCTCTGCTTGTGGGAACCCCTTTCTTACACGTTTCTAGTCCCACCTCATGAGGCCAGTAAGCTTGTTTGCAAACACGTCCTTGCCCCACATTGTCAGGCAATGACAATGCAAGCTCATGCCTTTTCAATAGCCCTTTTTGTGAGAAAAACTTTGCTAATTAGTAAGACACGAGACTAACCATAAACCACAATCTTGGCCTTTTAAGCCATCGCCCCCATCCTAACATGATGTATGTGCTTCCACATATACATTCTTACCAAGACTGAATCCTTCCTGCAAATAACCAAATACCTTAAGTGATGGGGATAAAACCTACTTACGTCTGGATTAATTTCAGAGATTAAAATCCCTTTATAAAGCTAATCCATGACATCCAGAGCTCTCTTTTCTATAAGCCATTTCCCCATTGGAAAACTGTCAGTAAGAGGACCTCCATGTGTCATAGAGTATTGCATTATTTAGTATTCTGAGGTGGTCACAATGGGAGAAGGATAATGGAAGCAAACCCAAGTATTTTGAATACATTGATTCTCATAACTAACTAATTAAATTTAATTTCTAGTAAAGAAATAGGTTTTTTTTAAAAAACTATAGTACTGCCTTTCAGAATCCGGAATTTTCAGCTGTTCTGTTCAGATACATTCCAATACATTCCTCACAAGTGATTACCTAAGATTCAGTAAACAACAGTTTAATTTGCAGATCCCACGTTAAACTTGCTGGGCTGCTGGTTGGAAAAGTTACTCATTGTACTATGAGTACATTTCCTACATGTCATTAAGAAAAAAAATAAATAATACACATAGGACCTGCCTATGCCAATCTTTTAGGGAAAAGTTTCTGAACGTAACTGCACTTTAAAGTAAGTTGCAATTACTAACAAGAAAAAGGCACTTATATTGTTTTTTCCTAAAGACAGGAACTTTATATCTAAAAAGCTTCAGTAGTTTTCTTTGATGCTTAGAATTTTTAAGTGAGACAAAATATCTGCTTCAGTTACATGTAGGTGAAAAAAACCTGTTGCTAGCATGCTAGAGATTATTGTATGGAGTGGCAGAGCATCTGGCATATTTATCATGAGGGTCTTGTTGGCATGTCATGTCTGTAAGAATACGAAAACTCAGCTCGGTGAGCCACTGTAAAATCTTGCCTTTGAGATTATTACACTGAGTTATATATGATAAACAAGAAAGACATTGATTTTTTAATAACATAGTTAAGTTATATTCCAGGAACTCAAAGGGGTAAAAGAATCCTCGCTCAAGAGATGGCAGGGCTCATAGAGAGGGCTTTAAACTAGATTCGAAGGGGGCAAGGGATAAAACTAGGTGCACCAGAGATGAGCCTGGGGGCAGTGTGCCAATGTTAGGGGTGGATTTGATGACCCAGCTCAAATGCATCTATGCCAATGCACGCAGCATGGGCAATAAACAGGAGGAGCTGGAAGCCATCGTGCAGCGGGATAGATATGACTTAGTCGCCATCACGGAAACATGGTGGGACGACTCCCATGACTGGAGTGCTGCAATGGATGGCTACAAGCTCTTTAGAAGGGATAGGCAAGGTAGAAGAGGTGATGGGGTGGCTCTCTATGTTAGGGAGTGTTTTGACTGTACAGAGCTACATGATTGTGATGACAAGGTGGAGTGCTTATGGGTGAGGGTGAGAGGGAAAGCCAATAAGACACATATTGTGCTGGGAGTCTGTTATAGACCACCCGACCAGGTTGAAGAGATGGATGAATCATTCTACAAGCGGCTGGCAGTAGTCTCAGAATCGTGTGCCCTTGTCCTTGTGGGGGACTTTAACTTTCCAGACATCTGCTGGAAATACAACACAGCAGTGAGTAAACAATCTAGGAGGTTCCTGGAGTGTGTGGAAGATAACTTCTTGACACAGCTGGTGGGTGAGCCAACCAGGGGAGGAGCCTTGCTAGACCTGTTGTTTACGAACAGGGAAGGACTGGTGGGAGGTGTGATGGTCAGAGGCCATCTTGGGCTTAGCGACCATGAAATGATAGAATTTTCAATTCCTGGTGAGGCAAGGAAGGTGGTCAGCAAAACCACCACTATGGACTTCCAGAGGGCTAACTTTGGCCTCTTCAAGGCACTGGTTGAGAGAGTCCCTTGGGAGACAGTCTTGAAGGGCAAAGGGGTCCAGGAGGGATGGGCATTCTTTAAGAAGGAAATCTTAATGGCTCAGGCCATTCCCATGTGCCGCAAGTCGAACCGCCGAGGAAAACGACCGGCCTGGCTGAACGGGGAGCTTTTGCTAGGACTCAAGAAAAAAAGGAGAGTTTATCATCTCTGGAGGAAAGGGTGGGCAACTTGGGAAGAGTACAGGGATCTTGTTAGATCATACAGAGAGGAAATTAGAAAGGCAAAAGCTCCGCTAGAACTAAATCTGGCCACTATTGTAAGGGTGTGTGGATTGTCCGGCTCATAGTTCACAAACGAGTTTCACCATGTCTAGTGCACACAGGCGACTCATGGGGGGTTACAAAAGTGACCCAGCCTTGGGTTGCCTTGAGGCCCTGTCTCTCTGCAGAGACGACTCACGGGGAGCTGTGTAGACAGCTTAGCCCTGGGTTGTCTGATAAACCCTAAAGTAAACAGGGCAGTGGCTGTACCATTCAAAGAACCAAAACCTGAACTGAGCCTTGAAATCCCTTAACAAATAGTATGCCCTGAGTCTCAGTCCAACCACTATCCAGTTGCTGAGGAAGCAAGGTAAAAAAAAAAAAAAAAAAGAAAACCAGAGGGTTTCAGCTTCGGTTTCGAATGACAACCTTGTGTATTCAAACAATCACAGACCAACAAAGGAAAGATAAGGGGAAACTCCACTCAGATGTACATAATCCATTTAGGCATATATCATAATTCACTCAGACATAGTCATACACACCATTCCACAAGTCAGAGGATAAAAACTCTAAGATTCAGGTTGGAAAGGGGGGAGTCACTTCTCCAACTATAGAGTTGGCTTGCGAAGGAAACACACATACACCCCCCCCCCCCCCCTCCCTTGATCGGGATGCCGGTTGAGGTAACTTCCCTGGGATTGAGAGCCCTTACCTGGAGGGGTAAGTGAATATTGTTCATGCTTTAAGTTTGTAAATGCGTTTGTGGTTGTCTGAATCGCTTGTGGTTGTAATAATGTACTACTCTTGCCTTAAAAAATTGCAATAGTACATTTCTCCATTGTATCTGTAAAACCTGCAATAGTGGTGTGTTAAGTCTGTAAATGAAGTTCAAATAAGTTGTTTGCTTGAACCTTGCAGTTAAGTCTGTAAGTTAAGTTCAAATAAGTTGTTTGCTTGAACCTTGCAGTTAAGTTTGTAAGTGAAGTTCAAGTCGTTTGCTTGAACCTTGCAGTTAAGTCTGCAAGTGAAGTTCAAGTCATTTGCTTGAACCTTGCAATTAAGTCTGCAAGTGAAGTTCAAGTCGTTTGCTTGAACCTTGCAGTTAAGTCCTTTTCCGTCACAAAGGGACGACAAAAAATGTTTTTATAAATACGTTAACAGTAAAAAGAATCCCAAGGAGAATATCTATCCTTTAATGGATACAGAAGGGAATGTAGCCATCAGAGATGAGGAGAAGGCTGAGGTACTTAATGCCTTCTTTGCCTCAGTCTTTAATAGTGAGTCCAGTTATCCCCAGGGTACTCCACCCCTTGAGCTGGAAGGTAAGGATGAAGAGCAGAACATACCTCCCTTAATCCAGAAGGAAATAGTTAGGGACCTGTTACACCATCTGGACACTCACAAATCTATGGGACCTGATGGGATCCATCCAAGAGTACTGAGGGAACTGGCAGAGGTCCTTGCCAAGCCACTCGCCATCATCTATCAGCGTTCCTGGTCAACAGGGGAGGTCCCAGAGGACTGGAGGCTTGCCAATGTGAGTCCCATTTATAAGAAGGGTCAGAGGGAGGATCCAGGGAACTACAGGCCTGTCAGCCTGACCTCCGTACCAGGGAAGATTATGGAACGGTTTGTTTTGAAAGCACTCACATGGCAGCTCCAGGATAAGCAGGGGATCAGGCCCAGTCAGCATGGGTTTACGAAAGGCAGGTCCTGCTTGACCAACCTGATCTCCTTCTATGACCGGGTGACCCGCCTAGTGGATGAGGGAAAGGCTGTCGATGTTATTTTCCTAGACTTCAGCAAGGCCTTTGACACTGTCTCTCATGGCATACTCCTTGAGAAACTGGCGTCTCATGGCTTGGATAAGTGTACTCTTCACTGGGTGAAAAACTGGCTGGATGGCCAAGCCCAGAGGGTTGTGGTGAATGGGGTGAAATCCAGTTGGCAGCGGGTCACAAGTGGTGTTCCCCAGGGCTCAGTGTTGGGCCCTGTTCTGTTTAATATCTTTATCAATTATTTGGATGAGGGGATTGAGTGCCCCCTCAGCAAGTTTGCAGATGACACCAGGTTGGGAGGCAGGGTCATAGTATCATAGAATCATAGAATCATAGAATCATTTCGGTTGTAAAAGACCTTCAAGATCATCGAGTCCAACCATTAACCATGCCCCCTAAACCAGGCCCTGGAGTACCCTGTCCACTCGCTTTTTTAATACCTCCAGGGATGGTGACTCAACCGCTTCCCTGGGAAGCCCATTCCAATGTTTCACAACCCTCTCAGTAAAAAAATTTTTCCTAATACCTAACCTAAATCTCCCTTGCCTCAACTTGAGGCCATTTCCTCTTGTCCTATCTCCAGACACCTGACAGAAGAGACCAACACCCACCTCACTACAACCCCCTTTCAGGTAGTTGTAGAGAGCGATAAGGTCTCCCCTCAGCCTCCTCTTTTCTAGACTAAACAACCCCAGATCCCTCAGCCGCTCCTCATAAGACTTGTGCTCCAGGCTCCTCACCAACTTGGTTGCTCTCCTCTGGACACGCTCTAGCAGCTCAATGTCTTTCCTGTAGTGAGGGGCCCAAAACTGAACACAGTACTCCAGGTGCGGCCTCACCAGTGCTGAGTTCAGGGGGACAATCACCTCCCTGCTCCTGCTGGCCACACTGTTCCTGATACAGGCTAGGATGCGATTGGCCTTCTTGGCCACCTGGGCATACTGCTGGCTCATATCCAGCCGGCCGTCAACCAGCACTCCCAGGTCTTTCTCTGCCAGGCAGCTTTCCAGCCACTCTTCCCCAAGCTTGTAGCGCTGCATGGGGTTGCCGTGACCGAAGTGCAGGACCCGTCACTTGGCCGTGTTAAACTTCATACGATTGGCCTCAGCCCATCGATCCAGCCTGTCCAGATCTCTTTGTAGAGCCTCCCTACCCTCAAGCAGATCGACCCTGCCTCCCAACTTGGTGTCGTCTGCAAACTTGCTGAGGGTGCACTCAATCCCCTCATCCAAATCATCAATAAAGATATTAAACAGAACAAGGCCCAACACTGAGCCCTGGGGAACACCACTTGTGACCCACTGCCAACTGGATTTCTGCTTGAAGGTAGGGAGGCTCTACAAAGAGATCTGGACAGGCTGGATCGATGGGCTGAGGCCAATCGTATGAAGTTCAACAAGGCCAAGTGCCGGGTCTTGCACTTTGGTCACAGCAACCCCATGCAGCGCTACAGGCTTGGGGAAGAGTGGCTGGAAAGCTGCCTGGCAGAGAAAGACCTGGGAGTGCTGGTTGACGGCCGGCTGGATATGAGCCAGCAGTGTGCCCAGGTGGCCAAGAAGGCCAATCGCATCCTAGCCTGTATCAGGAACAGTGTGGCCAGCAGGAGTAGGGAGGTGGTTGTTCCCCTGTACTCAGCACTGGTGAGGCCGCACCTGGAGTACTGTGTTCAGTTTTGGGCCCCTCACTACAGGAAAGACATGGAGGTGCTGGAGTGTGTTCAGAGAAGGGCAACCAAGTTGGTGAGGAGCCTGGAGCACAAGTCTTATGAGGAGCGGCTGAGGGATCTGGGGTTGTTTAGTCTAGAAAAGAGGAGGCTGAGGGGAGACCTTATCGCTCTCTACAACTACCTGAAAGGGGGTTGTAGTGAGGTGGGTGTTGGTCTCTTCTGTGAGGTGTCTGGAGATAGGACAAGAGGAAATGGCCTCAAGTTGAGGCAAGGGAGATTTAGGTTAGGTATTAGGAAAAATTTTTTTACTGAGAGGGTTGTGAAACATTGGAATGGGCTTCCCAGGGAAGCAGTTGAGTCACCATCCCTGGAGGTATTCAAAAAGCGAGTGGACAGGGTACTTCAGGACATGGTTTAGTGAACATGGTTGATGGTTGGCCTCAATGATCTTGAAGGTCTTTTCCAACCTAAATGATTCTATGATTCTATGATTTTATGAACTCTCAAGATATAACTGAAATAAGAACAGATGAGATACTGTTGCGGTTTAACCCTGGCTGGCAGCTAAGCACCACACAACCACTCAGTCATTCCCCTCCAGTGGGATGGGGGAAAGAATCAGAAGGGTAAAAGTGAAAAAAGTCATGGGTTGAGACAAAGACAGTTTCATAGGTAAAGCAAAAGCCGCGCACACAAGCAAAGCAAAACAAGGAATTCATTCCCTACTTCCCATGGGCAGGCAGTTGTTCACCAATCTCAAGGAAAGCAGGGCTTCATCATGTGTGTAAGAGTTACTTGGGAAGACAAATGCTGTCACTCCGAATGTCCCCCCTTTCCTCCTTCTTCCCCCAGCTTTATGTTGCCGAGCATGACGTCATATGGTGTGGAATATCCCTTTGGTCTGTTTGGGTCAGCTGTCCTGGCTGTGTCCCCTCCCAAGATCTTGCCCAGCCCCAGCCTGCTGGTTGGAGAGACAGCCTTGATGCAGTGGGTAGTTTCTGAGCTCCATAAAAACGAAATGAGCATTTCATAACAATTCAGCTGAAGATCTTGAGAAAAACCATCACAGAATTTGTAGTTAAAAATGGAATTTTTTTGAGAAGCACTATCTCAGAGTTAGCAATAGTTGATGGAGAGACGGCTGTTTCCAGCTAGTAAACATGTTTTGTTACTTAATCCTTGAGTATCCCAGAATGGAAAGAAAGATTGCTTTTGTCTCATCTATTTCAAAGATCAGTGATAACATTTCTTTAGGTAAATTCCTACCTGGAATCACAGTATAAACTATGAAGCAGAACAGAGCCCACTGACCCAGGACTATTTGATCAAACACACAAACCAAAGACCTTTTAAAAAAGCCAGCTGAATGGATTACTGGAGAACATTTAGTACTCTTAATCAATACTGATTAACGTTTTCTTCCAAAGCAAAATCCTGCTGAGAAATCTGTTGAAAAGAAAGAATATATAGCTAAATTCTGTATAAATAGCTGTATTTAACTTAATTTTCTTATAAAAATAATACATAGCTAGGAAAATCCATTGATTGAACAAGATTGTTCAAAGCTCGGCTTTATTTCATCTCAAGGAAGAATCTTCATAGTATTTAAATGAAAATAAACCTCTTTCCCCTTATTCCTCTGATGGTTTGTGTATGGGGAGCCCATTATCACAGTTTATGGCTTCCTAAACATTGTGTCCATAGTCTCTGGTTTGCTCTTGTCAAGACCACATGTGGGTCCCATAGTCTCTCTCTCTTCTCCCATAGCAGATTGAAGAAGTATCAATGCTGTTTAGACATTAAAATCTACATGCTAAGAGTGGAAATTCAGTTCACTTACAATACCATCAAAATATACAGAAAAATCAAGGCATATTCCATAATTAAAGTAAATTTCTATTTTACAAATTTCAAACAAGCAAGGCTAGCTCCCTACATCATTGTAAGACGAGGATATATGTATGATCCAGTCTATTAAACCTGAAAGGGGTAATAATACCAATGCAGATAACACAGGAAATAATAATATTTTATTAAACTATTATAAGAACTTTTACAAACTAATGACTAAGGATTCCACGGAGGAGACAGATTTATTTCTAGTGAGGCAAAATTTGTCATACCTGACTAAAGAAAAAGGTATAGAAACTACAAAAAAGAAAAATATATAACCATTGAATCCTTAAACATAGGCAGTGCTCCAGGATGTGATAGGTTTCTGAGGGAGATTTAGAAAGTCTTCTTGTATCATTTTGCATAATAATCTACTTGATTAATTTCAGAATCTTATAGATGTTGTTAATTAACTAAGCTAGGGATTCCCACGTGCCACAAGATGTGTCATGGATGACTCAA
Organism: Harpia harpyja; assembly: GCF_026419915.1. Classification (NCBI taxonomy): domain Eukaryota; kingdom Metazoa; phylum Chordata; class Aves; order Accipitriformes; family Accipitridae; genus Harpia; species Harpia harpyja. The sequence continues at coordinate 42,323,189 of NC_068969.1, forward strand.
AAGCTGACACAATTTTCATAGGTGATAAGACGGGTGACATACATTATGACCAATCCTGAGCTACTTCTGCACTACTGAAGTCTTAGCATCACGTATTGTCTTTTGTTTTGCTTTTTTTTTTTAGTATTAAATATACAGGTAGCACTTGAACAAACCTCAATTTGGTATATATAATTATTTTGCCAGATGTCACTCCGTAGTTTCAACAGCAGTAACATCTTTTCTCCACCCTTGCTGCTTGTGCCTGCACAAATACATGCCATTTGGTAGTGAAGCAGACAACAGTGAGAAAATAAAATAATATTTTCAAACCAGCTGAGATGCCTACAAATCAAAGACACCTGAAGCTGTCTCCAAACATTATTTTCCTAAGTTTGTAACACATGCTGGAGCTAAAATTTACACGAATATATGAGTGTTGTGTTGTGGCACAAGTCCATGACAGAACAGCTTGCCTGCCTGCTCAAAGACTGCCCCTTCAGAAATCAAAACCTCTTATACTTGGATAAGAAGTTTATGACTATACTATACAAAAAATAGCCCACAGAAACCAGAATATATTTGGCTTGTTGCTCCTGGCTTTTTTACAAGCATAACTGACTCCATAGATGTAAGCATATGAGCTGTGTGTCCAGATCCAGACAAATAAATGAACATATACTCACTAAGTCTGCATTAGGGATACCAGTGAGAAACTACAGAAATATGTGAGAAAGTTTTATTTTTCATATACTTCATATGGTTTTGTCTGTGCTTCTACAAATAATACAGCTGCTTTCAGATTAATACTGGAAATTCATTGCTTTTTAATAGTTTCTTTTGTACTACTATATATCAGGCCATTTTATTCGATACTGAGTCCTGCGCTAGGATTTGAATATACCTTTCTGTGAGAGCTGGCTTCATATAGATTTTTTTTTTTTCCTCTGACCTACTGTGTCTTTCATTACTTTCTTTTTTTATTGCACTAGCACTTGATAGGGTATTTGCTTTCTTTTTGTTTTTATTTCTTTCCACAGCTTCACAGACTAAGGTAGTTTAGATAATTCTGTAAAGGGAAGAAAAATTTAGACATACCTGGTGTTTCTGCTGCCCCTGAGGACATGCTGGAATGAACTCATCACCACAAGATGATAAGAAAGATGTCTGGGGATCCAACAAAACTTCTTCAATTAAAATTTCCCACAGGTCAAAGGGAGAATGGGAGTGGAAGACCAATAAAATCTATTCTGTGCACAGACAACTGTCTCAATAATGGATAAAGACTGAAAAAAAGTCATGATTTAGGCAGGTAATGATGCATTTATATTAATTACTTTCTCATAGAAGCTTCTGAGACCAGCCAAAGGAGTTTAAAATTGACCTTTCTCCTCAGAGACTCTGTAAGTTTCTGTAGTCTCTGTGTTGGGGCCCTTTTCTGCAGCAGAAGGGACATGCACTACCTGAGAAGACTCACTCCTATAACTCAGGGGGAAGACTGAAATCTTTCATGCATGAAGTGCCAGCTACTTTTGCTGTTTGAAGAACAAGGTGTTACGCTACTAGAGAAAAAAAAAAAATCATTGCTGTGTCAGTAATAAGATGTATAGGGCTTTACATTTCCACATACTCCCGTGTCTCTGAAGTATGCAGACCAATGTGAAAGATGTGGTCTCTTCATGATCCTCTGTTTTTCCCTTCTCTTTAACAAATCCCATCTTAGAAAATAAATTCAGTAATGAATCCTCAGAATGTAAACCTCAGAATGCCTGTTGCAGGTCCCCAAACTCCAAATTACAGAATTGGGAAAGCTTCTGAAAAACAATTAATGGAATAATCGTTCTAATCTGTCAGTTAAAGAATGGCTATGAAGAGGTTTAGGAAATATGTAGTGACTCACAGCAGCTGAATGTTCACGCCATGTGGGCCACTCATTTCAGAATTTCTCTCCATGATTTTATAATCCATGTACCTTTAGAGACCTTCTCTACATCTTAGAAAAGTACGCATGGATTTGAAGGTAATCTTTTTATTAGTAAATCTTTTTAATGAACATAGCCAATAAGAAAAAAGTGAGTACTGGAAGCAATGATATATTGGGAATCAAATTAACATGATGAAACCATAATCCTTTAATCACTAACACTCATCTGAGTTTTATTTACTTACTAGAACATACAGACTGATTTAAAACTTGATGTGAAAACCAGAAACAAATGCACAGCTTAGAACAGATCTAGCTAAAATTGGCAGAATTGAGTTTGGTTCATCCTAAAGAACAGGACTCTTACAGAAAGGTGATTTCTCCTTCTCTCTAATTTATTTAGATTATTCTTTAGTGAATGCTGGCCTTCATATTTGGAGAAAAACATTGTTTATGAAATTCATATCACCTAACTACTTGTAGACTGGGCTGCCTACCAAACTTCACACCAAAATTTCAGAAAGCAAACAGAATGTATTATGCAAACCTTGAAGCATTTTAAGGACATCTGATTTCTAAGCTGTTTTTTACTAACTATTCATAGTATTGTAAATAAAAGATAGGGAAATTAGATACCTGCAAACATATGGCTGCATTAATATGGAACTGAGTGCTAGGTAATATTTTGTTTTCTCTGCAGGGATTAATAGCTTGGTTAATCATCAGGCCAACTGCTGCTACTGTGCTTGGAGGACTGACAAAGCAAATAAATCTGTCTGTCTAGAGCATTGCCAGAGACAGTCTGCAGCAAACTCCAAGAATCTTACTTTATTTTCTTTTTCTTTTTTCTTTTTTTTTTTCAAATTATTTTGCAGCTTTCCATTGCAATCTCCTTAATTTCCCACCATCCTTTTAGAGTTGCATGTGCCAGAGGTGGACCTATCGTGGCACAGTTATCTCCATAATTCCACTCCCGTCATCCCTAATCAGACCTGCAAAGGACCTTCTTGATCCTCTCTGTGGCTCCGTTGCTATATAGACTGTATTATATGACTGAGCTAAATTTTTATGATTCTGTCAGAATTTGCATCATTGTAAATATTTTTAGACTTGCATTTGCTCCTAGACCACTGATAAAGAAACTAAACTACACCAAAACTAAGCAGTGATCCCTGCAGTGTTATGCTACAAATAGTACACTATATTGACATATATATCTTTTACATTTTCTGTTTTAATACATTTACAGAATAAAATATTAATGTTTAAAAATAAAATATTTTACTATATTAAATTAAATGCCTTATAAAAACCTAAGCCTATTACTTTGTCCACTCTTACATCCATCAGTAAAACTCACTATATATTTTTGTCATATGCTGGGGCAAGGATATTTCCTTGACTACCGGCATGCTCCTTTTAAACAACATTCCTTTCCTCTTCATGCTTCTTCTTTCTTAACCTTTGCACAGTATAGAAAAGGTAGCAAAGAAGAGTTGAATCTTAAAAAAATTCTGGGCATGGACCTAAGTATTGGAGATATTCATAAATTATTTAGAAAAGGGGGTAAGAATGTAAAGGAACAAGCTTTGCTGACTTCATCATGGTATTTTGATAACTGAAGATTAAGAATTGTTGTGAAGAATAATAGAAGTATCTTAGAAAATTGTGACAGTCCAGTAAAAAAGCAGATGAAATGTAGTGTAAATTAATTTAAACTGATTCACATGGTTATGTCTTAAAAAACTCATTTTAAAATTCATTTGGAAAAAGAACAGAAGAAAGGTGGAAAGAATGATCAAGTACAGAAAAACATCCGGGCAAAGAAACAATTAAACAGACTAAATCTCTTCAACCTTGAAAAATATGACCATGGGGTAATATACTGGTCTACAAAATCCAACAAGGCATTCAGGAGATAATCAGGAAAGGATTGTTCATTACCTCTTTCCATGCAAAAACTAGATGTGAATCTAGTAAAGTTTGGAGGTGAAATGTCTGAAAAAAAAATTAAGGAAGAGGTTCTTGCAACAGGGATATTTTAATCTTTGGAGCTCATCCTTGGAACGTTTGAGGCACTGAAAGGTCTCATGGGTTCAGAAAACAGCTGGAGGAGCTTTTGGAGCAGAAGTCTCTGCAAGAAGTGGCTTTGCCTTAGAAAATCCTTGAAAACCTGTCGCTGACAGTTTAGAGGGCACTATGAAGAAGTATTACACATATTTCCCTTGATCTTATACTTTTACTCTATACTTTTATAGAGAGAGGATATTGGGCTCAATGGACCTTTTCTGACCCTGAATACCTGTTCTTATATACTTAGTATGGAAATAACTTCTCCATACCTTCAGTATAATATGTCTTCAAGCAGTGATGAAATAAGAGAAAACCTTTTATAAACAGCCAGTGAAGTCTGTATTTCTTCTGTTCGATTTACTTATTCCCTGAGGCTTTCACTTAAGCTATGAATGTAGCCATTGCTACTGTCACTGGTGAAGAGAATCAGACAAGTGTTCCACTCATACAGAACTCTGGGTAGACAAAGACAATGGTTGTACTAAAAATTATTTATAATATTTAACAGTTCAAATCTTATTTTTTTCTACTTTTGACTTGTAAGTGGTTATCTGTGTAACTGGTTAATAAACTAAATAAGAAGTTAATTCTGGTGTTATTTTCATTCTAGACAGCTGCATTTCCATACACTTAAGTAGGTAATTTTAACTTTGCATAGTTGAAAATGAAATTATAAATCTTCACGAGAGAAAGTTTTGTACATATCAGTTTCCTCTACATAAAACCAATATGCACTGAGGCCAGTATGGTATAAATAGTTCCAAAATTTGATTGGGCAGCTCCTTTTTTTTTTAGAACATCACTGTAAACTGATTAAAAGGAAAAAAAAAAAAACCAACCCCAAACCAACAAAAAACCAGCCAACCCTAAACTTTTGTTATCTTTCCCAGAGATGGGAAAAATATCAAACTTTTTTAAGTCTTTTCCTTGTTATGTGTGTTCTTTTCTATGAATAAAAAGAGCACTCAAAGAAAGTTTACATCACACTGATTTTAAGCTCATCAGTAATTTTCCTGCATTTTCTCTGAGAACCCCCCCCACCAACCTTTCAAGAATTAACGTGAACAGAGCTATTACAGTGATCACAGGTAAAAATTTATGTCATTTCTTGTCAAGAGACTGACTTTTTAGTTACACCTACTAATGATGCAGCATTTCTTTTAATCTTAAAAATAATCCAAGCCAAGTGTGTGTTCTGACTCAATCCAGGAGTTACAGATATCTGGGGAAAAAAGTATGTATCACCCTCCCTTTGTAGGCAACTGTGAGGGCAGAGTGCTGAAGGGAAGAGTCACCTGTTTCTTCAGTCTGTGTAAAGGAACAGACATGCTTTTCTCCCTAATCTTTTGAAGTGCTTACTTTGCAATTTGCTAAACCTGAGGAAATGAATCTGGTCTCCTATAGCACTCTTGATTTCCCCTGCTTTCATGGCACTGTTTGAATCATCTAGTGTATGCATCCACCTTCAAACTCCGTAGACACCTCAATGGAAAAGTAAGTAGTGGATTTATCACTTGTCCTTGGGAAGATGCAATGCATGGAGAAAAAACAGAGGGTGGTTCTATCCAGCAGATTTTTGTCCTCATGTTATTTCATTCTGTCTTTCAAGCATATGGGCTTCCTAGCAGTAGCAAATAAAAGTGGAAACAGAGAAGGCCAATATTCTCCATAGACACAGAAAGAGAGCTGTCTATTCACAATATGTGACTAGGATGGTTGTTGCTGTTTTGACTCTCAAGTAATGCTGACAACAATGATGTTATTAAGGTTAATCTACCTATGTAAAGTAATAGAATTCAGAAATAATATCATTCAAGTAGACTAATTGCCCAATTAAATCTAAGAAAGGGAAAAAATGTGCAGTTTAACCACTGGTTTCAAGCATCACAAACAAAAGGAAGAAAAGTCATCTGTTAATAACTCAATATATGAGCAGCCAGGATCTAGACTTCAAAGCAGACTGCCTCTAGACTGGAGATAGCTTAGGTTCTGAAATGTAGTCTGAGCCTTTTTCACTTAGACCCATGACATTTTTAATAGCTCATCACTTTCACAATGTTAAAATAATTTATTAAATAATTTCTTGAAATAAGTCACTATTACTGTAATGTGTGGATGAAATAATGGAGACTAACAAAGATCTTTTTTCTCACAACAAAATCTATTTTTTTATTTTTTGGCTTTTAGTTTTCCGCTATATCCTTCACTAAGTTTCTGAGGGAAGCAGATTTCCTTTAATCCTATTGGCAAGTGTCTGAGCTCTCCAAGGGTATTTTGTCAGCTGTCCAAATTTAATTTGTATCTAAGATAACCTAGCTAGCTGGAAACTCAGTTTCCTATAAATAGAAAAGGAAGTATATTACATTTAAATTTTTGTAAGAACATTAAATATGGTCTCACTAAGTTTGCGGTGGGAAAGAGAAAAAAGGTTGCTTTCGGTTCAAAGGAGTCTGTAGCAAGTTTAATGGAGAAAAAAAAGGCATGTTAAGGATACATCTGTTTATTTGTTCTTTCAGAAAACTTTCTTGATAATTTTTGCTTTCATGATGTTACGTGGTTTAGGTCATACGCTATAATGTAACACCACAGTAGACAACAGGAGGCCCTGAATGCAGATGCCTGTCAAAAAAATTATGTACACAGACACAAAGGTAAAACCTAATGTAGTTACTTTATAAAATAAATAATTTATGGTCATGATCAAATCAATACATAACCTTAACAAAGCGCATTAGGATGACAGAAGAGCTTTTCAGAATGACAAACAAGCACTATATGCAAAGATACATGTGTATACAGACACATCACACTGAGATGCCCAGCAGTTCAACTATCTGAGAGAGTCCTTTGGTTGTGCTTTTTATCTACTAAGCATAAATTTCCAAAGATAGTTGAAAAATTATTTCTTACTATTTATTATGTAACATCAAATTTCCATTTTCTCCAGGCTATGGAAAAAGACTGTGGTCTTTCTTTTCTGTAAATGCACAAGAAATTTCAGCTTTGAAACTCTCTCATTTACTAATACTTACCTCCTAATTACCAACAAGCAAGACATATCACAAAACTGTAACTTAAATTATTCCACTTTTTTTCAACAATTGGTCTTGTCACTTTCCACCCTAGCACTAGCATCCCACAGCTGATTTTATAGTTTCTGCTTTTGAATTAGTTCTTAAAAATGAATGACAGGGGTGTGCTTAAAACACACCAAACAATACAAACAATCAATCTCACCATATTTCTGTGTAAAAATAAAACTATTTTTGAACTCTGCTACAATTGAAACATCCTTTCAGACATCCCATCCATTTAAATTTTCAGTACAACTCATCTTCACATCTCAACACCAATTAACAACAGCACATGGTACCTCAACACTTACTGTTACACATATCAAACCTGCTTAAATACAGCTTTATCCACCATATCTTTTTTATCCTACCTCTCTGTGCCACTTATGCCTTCTTCTTCTAGGAAACTCCAGAAGTTGTAGCTAAAATCATTTATCTCATTCCTGTTCCCATACATATCCTTAACAATACTGGCATCAAAAACCTTGTTTGTCCTCATCTTCAAGTCTCTTCATCCTCACCTTAATATTTTCTCACGATCTGGTCCATCCTAGTTCTTAATCCTCTTCTTCAAATATTTGTTAATTGTTAGTTCCTTCATCTTCACACGTGACATGAGCATTCGTCCCATAGAGTAAGGCCACTGATAACTAATAACGTTCTTTCTAAAACTAAAAAATGTATTTATTTCAGCAACATTATTTTATACTTCCAGAAGCAGGCTAAGCTCATCAGCTAAAAAGCATTTCTACCATACACCTCTTTTCAAAAGATCATAATTAATGCAGGATTTGTTTCACAGACTCAAGCAGTAACTCTAAAATCTGCAAAGTTTGAGACTATCTCTGACTTCTCAGGTAGAAGATCATCATTCATCAGAACACAAAATCACCCGAATTTATACAAGTGTCACACCTAGATTTAGCTATTGAAGTGGCTTCAGAGAAGGTAGAAAAAAGCATAAAATGAGCAATCATGGAGTAGCAGACTGGGCAACCTGATCCAACTTCATAGCTGACCCTGCTTTGGGCAGGAGGGTGGACAAGATGGTATCCAGAGGTCTTGAATTATTCTGGGGTCCTGCCATTCTATGAATCTGTTCTTGCTGAAAGTTTCTCATCCAAAAGGAAAAATGGACTTATACCCTGAAACTTGATCATCTTTGTAAAAATACATATATATCTGTTAAGTGCTTGTGCTTGGGCATGCACATACGTGCTTAACAGTTTTTCTAATACTTTTTTCTTCTTAATCAGGAAAAATATACTGATAATTTCACCAAAATCATACGTATAAAACTCAGACACACTAAAACCATTCACACTAAAACCCTTATGATCACAGATTTGAAGGTTTTGACAGGTCATACAGGATATTGAACTCTTTTGTATTTTTAAATACCATTCAGAAGTTTAAATATAACAGTTTGTAAAAATTCATAATGTTATCTGTTTCATTTCCACTTTAAAATTATGTCTTCTGAGTCTGAAGGGGAAGGTTTAATCACATTTAAGCCTGTGGAAATCACTATCTGAAGTAAAAACTGGGAAATCTGTCTTTCTTTCAAACTTCAGAAATATTTAGTGTCATGAACAATGAAATGCAGAGCTTGCACATTTGTAGTTACAAGCTATGTCCTTGCTGAGGGCTTCCCATCTCTTTAAAGAGATGCACAGCCATGATGTGGGCTTGGATTTCATGCTAACAGGCAGGAAGTTTGGATCAGCATCCTGCTAAATTAATTTCTTGCCCAAGACCCTGCAGAAGTAGATCATTTCCAGAAATTATTAGAGTACTAACTACTTTATTTAACCTATTATATTTCTCCAGTCCTGAAATCATGCTTAACTGGCTGTCTTGCAAATATATGTATAATATAAGTCTCAGGAAGTAATTTAGACAGAAACTAACAGACTGTAGTTCTGAAAGAAAGTGTTTTTCCCATATTGTCATCACAGCCAAACATATGGTGTAGGCGGGGTTTTTTCGGTTTAAAGACTAAAAATCCAGACTTCAGTGTCCTCACTTACCAGCCACTGAGGAATGATTCTATGTCTTGATAGAAATATAGATGATATAATGTCTAAATATAAATAGCTAAATATAATTTGTGTATAAAGATACATAAATGTACATATATAATATTGTTGTGGTTTAACCCCAGCCAGCAACTAAGCACCACGCAGCTGCTCACTCACTCCCCCCCACCCAGTGGGATGGGGGAGAAAATCAGGAAAAAAAGTAAAACTCATGGGTTGAGATAAGAACAGTTTAATAGAACAGAAAAGAAGAAACTCACAATGATAATGATAACACTAATAAAATGAGAACAGTAATAATAAAAGGATTGGAATATACAAGTGATGCACAATGCAATTGCTCACCACCTGCCGATCGACACCCAGTTAGTCCCCGAGCAGCGATCCCCGCCGCCCCCACTCCCCCCAGTTCCTATACTAGATGGGACGTCACATGGTATGGAATACCCCGTTGGCCAGTTTGGGTCAGCTGCCCTGGCTGTGTCCTGTGCCAACTTCTTGTGGCCCTCCAGCCTTCTTGCTAGCTGGACATGAGAAGCTGAAAAATCCTTGATTTAGTCCAAACACTACTTAGCAACAACTGAAAACATCAGTGTGTCATCAACATTCTTCGCATGCTGAACTCAAAACATAGCACTATACCAGCTACTAGGAAGACAATTAACTCTATCCCAGTTGAAACCAGGACAAATATACAATATATATAATGTGCAAATATAAATAACTAAACATAATTTGTATATAAAGATACATAAATTTAGATATATAATATACAATATATATAATGTGAAAATATAAATAGTTAAATATAATTTGTATATAAAGATACATAAATGTACATATGTAATATACACTATATATAATGTGCAAATATAAAACTGTCCAATTATGTTGGAATGAGGAAGCTTTTTAATTTACTTTAAAGACTGCCATTTGTCCCACTGATATAGATGGCTATATGTTGTACAATTATATGAGTTACATGATTATATGTTACATGAAGCAAACCCACAATCCTGAGTAAAAGAAATAAAGATCTGAGAAAGGAAAAGATTCAACTAAAACTTCAGTGACAAAGTCAGAAAAAAAAAAGATAAATATCTTAAAAATATTACAGTGTTTCAGAAGCACTGGTCAGAGGAGAAAATCTGGGCTTCTAAAAAGCACAGTATGGCTTGTCAGGGGAGCTGTAAGTGGAACCAAAAAGCTGAGATCAATGGGAATACTTTAAGCTCCTAGACATAATTGCTTAAAAGTTATTACTTGTAAAGTATTTGTTTTCCACTTTGCCTTTAAAACACTAAAAAGGCATTGAATTTCTGTTCCCATTTTGAATCAAAATACTTTTTAAAAATCAAAAAGCCTCTAACAAGCAAGAAAATTTACATCCAGATATTGTAAAGATGTCACTGTCAAAGGTTTTTGGTGACAGACCAACTATTTATATTCAGCAAGATCTCTTGATGTTACCACTGATGCTATTTAACATGATTTTGTTTGGCTGGCAGTCACCAGGGACTCCCAGTCTCTAATAGTAATATTTCCTCTTTTTCATGCTGCTTTAACTCTCTGTCCAATTTTATGGAACCTTTTACATTAATTTTTATTCCACCCTTCTGTTTGCAAAAAGCCTTTTGATGTATTTTTAGATAATAGAAAAGTGTTGCTGTCTGAAAGGAAATTACATTTCTACATATAATTTAAAAGATTCTCTTGCTTCCAAGAGATACTCCAAAGATAAAATACTAGAAGATTGTGGCATCCTTCTATACAAGGTGATTGATGGGGTTTGTGTGTTATTAAACACCAAAATAAAACGGAGGAACAGCTAAAATGGCAGCAGTTGTTTATGTAGCAAACACTAAAGCTGTAAATAAGCTCTTTTTACAAATGAACTCAAAACTACCTGAGAGGACATATAAAAGGGAAACGCTAACACTATACTTTTGAAAGCATCCTCATCAAAGGATTATATACTTGGTCTACCATAGGGTGGTAAATTTAAATCTTTTTAGAGATATAAAATCTAACTCACTCTATATACCCTTAGGTTAAAAAAAGACACCTCAAAAGCAAAGGATGAATAAGCCACTTACTTACAGACACGATCAAAAACTTATTTTGAAATGGAAAACAAATTTATCATAAACCAAACAACTCTATATGCAGACAATGTTCAAAGGCAAAAATAATGCATGCTAGCCAAACTCAAAACAGAAAATACAAGGCAAGACAATGTGGAAAGCTAGAGAAGAAGTATCTGAAAAACAAAATTGGAGGGAAGTGGGATAAAAGAAGATCTGTGATATGTGTCATAGAAAGGACATGTAGGGCTCTGAGATCAAAATAAGCAGTTTGATGCTGTATGTCAAGCAACAAGTGATGGATTTGTCATATGAATGAAGTGACTAGAGGAGCAGGAAAACAAGATCACCTTAAGAGCAACATTATGAACAAATTTTTTAAGGCAGAGCAAAGAAATATGGAAGAAAGAGCAAAAGCAAAGAAACAAGTTTAAAGTAAATTTAGTCAAATCTTGACATGCAAAAGGGTTATAGTGCTGGGTAGCAAGGTGGAAAACAATTGCTGGTGATGTTTGAGTGCAAAGATTTAAATAGGGCAGGGTGTCCTACAAAGTAGAAGTACCAAAAATTATATATACTTAAAAAATGAGGAGGAAATATTTTACTTATCTTCGTTCAGGTTGGTGTGGGGGAGGTTAGAAGAAGAAACAAATCACACACAGCATTGTAAAGTAAGCTGCTATTAGACACACCAAAGCAATGGCATATGACCCAAATACAGAATGTCCTACCCTGAGCTGACTACATCTTCCTCTAGCAGACGATTAAAGTGCACAGGACAATTATTTTCTTTCAACACTCCAGTAACAGCGGCATATAGCTCATCAGACCAGACTGACTGTTACTCAGTTTTTAAAGTAACATCAATTTTTCTTTGACATAAACTCATGCCTTTCTGAGGAAAAATATAATTGTTTCTTTGAACATCTAACTGTATAAGGTCCATGTATATTTTGAGTGAATGTCTTAGTCTTGGAAAAAATCCTTACTTATTTTAGCAACTGTGGCCTGGAATGGTAGGTTTGGAGCTTCTGTCACAATGCAAAACTCAGAAGTAGAAACCACAGTATTTGCCTTCAGAGAAAAGAGGGCAAAATTCTCTCATGTCACTTCTCCTGTATTTAAAGGGTAATTGATATCCATGTCCAGGCACCAAAAAGGTGCACTGTGTGTCTAAGAGAATGAGATATAAAGAGAGCAAATGCTAACAGTTTATAACTTTTTGGTGAGGAAGGACATTAAGTAGGAAGTAATAAATAGGTTGCTCAGAGAGGCTATGGGATCTCCATCCTCAAAGGCACTGGGAACTAACTTGACTGGCCCCTAGCAACCTGATTTAAGGTGGCCTTATAGAAGGTCATACAAGGGGCTACCAGTGGTTCCTACCAGCTACACAATAGTAATTCCTTGTTGTGAAAATTCCTACATAGTGCTGATTTCTTACACAAAAGCACTCTTGCAGAGTAAAAGGTATGAGGATGACTAATGTATACCTGAAGCAGTTTTAAACTAGTGAGAATAATATTGGTGGCAATAAAGAATTTGGAGGAAGCTTGAAAATGAGTCTAACATGATATAGAGCAAATCCCAGTGCCAACAGGGTGATCCGTGTACAAATGCTACCTCAGAGCCCCCTATCACAGTACTTAGATCAGTAGCTGAAGAGGCTTTCCCAGAGTCAGTGGTGGTTTTAAAGGCAATTGCCACATAACTATTTATTTCAAACTCTTTACTACAAACAGTTGACCTGTGACAAATCAAAGTGGATAAGTTAAATTCTGCTGTAGGGCTTTTGAACACAGTTTTGAAGGCCTTATCATGTTCCTGTTCATGTTCCTACACATCTCAGATTTCCATTCACAGATATTCTGCTGAGAGCAGAATTGTTCTACGTGTGCATATGCTGGGATGTGTACAGGGCAAGAAACACCAGACAGCTGTGCATGGAGAAGAATGAAAACACCATCCAGATGTGCAGCTGAACAAGGTAAACACAACAACTTTGGCTTCCGTGCCAAGTGTGCTGAAAACTTATCAGAAGTTCAGGGAGGGCATGATCAATTACTCTGCAGCGGAGGGAAATCTACTTTTCACTGACTACTGCGTTTGGGATTCCAGTCATGGAATCAGTCATTTGACCGTGTCAAATCTTTGTTGTAGAACAATACTAGCACCTGCAATTAGGGGCCTGGGAGATATCTTTGCTCCAGTCTGAATCAGTCCTGGCCCCACAGCCTCTCCTCACAAGGTGAGTGCTCCAGCCCAGCTGTCCCAGTGGTGTCCCCTGAGCCCCTCTGGTTTATTTATTTCCATCACTGGCAGTGCAACAACAAAATCAGAAACTTCAAAGCATCTAAGCCTTTAGTTAATGATTTTGCTTGGAGGTGATACTGTTCTTTTCTTCCATTTATGTTCACTTTCCCAGAATTGCTTTTGACTGACTTTTTGTTAACTTCCTGACTTTTTTTTTTTGGTAGATATTACTAAATAAACCAGAGTATTCATAATGCTTTTTTGTTGTAAACTTCTTCTTTCAGCTGATACTTTCACAAATACTTTCTGTGACACATAAATATTGGTGAAGTCTAAAAAATGTTTGTCCAAAGAGTTAAATATACGTATTATTTCAGATTGTGTTTGCAGGGAAAATGGAAACCTAGAAAGGAGAATCAGTATTTTGGATTAGGGTCTGCTACACTGGGTATACCCTGCTTCTACATTTATAACACTTTTTTTCTGTAAAATACTGCAAATCCTGAGAGACATCCTACTACAAACTTCATGATTTCCTCTGAAGAAGAGAGTTTTTAGAAGAAGGTCAGACACCCAGTTGGTGAAAACTATCACTGCTTTGTAAGTTTCAGCATGCCAAGGACAGATTGTCACAATTTTTTTATCCAAAGCATGACTCCTGTATAAATGCCAAACAATTGCATGTTAAAAGTTAGCTAAAAATTTACAGCTACTTACAGTAGTCTGATGTGTGGAAGGTTCCTGAATGATACCAGGAAAACCTCTCATAAAGCAAATCATAAGCAATGATAGTGGCTTCCTGACTTTTGCAGTTCATGTATATAGAAATATATACAATAAAATGCAACACAGATAAATATACAATTTTTTTGTGGTCATACATACACATGAGGAAAAGGCCGAGGTACTTAATGCCTTCTTTGCCTTAATCTTTATTAGTGAGTCCAATCATCCTCAGGGTACTCCACCTCATGAGCTGGAAGGTAGGGATGAAGAGCATAACATACCCCCCTTAATCCAGGAGGAATTAGTTAGGGACCTGTTACGCCATCTGGACACTCACAAATCTATGGGACCTGATGGGATCCATCCAAGAGTACTGAGGGAACTGGCAGAGGTCCTTGCCAAGCCACTTGCCATCATCTATCAGCGTTCCTGGTCAACAGGGGAGGTCCCAGAGGACTGGAGGCTTGCCAATGTGACTCCCATTTATAAGAAGGGTGGGAGGGAGGATCCGGGGAACGACAGGCCTGTCAGCCTGACTTCGGTACCAGGGAAGATTATGGAACGGTTTCTCTTGAGAGCACTCACACGGCAGCTCCAGGATAAGAGGGGGATCAGGCCCAGTCAGCATGGGTTTACGAAAGGCAGGTCCTGCTTGACCAACCTGATCTCCTTCTATGACCAGATGACCCGCTTAGTGGATGAGGGAAAGGCTGTCGATGTTATTTTCCTAGACTTCAGCAAGGCCTTTGACACTGTCTCTCATGGCATACTCCTTGAGAAGCTGGCGTCTTGTGGCCTGGATGAGTGCACTATTCACTGGGTGAAAAACTGGCTGGATGGCCGAGCCCAGAGGGTTGTGGTGAATGGGGTGAAATCCAGTTGGCGGCGGGTCACGAGTGGTGTTCCCCAGGGCTCGGTGTTGGGCCCTGTTCTGTTTAATATCTTTATTGATGATTTGGATGAGGGGATTGAGTGTACCCTACCCTCAGCAAGTTTGCAGACGACACCAAGTTGGGAGGCAGGGTCGATCTGCTTGAGGGTAGGGAGGCTCTACAAAGAGATCTGGACAGGCTGGATCAATGGGCTGAGGCCAACTGTATGAAGTTTAACACGGCCAAGTGCCGGGTCTTGCACTTCGGTCACGGCAACCCCATGCAGCGCTACAAGCTTGGGGAAGAGTGGCTGGCAAGCTGCCCGGCAGAGAAAGACCTGGGGGTGCTGGTTGACGGCCGGCTGGATATGAGCCAGCAGTGTGCCCAGGTGGCCAAGAAGGCCAATCGCATCCTAGCCTGTATCAGGAACAGTGTGGCCAGCAGGAGCAGGGAGGTGGTTGTTCCCCTGTACTCGGCACTGGTGAGGCCGCACCTGGAGTACTGTGTTCAGTTTTGGGCCCCTCACTACAGGAAAGACATTGAGCTGCTTGAGTGTGTCCAGAGAAGGGCAACCAAGTTAGTGAGGGGCCTTGAGCACAAGTCTTATGAGGAGCGGCTGAGGAATCTGGGGTTGTTTAGTCTAGAAAAGAGGAGGCTGAGGGGAGACCTTATCGCTCTCTACAACTACCTGAAAGGGGGTTGTAGTGAGGTGGGTGTTGGTCTCTTCTGTCAGGTGTCTGGAGATAGGACAAGAGGAAATGGCCTCAAGTTGAGGCAAGGGAGATTTAGGTTAGATATTAGGAAAAATTTTTTTACTGAGAGGGTTGTCAGGCATTGGAACAGGCTGCCCAGGGAAGTGGTTGATTCACCATCCCTGGAGGTATTCAAAAAGTGAGTGGACAGGGTACTCCAGGGCATGGTTTAGTGGGCATGGTTAATGGTTGGACTTGATGATCTTGAAGGTCTTTTCCAACCGAAATGATTCTATGATTCTATGATTCTATATGCCTATAGCTGTATTTATACCCATACACATTTTAATTGGGTTTTTTTAAGACATTCTTCCACAGCATTAGGCATAAAAAGGGTAAGATCATCCATTTGGCAGGGAAGCCAGGTATACCTGAGGAACCTAATAAATAACCTGGAAAATGAAATAAGAGGCAAGGGTAGGTGATTATTAGCAAAGATAAGAAATGGAGTTGCTCTGTTAAATAGTTTTAATTCTGAGGAATTTGTGATGTTTAGGAAAGATAATTTGAAAGTGGCTGTTCAGTGAAAGTTGGAGGGCTTCTTAAACAAAGCTGCAGGTTTACCAGCAATGGAAAACCAGTGCTGGAGTGCCAAGCATCATTTGCAGAGGCTATGCAATATGCAAGCACCTGCATTGCATAATGTAGAAGTAACTGAGTAGAGCTCCACTAGGATAGAAAGTGGGATTGGTATTGCCAGCAGTGTCCTACTGCATCTCAGATGGAAGCTTGTTTTCAACTAGACCAAAACATATTCATTATCACAGTATCATTCGTATTCCTGGAAATTAATCTGCCACCATTCATAGCAGTCATTTGGAAGTCCAAATTGTTGTGGACCAGATCCAAAGTCCATTGTAGTCAATAGAACTAACTTGAATTTATTTCAGCAAGATCTTTATAGGCAAATCTAAAGTTTAGCACACAAAATTAATTTATCAACTAAATAAAATGTTCTATCACTTAACATGTCTGTATCGGCTGTTAAGTACAATTTGTGCTAAAAGGTCATTTAATTTCATTCACAAAAAAATCCAGAGCAGCTATCTCTGTATGATTTCTTTATGCTATCTGTTAAATCATGTTACTGAAATACAAAAGCAAACTTAACTTTACTAGCTCAGATAGCATTATCTTGTCTCATAGGATTCTCTGCAGAATTAAAAATGGCTGTATTTTAAAGCAGACATGATTTTTAATGCAACATCAGTAACACAAACCAGGAAAAGACAGGGAGCATTACAAGTAACAGAAGTTTATACAGCAAATATCTTTATACTTGCATAATAGGAAATTCAGGCTCTTAAATTGTTATGTGAATACTTTTTTTTTGAGAGAGAGAGAAAGTATATATACTCACTGTCTGAAGAATATTCTGTTCTTGGCAATGATTAAAAATCCAGATTAATGTTTTGAATATGTTTCCCAACCCCATCTAATGTTTATGCAGTATCAAGTTTCTGGTAGTAGATCAATTTTGAGTCATTTTGACAAAAATCTCCATAAAAGAGATACTGCGATTTGGAAAACAAACATGTTTTTGAATAATTTAGCAGCTATATATAGGCCTATGAAAGACTAAAAGGACAATGACAAACTATAGGGAATTTCAAACAGGTGATGGCTTGACATAAGTCTCACACTCGTGCAGTATTGTTTGGCAACAACAGCAACAGATGAAGTCACAGACTGATGGAGGAATGAATGCAAAAAAAGGAAGAAAGGTGCCACAGTGAATTTGCCTAACATGTACTGCAGCGTTTCTTCTTCCCAACCATGCTTTACTAAACAAACAGCTCTTCATAATGTGATGCCTGAACACATGAAATCCTACCTAGAATTCTGTATTTTTTTACATTCTTAGTACTTTTGCATTCATAATAGCAAACTCACTTGCAAATAAACAACCCACAAGAGAATAAATTTCTTGGTTTTGTCAACTTACATGGAGGAAAATTAGAAAATTTCTTCCTGCTCCTCTGAAACCACAGTTTTGATCCTACTAATAGCGAAAAAATTAAAACTGAGAAAAAACTCATTTTGCTGGCAGTGTGAGAGGTCAAGTGACTGAATAGGTTGTAAATAGAAAGACAACTGAAGGAAAAGTTCAAGTGTTTTTATTCACTGATAAAGAAAATCACTTAAGGAAGAAAGCAAAATAACGCTGCATTCATTTACAAGATATTGATTAATTATGTACTAAATGGATACATAGATCATTCACATCTTATTACCTAAAATCTGATGGATCTTTAATTCTGTTGAACTTCCAAATGGTATTTGTGTGTCTTGGGATTTCCCTTCCCTTCCGTTCCCTTCCGTTCCCTTCCCGTCCCTTCCCTTCCTTTCCCTTCCCTTCCCTCCCCTCCCCTCCCCTCCCCTCCCCTCCCCTCCCCTCCCCTCCCCTCCCCTCCCCTCCCCTCCCCTCCCCTCCCCTCCCCTCCCACTGAATTTAGGGAGTACTAAAACTACTAACCACTCCAGACTTACAAGAATCCATCTGCTAAATGATTCAGCCTGCTGCATGCCAGTTTACAGAAGTTAAGTGGAATCCTTACACAAAGAAATGTTCAATCACAGAATCACACCATAGCTGAGGTTGGAGACACCACTGGAGATCATCTAGTCCAACCCTCCCTGCTCAAAGAGGGGTTTCCCTCAAGGGTCCATACTGGTACAAATGCTATTTAATATCTTCATCAACGGCATAGACAGTGGGATTGAGTGCACCCTCAGCAGGTCTGCAGATAACACCAAGCTGAGTGGTGTAGTTGATTCACTAGAGGGAAGGATTGTCATCCAGAGGGACCTTGACAGGCTTCAGGAGGGGGCCTGTGCAAACCTCATGAAGTTCAACAAGGCCAAGTGCAAGGTCCTGCGTCTGTGTTGGGGTAATCCCCAATATCAGTACAGACTGGGGGATGAATGGGTTGAAAGCAACCCTACAAAGAAGGACTTGGGGATACTGGTGGATGAAAAATTGGTATGAGCCAGCAATGTGTGCTTGCAGCCCAGAAAGCCAATTGTATCCTGGGCCACATCAAAAGCAGGGTGGCCAGCAGGTCGAGGGAGGTGATTCTGCCCCTCTACTCTGCTCTGGTGAGACACCACCTGGAGCATTGCGTTCAGCTCCAGGGTCCCCAACACAGGAAAGACATGGACCTGTTAGAGCAGGTCCAAAGGAGGGTCATGAAAATAGTGGTCAGAGGGATGGAACACGTCTCCTATGAAGAAAGGTTGGGAGAGTTGGATTTGGTCACTCTGGAGAAAAGAAGACTCCAGGGAGACCTTACTGCAGTCTTTTTAATATATAAAAAGGACTTATAAGAAAGATGGGGAGAGACTTTCATTAAGGCCTGTACAGACAGGACAAGGGACAACAGTTTTGAACTGAAAAAGGGTAGGTTTAGATTGGACTTAAGGAAGAAATTTTTTATGATGAGGGTGGTGAGACACAAGAACAGGTTGTCCAGAGAAGTTGTGTATGTCCTATCACTGGAAGTGTCCAAGGTCAGGTTGGACGGGGTTATAAGCAACCTGATCTAGTGAAAGATGTCCCTGTCCATGGCAGCGAGGTTGGACTAGGTGATCTTTGAAGGTCCCTTCCAATGCAAACCATTCTACAATTCTATGATTCTAAAGTAGTGTCACCCAGAGTCTCAGGACCATGGTCAGTCAGGTTTTGAGTATCTACAAGGATGGAGACTCCATAACCTCTCTGGGTAACCTCTTCCAGTGTTTGACCATGCTCATTGTAAAACGGCATTTTTCTTATGTTTGAATGGACTTTCTTATATTTCAGTTTGTGCCCATTGCCTCTTGTCCTATCACTGAACACCACTGTGAAGGGTCTGACTCTGTCTTCTTTACACCCTCCCACCAGGTATTTATACACATGGGTGAGATTCCCCCCAAGCCTTCCCTTCAGCAAGCAGGTTGATCAGGCATGATTATGCCTTCAGAAATCAATGGTGATGACACCCAGTCACCTCCCTGTCCTGCCAGTGTCCAGAAATTGTTTTGAGAACTATTCATTTCGTCACCTTCCCTGTGAATGAAGTGACGCTGACCTGCCTCTCGTTCTGTGGATTATGTCTCCTTGCCCTTCTTGAAGACTGCAGTGATATCAATTTCTTCCAGCCTTTAGGAGCCTTCCCCAGCTGCTATGACCATTCAAAGATAATTGAGAGTTGTCTTACAATGATATTGGCTAGGTCTCTCAGCGCTCATGGGTACAATCTATCAGTTCCACTCAATTTGGCTATGTCCAGTTTGTTTAAATGCTCCCAGTCTGATCATCCCCCACCAAGGGTAGGTCTCTCTTATTCCAGACTTCCCCTCTGGTCTCAGTGGTCTGGGATTCCTGAGGAAAGATCTTACCAGTAAAGACCAAGAAGACGACTTTTCTGTGTCCTTTGCCAACATGTCCCCTGAACTATTCAGCAGTAGACCCAAATTTCCCCTAGCTTTGCCATTGCTGTTAGTGTACTTAAATAAGCCCTTCTTGTTGCCCTTCACATCCCAAGGCTGCCCCTAACTTGTGCATCCCTATTTCATTTTTCCTTTTTCACAACAATGTTGACCTTTCAGATTTTTTGTATTTTGTGAACCATTTTTAGAGGCACAGTAACAGCTAAGTCTCTCTTCATCTTCATAACACTTACTGCATATCAACTGGATTTTAGGTCTTACACTTCAAAGGTCTGCCCTAGGCAGTCTTGGAAGATCTTTCTTCTCAAACTCTGAAAGGTAAAGAAACATGTATTTTTGTTAATTATAGCAGTAACTTTGCTTTACTCCTGTAATACTTAAAAAAAAAAAAAATGTTGGTATTTCCCTCTCCTGCTTCCTCTTTATATCACAGTTTGCATACCTCCGAGTTAATTCATAACGCAGGCCACTACCTTGATATAGCTTGTTTTTTTTCTAAATGTTTATTTCAGCAAGTTATTTCTCTTCTTCTTTATCTTTCACCTCCTAAATCAGGAAAGAAATATGTCCTCATAGCCATCTGAACTCATAAAGACTTAAAACCAGAATGTAAAGTTATGGTTTAAAGGGTTATTCATTTATTTTTTCAGCAGATTTTTCAAAGAAACGCAATTCACTGCACTGGAGAGGAAGGAACCAGTCTTCAAAATTCAGAAAAAGAGTTTTCTGTCTTCTATCCTGTCAAAATTGTGAGTTCTGAGTGAGAAGGTCTCTTTGCTGTTAAATCCCAGGAAAAAAGGTGTAAAAATCACAGACAGAATATTTCAGTAATGCTTTGAGCTTCTGAGTTTCCCACTGGAAGTGTACCTGAGCATGAACCATAAATGGAGTATGTTGTGGGACACGTTGTTCCCTACAACTTTATCCTAATAGCCATTTATCAATCTTTCATCGTTTGACCTGCTAGGAATGTGGTATACTTGTGCAATCTGCAACATAGAACTCTGTCATGTAAATTCTGTTTTTAAGGATGTACTGTCATTTTATCAGAACCTAGACATTAGCTGTTTATTTTTTGAACAGCTCCTAAAGTAAAATAGTTTTTTAAAACTGGACTGGTGAACTCCTTAAATCCATATGCAAATTTTAAAGTGAAAGCAACCTCATTTTAAAAACTGCAGGATTTATCTTCAAATTTCCAAATTATTTTTCCCCATGTGCAATTGAAGGCATAAATAAACTAAAAAAAAAACCAAATGGAAATTTAAAAAAACCCAACAACCTAGCTTCAAAGTAGAAAAAAAAAAGTCAAAGAAATAAAGGCCTTATGGACTGTAGAAAGAAAAACAGGAGCACATACCTGTTTGCTAAAAGAAATTAACTCATGTCTGAACAAATTCGAAGCATATGTTTTGAGTAGAGTGAAATATTTCCCTGTGCAAAGACATTTGATTATATGTTTTGTAGTGGCATGTGTGGTATGAAAGCATATCACACATTTATGAGAAAAAAAGTGTCAGAGAGGGAAGGAAGATGAAGGCATTGGCCTGAACCAGAAGATTGTCTAATATATGTTGCCAATGAGAAGACAGAAAAATAACTGTGCAATATAATTACTCCTGTTCTGTAGTTAAGCGAAGAGGTCATTTTTCTAGCAGAGCTCTGGCTTAGTATACAAGTAATAATCATATGCAGAACATTCCTTTGAATTTTATTTTTTTAATGTTTCTTAATTAATCTTGTGGGTATTATGGGTATTTAAGCCCAAAGCATTTAGCTGAGGCAACCCCTCAGGAAGCCAAAGCCAGATTCTGCCTGAAGTCAGTATAGCCAAAGGAAAATCAAGCAGTCATAGGCAAAAAAAGAGATTAAAATTTAGAATAGACCCAATTTTGCTTCAAATTGATCTTTCATACATTCTCTCACAAGAATACACCAACTAAGATTAATGCAACATCCTCTGGGCTCTGCCACAGTTGTCCCTGCATTCCATATAATGAAATTTCCAGAGAACTATTTTTATCATTTATAAACTTCCTTATATATATATATATATATATATATGAAGCTGATATCACTTCAGGTGTCACTTGTAACCAAGCTGTTGCAGTAGATAATGCAATACACAATTTACTGGTAATGAGTAAATGAATGTAAAACTACTTACAACTTGATGCTGGCATGGGTTAAATACTTCCTTTTCATGAAACGATTGATATCAAAGACACCCTTTTTCTTCACTGCCTCTCAAGGACTGTTTTATTGCTTTTCTTGCATAAATTAGGAGTTTAGCTGAGATTCTGGACTAAAAATATAAACCCTATATGTAAGTAAGTGTTTCATTTATTTTGCTATGAAAATTGCTAGTGTAAAACAAACTACTAGCTTTGTTATTAAAATACTAGCTGCTTTTCAGTCTGATTTAGTTTTGGCACAGATGACAGCTGTTTTTGTTTAGGTATTAAAGCAAGCTGTTAGATAAGTCTGTTAGCACTGAAAAAATTTCAGTCTGAAATTTCAAGCTATTATTCATAGTCTGAAGAATGGAAGAAGTCCACGTTTATGCATAAAACCCCCACTTTAAAATGTTGTTTTAAATCTAAACAAGTAATCCCTTCTGAATGTGTTCTTAAAAAAAAAAACAGAAAAAAAAACCAACTCAAAATTTAATTCTGATGTATATTAAATACTTTGTTTTGATGAAATGATTGCTAACAAAATTTTTCATTTCAGTGCCTCTTGCGGACTGTATTACTTAGAAGTTCAGAGTAGGATGGCTGTATGTAACATACTTTAGGAAAAAAATTTACAGAAAATAAGCTCTTGAGTAAGTAAACATGAACACAGCCTGAACAAAAGCTAGTATTTTCTGTAATTTAAATTAAGTCCTCCTAAACAGGATCACTTCCAAGATCATCAAGCTAATACATATGTGGGCAGGATCCTATTAAACAGCTATAAAGAGAATACTAAATTGTTTATTGTTTAAGTTTTTTGGATCCTTTCTAACAATAACCCATCCACTCCCAAACATTTGGTATAGGAACAGGAAAACCAATGTCTTTTGATCTGGCTCACCTTGCTGTTCCTATCTTCTCCTGATCTTTCCCCTCTGTAGTATTTTACTACCTTTGATAGTCATGCATACAGGCAGCAGGAACTGCTTGTCCTGTCAAGAGAGCTGCAGGGATGACAATCTCACATTTTAAACTGAGTTAATAATTTTCATTTATAATTTCCTACTTTCAATATTAACATTTCTTAATTTTGCATTTGGTTGTTTTTTTTTTTTCTCTCAGAAAATAAATTAAAGTAGCATAATGGGATTATATTAAAAAGATTGATTGGGGAAATTCTCTTTTTCTCCTGCTTCTTGGTAGATCATCACATCTGATTGATCACTGTATGAAGATTTATACAGGAATGACTTTCCTAAATGAGGTGTGCAGGAGAGTTAGATTTTCATGATTCAAGTTACGTGAGGTAAATTAGTGCCAAGGTAGGTCAATGAACTCATAATTGGCTCAAATTAACACTATTACTGCATGTGAAATTCTTTATCATCATCTGAGTGACATGCACAAGAGTGCAAAATTCTTCTTTATCTTTGAAAACGTGAAAGCAAAAGAAAATTATTATTTCCAATCTAAACAGATGCAAGCTGAGATGTATAGTGTAAACAAGGGATAATACGAGTCACCACAGTGGCAACTGGATTATGCAAAACAAGGGTACTTTCATAGAAACACAGATAATTTTATTAAAATGGCCTTCCTGCTTCCAGAAGGAAACAGACCATAATTATTAGCTTGGTAATGCACTGATGACTGTAATTTTGGTGTTCTTTGAGTTTTCTAGATGGCAAATACACATGCACTCAGGAGGATGTTCTCTAAAACCACATGTATACCATTGTCTAATACTGTATAGGCAGTCTTCATAACTACCTCAGAAGTGCTTGAAATGTTATACAGATATTAACTGCACCTCACAATACGTGTAAAGATATTGAAATATATATCAAAGAATGTATCAAAACCAGAGCAAAGGAGACAACTCAGGAATCCCAGTTTTCAAAAATTCTGACTTCTCCCTTAGAAAAATGTCCTGTTGTTATCATGAGTCACTAGCTAAAGAAGAGAGATAAAATAGAAACTTAATACCTATTGCCAGTTCAGTCACATTTCAAGTGTTATTAAACATCTTATTTCATATTCTAGAGCTCTGAACTATTATGAGTTAACATTTTTGAAGAATTTCCACAATTACTTTTTTCTGCTTCCAATGCCTTTCTTCCATTTTTGCTGTTTGTTTTTACAAAAAGTTCCTTACCCCATGGCTGAACCCCGGAAAGCTTCCATTCTTTCAATCTTAATTCTTTATTTCTATGTAAGGTATTTAATGAGCGAACAAAATGTTAATGGCCCTACCAATACATAAATACATAACACACTGTTTCGTTCTCTTAAAAGCGGATTTGTTACCCACTGTGCAATAGACCAATCTCACACATTCAGGACAGATATTGCTTTATTCTGCACAGGGTACTTGGTGGACTTTCCACAAATCAAGCACACCAGATTCACCACGGGTGTCCCTTTTATGCAGTAACAATTGCATCTAATTTATTAAACTACTCTTACCTAATACATATTGAAACTATCTAATGCATAAGCATAGGATTACGTAACCATGACACACCAGATGCCGTCTCTGCATGCGTGGGGGTCTCAGGTTGTCTTCGGTGGTCATTTGAGGAGGTATCCCATCCTCACTTTGACCGCTAAGTCACTGTATCAGGTCAGTGGTTCATTTTCCTGCCAAGGGGGTTGCACCATCAGTCAGGAAGAATAGAAAGGAGCAGAATTGGAGCTCCAGGAGAGGCACCATTAAACAGAAAGAATAGAAAAGATCAGAATGATCTTGCCTAAGTAACTTAATTTAAAACAGGACTTTCTAATCTACCACAGGACTTTCTGTATCTGACATCATCATAAGTTTCATGTTATAGCCAACTTCGATCAATGTTTTTCACAGGGAGAAAATCCTCTACTACATAAATTAAATTTATACATCAAAATATATCAAGTGTCCAAATTACTTGTATTTATTCACTGGCTGTGCTGGCCAGTTTGTTTTGAAAAATGCTTTTAAAATGTTTATATTTTAATCAAGTATTTTTGCATTTTTCACTGGTATAATAGTTAAAGATGAAGCACAAAAAGGAAAATAAAGAAAGGAAGAAAAAGAAGGGAAGGAAAAGATTTTATGGCTTTCCAAGTATGAAATTCTCTTACTGAGGTGGAGTCACATTTAGAATGGTTCTGAGATAAAATTAAGATTGTACAAACAATGACATCAGATGAAAAAGAAAGCTTAGTGAGAAATAACTGGATAATTCCTAGTTCAATGTAATGGCCATACTGCTCAAGATGAAGGCACTAATCACTGTGCTTGTAACACATGATTCTTACTAAATTCTGAACAAAACATTCCAATAGAGTCACAGATTCACTCTTCATTAACATACAATGTACCCCATCAAAACAAAACAAAACAAAAAAACCCCAACCAAACAAAAACCCCAAATCCACAAGGCATTTTATATTATATAGAAGAAAACACTTGGTTAGAAAAGAGAAACTCTCACAAGAACTTTTCAATTAAAATTACGGGAGATACAATCTCAGGGAAAGAATTTAAAAGTTTGCAACTATGTATCTGAAAACTGTCCTTTCCAAAAGGTGCCATATGGCTTAATTATTTTTGATTTGCTCTTTGTTGGTCACTAAATTTTGCTGGAATTAATCCCTTTCTCTAAAAAAATCCCAAACACTGCCACCCTCAAAACCCAAGGGAAAAAAAAAAAAACAACCGCAAACCAGCAAAGAGTGAATTCACTCTTTGTGCTCAGGATATATTCTCAAAATTTCTCAAATTATATCCAAAATGACATTATGGACTTGGGTTCAGCAAGGCAAAGAAAACAGCATGGGCTACTGATGTTTATCACCAGGAGAAAGGGCACAAATTGGCCAGACACTGAAAACAGAAAGACTGGTCATCTGAAACTACTTTGCAATCTTCAGCTTTTATCATCAATGAAAGCTTGCAGAAGCAAAACAAAGCCAGTTCCCAAAATTAATTGTGTTGAGATTTTGTGCAGTATAGACTCCAATCTGAAGAAAGTGAAGGAAAAAAATGCAATTCCCCCAAATAGATGTAAACCTGTAATTTTGAACTATTTCCTTGACTGACAAGTTTTTCATTTACCAGGAATTTCATTTTTGCTGAAATGAAAACACAGGTAAATGGATGATAATACCAAAGAACAAAAGGCTTCATGTTAATTTGTAAACTGCTACACATGCATATGAAGAGTTTCATTCAGTTGCATATCTACTATGCTAAAAAAAAATGTATATTTGCAAAATTTGAACTAAATTTTCATTTTTAAAATATGTATTTCTATAGTAAATTTCCTAGGCATACAAATAATGAAAAAGTCAACTTGACAGCAAAAGTCAACCATATTCAATAAAGCTATATAAAATGTTTCCAGCATGATTTTTTAGTATCGTAGAATAATTCTTTACATTTTGCTTTATTTTACTTTTTCAAGAGAGCAACTTGGTTGCACTTAATTCATACAAGATTTAAAAAAGGTAGCACTAACAATACTAGAAAAAATGTTGTATCCAAAATTTATACTGTTGTTATCATCAAAAAGGGACTTATTTCACCATGTCCTCACTTGGGGTAGTCATTCTATGACTGTACATACATGTAAGTTCTTATTTATCTCTTCTACCTCCATTTATGGAGTCCCAGGCTTTGAGGAAAATCTCTTATTACTCACTTCTGTGTAAGAGTTTTCTTTTGAAGTAGCACTACTAAAATGGAATATGATAATACAGCTGACAAAATATTCTAATTCTTGTGTTTGATGTGGTCTTCTTTGGTACATTGCCAGTCTGCCAATACTTTGCATCATTATGGATTTTATTAACATCAGATTCAATGAAAGCATTATACAGGATTATTTTTAATAACCACTCCCCTGACAACTCTTAACCTTCCTGCATACTGATAAATTCCATTTCATTTTAACCCATTATAAACTCTCACATTACATTTCTCAAAGTAAAAGCTACAGAATAATTTCTTGTGGGACCACTGAAAATTGTTTTGTGTAAATCAAGGCAATTTGGTCAGCTCCATTAACTTTGTCTAAGAATTCAGTTACCCTTTTTTGAAGAACACCAGATTTGTCTGTTGCAATTTGATTTACACAAAATCTAGATTTATTTTTGCCCACTTTCTGTTTTCTCCACCTATGTAATTACTCTTGTCTTTAAACATCCATCTTAAGATTTGCCAGAATCCTATGTCAAATGAAGATTGTTGTGATTGCCCTGACTATCATTTTTCCAATATAGGCACTACATACATTGTATGAGCACATACTTCCTGCACTGTTTATTAGTTCTTCCTTTCCCCTTGAATTTAGAGCTTCATCTTTTATATTGCACTAGCTATTTTATGTGTTTTTTATCATGAAATAACACAATGTGGAACTCTAACTGATCCTTGACCGTGTCACAGATTGCAATAGTAAACATGGAAGCTGCTGTAATGTTTTATCTTGCTAAGTAGGCCAGATGCTATGTGAGTTTTCATTATGATACACTTAAGTAAACCTTGTTAAACATACAAAACATGAATGCACAAAAGAGGGAAGAGGGTGTAAATAAAATCTCTTCCCAAAGCAAGAAAAAAAAAGAGTTGTAGCATCTTTAGCTCTGGACAATGCATTTGAATCTGATTCTATATGATCTGTAAAAAAGCAAACAGCAGTGGTTTCTGAAGAAGACAGACATCTCCACCTCTTCTAGGTCCAGGAGCATTTAGTTCAGAGAGGTAAAGGGATTGCACCACCAATCATGAGTAGTCAGGACAGCTTAGAAGGAGAAGGCAAGATGGACAACTGATTTATTAATTCTGAATACCCTTTGAGTTTTATATAGACAACACACAAATAGACTGTCAGGCAGACAGATATAAAAATATATCTCAAATAAAGTTATTACTCAGGAGACTGTCAGTTCTGTTTGGGACATGATGCAGCAGTTCTGACGTGTAACATCATGGGCAAGCCAGGGTCTGTCAGATGGCCAGAGAAAACAATTGCTGTTCCAAAAAAGCAAGGCTAATTTTACATTTTTGAGCAATGAGGCAGACTGGAGTCTTCAGAAGTGGTCTTCTGTACTGAGTGTCCAACAGCAGTTGGAGTGAATAAAATGAGCTCCTCCAGTTTGTTAAAAGGACTCCAGTGTGTGCTGTGCCCACCAGGCTCACTCTGTGACATGACCTGCAGCAAAGCAGGTTGGATAACTAGGAGATTCACTTAAAAAAGCACTCCTGATCCAAACTGAGTATTAGGCTAATGCTTAGATTACACAAAGGATGTTGCTGATTCTATTCCTCTGCCCAAGAGATACTTTTCAGATGGGTGCTTCAGAAGAATTGTAGTTGCAACTGCATTTTTATAAACTTAAGACACTCATTATTTTGTCTTTTCACACAGTACTTAGTGTCAGATCTTAAATGTCATATTAAGTTGTTATATACTATATATCTAAAGTAGGACTGTAATAGTGGTAAGTTACATTATGAGATACTATGTCCACAAATAAAGGGAATATGGTCTTTCAGTTTGTATATCCAGGTCGTAGCAGTCTTTGCTACCAGATGTCTTTACATGATTCATCCATTCCCACTATAGTTTGCTAGAATACAAAGAAGCTTATTCACATCAGATGTTGATAACCATGTGACTTCAACTGGATTTATGCTAAACAGTCATAAGGCACATTATTTGGTCTTGGGAACCAGTTTATGCAGGGAAATAAAGGAAAAGACAGCTAATAATATAACTGTAGGAAAACTGCCATTTGCTTATCCAAATATTACTTCTTCATGAAAAGTGTCCCTTTCTTCACATAATCATTTAAGTAATTTAAACTCCAAGTTTCAAGTTTCCAAGTTTTTATTTGTTCTCCAGGCCCTATTTATCTGCTTTTTCGCTAAAGAGCTGGAATTTCATGTTAAATCTTCCAGTTTGAGGAAATTCTGTTTAAAAAAAAAAAAAAAAAAAGAAAAGAAAAGAAAAAAGGAGGAATAGAATATTATAGAGGAAGATGAAACTCTTTAAGGACCAAAGTATGAATGACCAAAGTATGAATGCAGTACTATTTCATTCAATCTTCTGTTCTACTATTTGTAATCTTTTATCAGAGCTGAAAAATTATAGGTTTGGTTAATTTCTTTGGAACAGGGATCACAGACAATAGTTTGGTGCAGAGACACAATTTGTTTTATTTGTAACAAAGCTTTAGAAGTCTATATTTAATATTTACTGAGAGAAGTGTATTTTGGAGTATTTCAGAATGATGAGAACCATGAGGAAAGAAAGCTGTGCTATTTCCCTCTCTTGGCTACCTTATGACAAATATATAGTTTTAAGATACAGTGAAATTCTTCTACGTTATTCAATACAAATTCTTTGTATCATTCTTTTTTTGCATAGAAAAAATGACGATGGTTATTTTTCTCCTCATAATACACTAACTGCAGTTTCTTTCCCCATTATCTCATTACCACTCTTTGGCATTTAAAATGATCTTTTAGCTTTCTGCTTAAACAATCAGACAGTAAAACTGATATTCTGAGTGGTACCTGCTGCTTTTGTGAAACAGATTTACAGAGTACAATCTACTCAAATCTGTGCAGCTTGTCTTCTCAGACACTGATCCATAAATATATAGCATAGTGACTTTGTAATCACACCTGTGTAATTTTAATAAATGTTTTTACCTATTGGTTACATTGGTAATTTGAAGAAAATTCATGAAGACTATCAGCATATTTTTTAAAAAAATTTGAAACAGGTACTGCCAAGAAATCCAATTTAAAACATAAGGTTTCTTTATACTCAAATAAATCTAAGACTGTGCTGCTGGCCAACAAATGATTCCATTTATCTGTTGTAAATATCTACTCCCTAACTCCATAATGACCTCATAATGATGTGTAGGCTAAGCTTATATGGACACTTTAAGTTTTGTGATGGCAGATTCATGTAGAGCTTGTTGAACAACATAAGTCTTGAGCACCAGTGTTTTAACAGCTCATGACAATGAGTCACACAGCTTCACCATCCAAAACGAGTAAGCCACAAGGTGTTACCAAACAACACCAATAATTATAACAAATGTTCTTCTAAATAATTTCAGTTTTAATCTAAAATGTTATTAGCAGCCAAAGTAATAAGTGACATCTTGAAAATTTCTGTGTATTAACACAATAGAAACATTAGTACAATGATAAAGAAACCATAACTAATTGACTGACTGAAATATTATGTAATTAAGTATAGGGGTAAATGAAGAAAGAGAAGGATTTTACAATTAATTTATGATACAAACCTGGGAACTGTGAGTAGTCGTACAATAAGGTAAATCACAGAAACATGATAAAGGGTATCCTGAAACCTCTGTGTGTGTTCCACTTCTGAATCACACATATTTACTTAAAGCAAGTCTCACTGCACATGGTCCCTTAATACCAAACTCCTTCAAGTAACAATGATTTAGTGTTTCTAATTACATAGGTTCATTAAAAGATACATTTGAAACAAGCAGCTGTTTACAACTTTTATTGTTTCAATTCCCATGCAGGAAAATGAGTTTCATTTCTTCTCACTCCCCTCCCCCCCAACTACTGCTAATTCAGTTTGTGTTTACCAAGACATCAATTTCAAATACCACAAGTGGATATAGAAAGTTGTCACTCACCATACACTTCCCGATAACTCCTTACTGTCCAAGTCCCACCTTCAGAGGTTTCTTTTATACCTGAAAAGAGATATAGGTTGTGTTCAGATAGATTAAAATAAGCAGCATGTTTACTTCCCACTTAGTCACAGATGGAATGAATATTGATTTCTATGTTCTTTTACAAAGTGGTAAGGATTAGAAGAAAGCTTTTGAAACAGAAGATTGGACCCGCTAAATGAATGACTAAGCATACCTCAGGTGTGTGTTTTGTACAGTTGTGACCGAAATCTGGAATTAAACTCAACACTGATGTGACATTAAGAAGCAGGCACTTCGTTTATTGCAGCGCTGGGGACACGGGCGATCACTCCTCCAAAGGTGTGTCCAGCTTAACATTAAATTCATCAGTTTTTATAAACTTTTTCTGTCAAGTCATTGTTACATAAGCTCTTTACATAAACATGCATGCTATGCTTGCTCTTAAATTTAACCTTTATAATGATTGGTCTTTTGATTATATCACCTTATCAATATTCTTATTTAAAAACAATCATTGGTCAATTTCACTTAGCTTTACTGATTAGAATCCTCAATACTCAAATCGAGATGGGAAGGGTAAAGGGGTTTCCAAGCAGCAAACTGGTGTCCATGATGGTTTCCTTAGTTTCTTGAAACAAAACATAGGAAAAGCAATAAGTTCCTGGTGAGGTTTCTATGGTTAACTTATTTCAAACTTAACAATACTAAGGTTCTTATTGTCACACACAACACAGTTCCTAAAGTTTCTATGACTACATTTCAAACTTAACACTCTTATACATTATGCTTCACAATTTTCTACTTCTTAATCAAATTTAATTCTTTTATATAATCAAATTTTGATTTCTTTATCAGATTATTTATAACACAGTTATCACAGTTGTTGATAAATATTTATCAATTAAAGTTTCTTTCTTACATATTTTTAAAACTACCATCATCATGTTCTAAAGATTTTGTCAGTACTAAGTTGGATAAATTATGAAAATGAATTTTAAAATTTATTTTACAACGAAAAATTTAGTAGAGTTTAGTAATTATCCCCTATTCCCTCAATTTCAGAAAGAGCTGAGCATCCAAGAAGAAACAAAGAAAAAATAGAAGGAAAAGATATAATGACAAAAAAGATTAGTTATTAAGCTGTTTCCTCTGTAACTATCGAGTTCGGATTTTTTATGATAAATTACTACTGCATTGCTTTGTGTATGATGGTTGTTGCCAATCCAACTCCTAATGACTTTTCTAAGTAATTAAGGAAAATAAATAGATTGTATTTTAGTTAAAATAACTTTTTCAGTAGTCTTCACCTTACAGTGATTTCATGATGATTTATTCTATACAGAAGTATAGAATTTTTCTTTTGGCAGTCTAATTTGAACAGGTTTTCCTTTCAAATATTTGCAGATAGCAAATCACCTTGAACAAGATTTTTCATACAACTCAAAAACCTGTGAGCTGGAAAAATACAAATCTTAAAATAAAACAAATGTTCACAGATTTTTTGTAGAGCAGAAGAGTGAGTACCTATATATATTAGTCAAAAGAAAGCTGAAAAGTCCACTGATTAATTTCTCTGATTGATTTTATAAATAGGTCTGGCAATTCCCCTGTCATGCCCTGTGAAATTAAATGTCTGAATAGTTGGAAACAGAGAAGAAAAAAAAAAAAAAAGAAAAAGAAAAAAACACTTTTGGGTCAGTGTTTGCTCTACCTAATAGCAATCTGGCCATTATGTAAGCCTAGTTTGCTATGATGCCTGACAATGCCAGTTAGTGAGAAAAAAGACAGGTAGTGCTCAGCGGACTCTGCATGTCAGTTGAAATGGCTTCAAGTTAGCTTGGTAATTGTACTGTCACAAATTACAACAAGTAGTACATGTCAAGTCATGCTAAAGTTCTTCAATATTTAGCCTCTGACTTTTGTATTTCTTTTCAAGTACTGAATGCCTAGGCTGGAAGACACATGAGTCACGTTAATGAAAAACTAGGCTTTTTAGTTTGTGTGAAGGCAAGTGTGCTGTTGTTGACTGTGGCATCTGCTAAAAATTAATCAGATGTGATATGACTATGTAATAAGACCAAACATCACTTTTAGCTCACAACATATTAAGCATCAGAAGATCTTGTGCTGTAGCAAAATCACTGGGTCTTAGAGTAGCTGAAGATGCAGTATTGGTTCTGCTGGCAGAATTACTGCAGCCATCAGAAATGGGTAGGTTTATCCAGACACTCGGCATAACGATGAGAAAAGGTCCGCTCTCCTTGATCACACAATCACTACTTTTTCAGCAGAGAAAATCACATGGTTGTGCTTCAAGTACTTTTGGACAGTGTTTTCACATATCCAATGACTTAAAAGAGGTAAAAGTGTTGGATTACATGAAGAAATATTTCATATTCCTGCTTTTAACCTTATTAAAAATGTCAGCATGTTGCATGGCCACTTCTACAGGGTTTACTTAGAGCAAAGAATGCCATAGAATAGTTTTAAAAAACCTGTGCCATAACAAACTCTCCTACATCACTACTGCCAGTCTACCCTTACACTATCGATGGCTTGTGCGCTCTAATTTTAGACACTGTGGAAGTAGGATACATTATACCCTATCCTTACTAGTTTGTCCTCTTTGTTCATGAATACCATCCTGATAAAAAATCTCTTGCACTTGTGTTCATCAGAAGGCAAAAGAAGAAATAGGAGGCAGTCCATGAAACTATCAATTAAAGAAAATACTGATAAGTATGTTTTCACTTAATGCAAAAACACACTGCAAACAAAATACACTGTCTTACAATGCCATGGAAAACAAAAGTATATAAGGGTTTCAGAAAAAAGTTGAGGCAAGTTCATGAAGGATAGAATCATTAGACATAACAGTCTGGATGAAGTTGGAGGGAGTGAGTCACTAAACCTTAGGTTGCTAAAAATGCATAGGGAATGGCAAAAGCAAAATCATTCTGTATACACATCCCAGCTTTTATAATTTTTCTCCAAATATTCACTACTATCTACTATCAGAAACAGAGCAGATAACATTTAATCTCATTCAGTATGGCTTATATTTACACTCTTAGACATTTTCACAGGAGTAATCCTAACGCATCACAGCTCACTGATGATCCCCTTCTACAGACATCCCTGAAAAAAAAGCCTTTCCTGTTAACCTCTCCAAGCATTTTTCTACAAAAGTATTTGGTATCTTTCTCTTTCTGCCTGAACTGTAAAACCAAACATAAAACCTGTTACCTCTATAGAGATGATTACGCTGGCTTCTGTCTCTGAGATAAATGGTAGATTATAACAGAAAATTTACACTGAAATGCTGGATCATTACTCCTTGCATTTATATGGTGTTGATGTAATTTTCTTTTTCCAGTGCTATCAGGCGGAAGGGTTAATGATTAGAGGCACCAGTTAAGATCAAGAGGATAATCCTGCTAATGCTGACCAGAAAAAACAGTAGAATTCCTCAAAAGTTCAAGTGGCACAGATATGGATGATGACAAATTAGCAGGAAATAGAACATACTGGTAAGCAGAGATATCAGCTGTGAAATTATAGTGAAGTCAGAAGTCAGACATTATTTCCTTTATGAATATTTAATGAGTAAATACATTTTGCCATAAATTCTTTAAAGTTTATCTCCAAAGTAATGCCTAAGTACAACATATATTTTTACCATTTTATTTCACCTGAGACATGAATTACTCTTTCTGTTCTAGGATGCTCAAGCAATCTCATATCACATTGTCATAAATACTTTCCAAACTTTACCTTGTCTTAAGAATAAGTCTGTTCACATAAAATTTCATGACTTGCAGAAGAAAAAAGTGTATGTGTCAGATAAATACTTAACAAATTTTGTTTATGTTTTAACCTTGGATTTAAAGAGCTGTGTCCAGTAATATTTAATGCATGAGGTGTAGACCCTTGTAATAGCTTTCTAATCTTGCACTGAAAAGCCAGGTATTTCAAGGATTTACAAGCACATTGCTCAAAAAGTCTGGCATACTGACCATAGCCCAAAGAGGTGTGAAAATTCTTCTTTTATCATGCACAGAAAAACTGTTTATCTGCTTTGAAATATAACATCTTTTGCTGGAAATTCTTTCACTAGAGAGATGTAGTTGGTCGGTTCCTATGGGAACAAACTGTGTTGCTCTCCTAGATAAGCAACTGTAAAAAGCAAAAAAAGCAGAGAAGGCCAGGGAGAGTGATGAAAGCTCTAATTCCTTTGCATGAATCTCTTTTAAGGATCAGATAAAGGAACAGAGAGTCACTTAGGAGGCAAATATCTGTCACACTTCAGTTAATAATTTCTTTTTAATTCTTTTTGTTTCCTTGTAAAGACCTACAAGAAACACAGCCAGGGAGGTGTCCTGGTTTCGGCTGGGATAGAGTTAATTTTCTTCTTAGTAGCTGGTACAGGGTGTTTTGGATTTGGTGCGAGAATAATGTTGATAACACACTGATGTTTTAGTTGTTGATAAGTAGCGCTTATTCTAAGTTAAAGATTGTTCAGTTTCCCATGCTCTGCCAGCAAGCAGGTGTACAAGAAGCTGGGAGGGAGCATAGCTAGGATGGCTGACCTGAATGAGCCAAAGGGATATTCCATACCACAGAATGTCATGCTCAGTATATAAACTGAGGGGAGTTAGCCAGGAGGGGTGGATTGCTGCTCAGGTATTGGTCAGCAGGTTGCGAGCAATGGCATTGTGAATCACCTGTCTTTTCCTGGGTTTTATTTCTCTCTCATTTTTCTGTTATATTCCTTTTCATTAAAATTATTATTAATATTTTATTATATTTATTTTATTATATTTTATTATTATTACTATTATTATTATATTTTATTTTTACTTTAGTTATTAAACAATTCTTATCTCAACCCATGAGTTTTACTTTTTTTTTGATTCTCTTCTCCATCCCACTGGGAGGGGGGAGGAGTGATTGAGTGGCTGCATGGTGCTTTGTTGCTGGCTGGGGTTAAACCATGACAGAGGGCATAGAACAGCATCAATAGTGGAACCACACATGTCAGAAAGGGTAGTAAGAGACCTTTTCCACATTAAGCTTTTTTTAAGATATTTCAAAAAATTCATAAAATACAAAAATAATAAAAGAAAAATTGTTTGATTAGATTTTCAATTTTCTTTAAATATGAACCTATACGTGTACAAAATATGTAAGAATGACTTTTCTTTGCAAACTACATTTATAAAACTCTCAGATTAATTCCTTTGTAGGGGATGAGTTAAAATGCTCCACAGAAATCACACCTGTTCTTTCAAAAAGGTCTTATGATTATGGTTTTAATTTCTAAGACATAGTAGAAAACAAATTCAGATACTATACTCTGTGTTCTCAAAGTATGTGCCTTCTTGGCCTATGTTTGTGACAAGTGAAATAAAGTAAACTGAAATAACGATTTTGTAAAGGTATTAATTCATCATGAGGTACTGCCATCTTTTCCCTCAGAGTTGCTTGTTCATGCTCCAAGACACAATCTCTTTCACTTCCACTAAGTATTTTATGTGACTGAGTAATGAAACAAGTCTGGGAAATGAAGTCAAGTCAAAGTAACCTAGGAATAAAAGCTTAGTGTTAAGCCATATTTGCTCCCCACCTCTTTTATTATTCACTGAGACTAACACTTTTTCCAATAGAACAAAGAAGATGCCAGGAATGGACAGTTGAAGGAAATCAGTGGGGAACTAAGGAAGAGTAAAGTGTTAGCTGAAAGTTTTCACAGCTTCTGACCGGGAAGCCCAAGGAGGTAAATAGACTTGGTCTGCCTGGACAATAGAGTAATCATCCAGTGCTAAAAATGCTAGGTTAGTGACAAATAATGCAATGCACACAACACTCTCAAGATTTGCTGACTTTCAGTGGTTCTTCTTTCATACTGATTTGAGACAGAGCCTGAAATAATTTTGTCATGTGCAATTAAAATTTCTGCAGTAAGCTTTTGTTTAGCAACTGTTTTCAGAATCCTAGTGAAAAATACACTCTTCAAGCTGGGAATGCCTTTCTTGTTGTGTAATAAAAGAAATTAAATAAAACATATGCTGCCTGAACACGCTATTTCACCTCTTGTAACTGACAGTAGCTTGAGAATCCAACTTCTAAGCTCTCCTTGAATGAATCTTGAAATGTGAACTCTATTAGCAGCTGGGCTGAGGTTTCAACATATATTTGTGCAATTAGAGTTTGAGTTTCATAGCTAGAAAAAAGAAATTGATTCCCTCTCTCTACCAAGAACTGTATCTTCATTTACCAAGATACTTATTTACATAGCTTGTTGAAGTCATGTAATCATTCATTAAAATTGTTACTGAATAGACTGTCACACCATCTTTTTAACTGGCCTGAAACTAACTGGTACAGGCAAACACTGGTAGATGCTACAGTTGCTTTTGAACAGGAAAACTGTTTTTATCAACAGTTTGTATGAACATACAGCATTTCAGTATATTGAGATCTGTACTTGTAAAGTTTCAGAGCCTTCCAGCATTTGATTTGTTTAAGGCTGTCATATATTTTAAGATAACATGAAGAAAGATCTAGACTACATGTATCATCTTTCCTAAAGCATATTTAAAACTTCCTGTATTTTCCTGTAGGACATCTAACAGGCTCATAAGAAACTCCTTCAAACAGTTCTTGATATTTTTTTTTCAATGTATCTTTAAGATTAACACTATGTAAAGGCTTTGCCACTGGCTTTGCCACTGAATACCCAGGCAATGGGAGAAATTCCCTTTTTGAAATTTTGTTTAGGGTATTGTCCTCAGATTCATTCAATCCCAAGTTAGTGACTATCTGCAGCACAGCCTGGCACACAGATTCATCTCCACAGCCCTTGGTTCCACACCTATGTCTATGAAACAGTTACAAAGACAATGGAGCTAAAATGTTCTAGCTAGTTCCAGATAATGCATCATGAAGCAACAGCAAAAAGTTGCATCTTGGGAAGTTCAGGTTGAACATTAGAAAAGATATTTTCATTATGAACGTTGTACAGTGCAATGAGATTGTCAAAGAGGTTATGACAGCCTTGAGAAGTTTTCAAGTGTCAGTTGTATGAATTCATGGCTACCTTAAAACAGTATTGGCAATAGCAGCTTGGATTGGAGGGCTGGGCTAGATGACCTCCTAGATCCCTTTTCAGTCAACATTCCTATGATTCATTGATTCTGTGTGTAGGTTATTTTTTTTCCACAGGTTTTACTTGGCATATCTTAGCCTTTTGCAGACAGCTGGTGTGGAAATTCAACAAATAAAAAAATCTCACTTTTTAAAAAGTGATAGTAAATTGTTCAGATCCTGAAAATCACTTAGACAATTTTTTTGCATAAAATAATATATCTATATATACATTAATATAACATCAATGCTAAGGATTGTAATATGAAGGGCATTACTTGAAAGACCAGTAATCTTAACTCTACATTTAGAATATCACCAAGACAGAAACCAATCTCAAATTTACAGAACACAGAACTATAACACAGACAATTAAATTGCTACAAAGAAAATAAGAATAAACTCATGATTATATTCATGTAGTCCTAACTCAACTTCTAAAGGACAGGCTTCATCATCTAGTGTCTGGGTTCTTATGGTTTTGGTTTGGTTTGTTTGTTCTTTTCTTTAACAAGTAATTGTAATTTAGGGTAGAATTTGAACATAATTCCTGAATTGTCTAGTATTTCCCCTCTGATCTCAAAGATAATATTTTTTCCATCACTCTTTTTTAAAACTTGCACAGTCTCCATATAAAAAGAGTATGACTGCTATGGAGATAGATTATACATGAACAAAGGACTGCACTGCAAAAATCTTTCAGTCTGAAGCTTAATTGTATAGCTACACTATGCTGTGTTTGATTTTTTGTTGTTCTCCCCTGCTGCTTCCTGGCCTTTTCTGACAACAACTTCCATTTTCTGACTCTCAGCATAATGATTTAAACATAAGTAATTTCAAAATGAAACTTTTTAGTTCTTTTGTCATTCAAAAGTAATCTCAGTAGAGACATATGGTGAACTGTGTTATATTAAATAGAATAATGTGATTTGAACCTTTCAAAAAGATGTGTGTATTTTCTGTGCAAATACATGCCCTCTCTAGCTGCCCCTGGAAGAATGAGACAAAAAATATGAATCCACCAACCTTCCTGAAAGACAATTAATACCAAATTTTGAAAATGAGACTACAGATTGTTTTTAAAAAGGGAAAAGAGAAACTCAGTTACTACTAGGTGGAACACCTCAGCTCTTGAGAAAAAAAGAAAGAAAATGTTTACCTGCATTTGTTAAAGAATAAAGTAACTATTCAATGAAGGGAAAAGTTCAAACTGGAAGGTCATTTCTCATGGTTTTAAACCTAGAGGCATCTGAACATGAACAATCACCTGAATCACATGAATAAGTGGCCCCAATAATGTCTGAGAGTTTCAACAGAATTAAAGATAGCAGATATGGAAGTAGCTAACAAGATATCTTTAAGATTACCTGGATGAAAATATTTCTATTTTTAAGTAACTTTGACAGTGATAGCAAAATAAAACCTTAGTGAATAATGTATTGAAAGAGCTTCTTGATTTAAAACAAAATTCAGAATTTGGATGATCATCAAGTTTCTCAATCCATTTTCTTTTACATTTTATCATCAGATGTATCACTGTGACATAATGCAGATAGTTCAGTAAGTAGCATAGGTTTAAAAGCAAATCCTGTGTCTCCTTACTCACTCAGAACAGTTTTTGTGAGTCCTGTCTTTTTAATCTTTGTACAATTTTTGTTTGATCTCTTAATCATTGTCACCAGGGTGCAGAAAGTGTTTTTTGTTACTATTCAAAATGTGCTAAATATGCTTCTAAAAATAACGAGGCAAATACAGAAGGAAAAATACGAAGCCAAATGAATGAGAAGGAACACAATGTACGTCCCTAACAAGGACTTTAAAGGATTATAATTATCATTTAATATGTGGTCAGTTACCCCCATAGGTATTATTATGTTGATTTGAATATATTAGAATAGGGCTCCTAACTTACTATAGCTGTCACTACCAGTTATCAGTTTCATAGTAAGAATTATTCTTAGTTAACAGTATTTGTACATTATTATTTGACTAGCTGCAAACCTGATCAAAAGCCCAGTGCAGCTGACTCAGATTTGAGGGGACTTTAACACAAATCCACTGTTAAATTCAGCATTTTTGTTATGTTAGTGTTTTGTCTCCTAAACCTAATTTAACTACTATTAAATGTATTTACAGGGACAAAGGCAGAGCAACACTGTGATTTCCAGTAGAAATAAGTGGCTTAGATGAAAATTATCCAAGGAAATAATTTCTGCAAAGCAGTTTTGAAAGGCACCTGGGAATAACAGTGCACACAGACTCTTACACTTCACTCTGGTCTTCATGGTAGAAAAATATATAAAGCTTGCCTCTCATTTTATACTTTCTCACTTCTGCTCCTAATACCATGTGCAAGTCAGATACAAAAGAAACACTCCTTCAGAAACCAGACAGCAGTTCAATTCAAGTTTACCTTTTATATGGGAGACAGTATGTGAATGTGTGGGCTGCCAATTGACTTTCCAAATGCAAGAAATAAATATGAGCTCACATCAGAGTATCCACTGGTCAAGAAGTGTAATACAAAGAAAACATGAGTTTACTGACCAGAGAACCTCTTGTTTTCCGAGAATAATCCAA
Source organism: Harpia harpyja (assembly GCF_026419915.1). NCBI lineage: Eukaryota > Metazoa > Chordata > Aves > Accipitriformes > Accipitridae > Harpia > Harpia harpyja. The sequence goes on from NC_068969.1 coordinate 42,363,999, forward strand.
CTTGTCTGCACTTGGTTCCAGAATTGCCTGTTTAAGACCTAGCACCATCGATACAGCAGGGAGGGGGTAGAGTAAAGGGAAAAACATGCAATGGATAAATAAGGAAGGGAAAAAACCCCTTCCTCCACCAAGTATCAGAAATATAGTTAAAATACAATTTTCTGTATATATCTGTATAAAATAGTGGTAACACACCCTGCAGGTTGTCACTCCTTTACATCACCAGTGCTACCAGTTCATCTGCAGAAACATGGGAGTCAGTGATAAAGCTGAATACAGTACACTGATACTCTTTTGATATCCTGTATTGCCTGATGACCGTAAAGCACAAGCAAATAACCTCTAGCAAATATACATGTGTGGTATACATACATGATTGTTTAATCTATATTAAGGTTACAGGTTCAGATAGCTCATTAACATCCATCTGCCCTGATATTTGCTTCCTCTCCTAAAGTCTTTTGCAGCATCACGTGAGTTTAATTCACTTTCAAAGTATATTTTAAATGCAGTCAGGGTGCTATAAAATGATATGTGGAAGTAAAGTAGTTAATGCCTCATAGTCCTTTGCAGGCCTTCCTGGTTAAGAAACATTGGCAGCTCATGGCCCTACCAGTTAGCATGATTTAATTAACAAAGGAATAGATTATTATTAATAAAGGAATGGAGTCTGCAGCCTACTTATCTGAAGGATTTCAATTTCTGTTGTTATTTACCATATCTTGCTTGTCTAACAGGGTATGGTGAAGAACAGATTGTGCACCCTAAAGGCATATAAACCCTGTAACTGCCCTGTTTGGGCAGAGCTCACATCAGCAGAAGCTGTTGTGTTGCTGCTTTGTGATGTCTCCTATAGCTATTGGAATAAACTGCTCCTGTTCTCACCTGATATAAGTTATATTCCACTTCCTTCCATGACAGACACAATAGAACAGATTGCTTTCTATATTTCCACAGGAAAGGTAAGAATTCAGTGCTTCAGAGTACAATAAAACAAACCAGAAAAATAACCCACAAATAGATTTGCAAAAATAGATTAGTATAACCACAAAGGTTTTGGAGTTGGAGAGAAATGCACCCTGAAACCTTAATTTGTCTCTTTCATATTTTCATTCATTTTTATACTTTGTTTTGCTGATCCAAAATTTGTCTTTTAGCTGGTCAAAGATACGTATTTTAAGGTTTTATATTAGTCATACGTGATCACTTAAAAAATTAGTTTTTTCTTCTGTCATGGTTTAAGCCCAGCAGGCAAAAAAGCACCACACAGCCGCTTGCTCACTCCTCCCCCCCTCAGCCCAGCGGGATGAGGTGAAAATATAAAGAAATGCTCGTGGGTCAAGACAAAGACACGGAGGGATCACTCACCACTTATGGTCAAGGGCAAAAGACAGGCTCAAATTGTGAAAGAAACAAAATCTATTTAATTTACTACAAATCAAATCAAATCAAATCAAAACAAGGATAATGAGAAGTAAAACCAAATCTTAAAACACCTTGCCCCATCCCTCCCTCCTTCGCAGGCACAGCTTCACTTCCGATTTTCTCTGCCTCCTCCCCCCAGCAGCACAGGGGGACGGGGAATGGGGGTTGGGGTCAGTTCATCATAGGTTGTCTCTGCCGCTCCTTCCTCCTCAGGGACAGGACTTCTCACTCTTCCCCTGCTCCAGTGTGGGGTCCCTCCCACAGGAGACAGTCCTCCACAAACTGCTCCAGCATTAATCCTTTCTGCGTGCTGCAGTCCTTCAGTCACAGACTGCTCCAGCGTGGGCTTTCCCATGGAGTCACGGCCATCTTAGGGGGTATCCACCTGCTCAGGCGCAGGGTCCGCCATGGGCCACAGGTGGGCATCTGCTCCCCCCGCTCCCCTCCATGGGTTGTGGGGGGACAGCCTGCCGTCTCACCACGGGCTGCAGGGGCATCCCCTCCTCCGGCGCACCTCCTGCCCCTCCTTCTTCACTGACCTTCACTCATTGCAGGGGGGTTGAACTAGATGACCTTTAAAGGACACTTCCAACCCAAACTGTTCTATGATTCTGTGATTCTATGATGATTAATTTTACACATATGAAAAATTCCCTCAAGTGTAGTGCCTGATTTGGGTCAGGGGGAGGACATTGTATTGCCTGCTATATAATAACTGGTCAAGAACTCACATGTATTGAAAGAGAAAAATAGGAATGCCTCCTCAACTCTATCCTCAGATTCATTACTGAGGTTTGGAAAAAAAGAAGTTTCCTGTTATCAGCCTGTCAACACCTTGTCTTGCTTGGTCTTTGGACTTCATTTGGAAACTGCTGTTCTAAGAATAATCTCATTGTTTCTGACTTCTTTAATGTTTGTATAAGTGTAGTGCAATGTTAAACTAAAATCTCCCTGTGAAACACTCTGTTTATTTGTATGACAGTTATTGTGATTGTTTTAAAAATTGTCATGACTCATGTCTATATTTTATATATAGACAGGCAGATATGTATTCATGTTCAGATTATATAAATCTTCCATTTCTAGCAGCACTTTACAGAAATTCAATGGATAATTTAACAAAGTTTTGAAAACCCTGGAAAAGTAGTGTCCTCCAGGCTGGAAGAGAAAATCATGCATGCACATTCACTGTTATTTAAAGCTAAGATTAGCAAAAGAAAGCCTGTGGGTAGCAAGGAACTCTACCAACTCACCAGCATTGATGAATTCTGGAAATTAAATTGCTGTGAGAGAAAAAAACAAAGATATCATAGAATATTGTAGGTTGGAAGGAACCGATGGATGTCACCTAATCCAACCATACACTCAGTTTAGATGAAATTGCTCAGGGCCTTGTCCACTGAGGTTTGGATGCTTCCATAGATGGATATGTCTTTGGACAACCACTTCTAGTGTTTAACTACCTTCACTGTGGGAAAGAATTCCCAATACATACTCAGAAGTGGTGGACCCTTATTTTAGATGTTTATTGCAACTTGAGTTTGTTGCTTCTTGTCCTTCCTCAGCACCTCTGAGAAGAGAATGCCTGTCTTCTGTTACATCTGGTCATTTTAGACAGCAAAACCAACAAACCCTTCACCCTTCTCTGAACACTGAAAAAACACAGCTCTCCCAGCTTCTCCTTGTATGCCTCGTGCTCCAGCCACCATCCATCTTGGTAGTCCTCTGATGGACTCACTCCAGCATGTCAATGCATTTCTTGTGCTGATGAGCTTGGACAAATTGGTGAACACATTATTCCAGGTGTGATCTCACAAACACTAAACAAAGGTGAAGAATCAATTGCTTTGACCTGCTGACTATGTTCTTCATAAAGTAGTGCAGTATGCATTTGGCTTTCTTTGCTGCAGTGGCAGACTGCTGATACATGTTCAACTGGTCAACCAGCAGGACCCCAGGTCCTTTTCTTCAAAGCTGTTTTCTAACCTGTTGACCCTCATCCTGTATGACACCCCCCAGAGTGCAGAGATATTCTGTCCCAGATATGAAACTTGGTATTTTGCCTTTGTTGCGGTTCATGTCAGCCTGTTTTTTCTTGCATTTTAGAATAGAGTCTCTTAGAATAGAGTGCACTCTGACCTTACCCAAGGTCCAAGTTACTAATAAAATCTTCAAGCAACATTGGCGCTATTACCATATGTGAGGGACACTATTATTAAGTAGAAATTGTCATACTCTTCACTAGCCTTTGACTCTGCTGGGCCAGACAATTTTCCAGCCATCTTGCTATCCACTTCTTCATTCTACTTCTCCTGATTTCATAGAATCACAGAATCATAGAACAGTTTGGGTTGGAAGTGTCCTTTAAAGGTCATCTAGTTCAACCCCCCTGCAATGAGCAGGGACATCTTCAACTATATCAGATTGCTCAGAGGTCTGTGTAATCTGACCTTGAATGTTTCCAGGGATGGGGCATCTACCACCTCTCTGGGCAACCTGTTCCAGTTTCACCACCCTTATTGTGAAAAATTTCTTCCTTACAGCTAGTCTGAATCTTCCCTCTTTCAGTTTAAAACCGTCAACCCCTTGTCCTACCGCAACAGGCCCTACTAAAAATTCTGTCCCCATCTGTCTTATAAACCCTCTTTATATATTAAAAAGGCTGCAGTAAGGTCTCCCTGGAGCCTTCTCTTCTCCAGGCTGAACAACCCCTACTCTCTCAGCCTTTGTGCACAGGAGAGGTGTTCCATCCCTCTGACCATTTTTGTGGCCCTCCTCTGGACCCGCTCCAACAGGTCCATGTCTTTCTTGTACTGGGGACCCCAGAACTGGACACAGTACTCCAGGTGGGGTCTCACCAGAGTGGAGTAGAGGGGCAGAATCACCTCCTGCAACCTGCTGGCCACCCTGCTTTTGATGCAGCCCAGGATACAGTCAGCTTCCTCAGCTGTGAGTGCACATTGCTGGCTCGTGTCCAGCTTTTCATCCACCAAATCATCATGAAGAAACATACTTACAGTTCTTTCTGAAGTCTTTTTGACCATGCCCTGTATGTACATTAGGAGTAATAAGTCATTGCTTTGAATTAGAATCGAAGTAGAAGCATAAATAGAATGTGTTAGATTGGGAAGCAAAAGAGAATTTTAAACAGTGACTTTTCTGAAGTGATATTTTAAGTTATGTTTTCCTAACTATCTATGCTTTCTTTTTTTTTTTTTTCAGCATTGAAGAAAGTACAATTTTTTGAGATTCTTTTTTTTCTTCAAAGAAGGCTGGTTCAGGACTAACTATAAAAAATTCTACTCTGCTTATTAAGTCTTTTATATTTCAACCTATATCAAAGTTACTGAATGGATTATTTCTCTTTAGGCAATTTTTGGGGGGGGGTTGTGGTTTTTTTTCCATTTCTCTGTAATTTCACACATTATTCCAAGATGAATACAAGAAGGAAAAAAAAGAAAAAAAAACCCACCCAAAAAACCCAACTCACCCAACCAAAAAGCCTTCTTCCTTTGAGAACAGGTATGACCTGAATAAATAGAAAAGCTTCTGTGTGTTATTTAGTAAGGTCTAAAATTATATAATCAAGAAAGCATCAGAACGTAGTTGGTATGGTCATGAGGATGCCTCTGTTGACTCTTTTAATAAATGTATAGAACATAAACCATGTCCAAAACCAAGTAAAAATCAAAATAACTGCTTCATTTCACAGTCTGTCTGTCTGAATATGTATTTATTTCTAATAAGGTCATGTTCTTAGCACAAACCCAGCTGTCATGTAAATAGCTGGTAGGAAAAATACCATCCAAGTGAAACTTCAACAACAAATACATATTTCTGAAAGTTTTTGCAGAAAAATATTTTCCTTTTTACTCACCAAATTTACAGCAGATTGGAATCTGAGTTCAGCTGCAATTTCCACACAAAAAGGAGGAAAATCAAGGAAGTGTTCTCTCTGCCACTTACTTGCCCTTCTTTATCCAAAGATTGGTGAAGTGAAGCATGTCTCAATCTGGATCACACAAATCATGAGGGAACCTGGAACACACTATTGGGAAGGACAGCATGGTTTTGTCTCTTAAGTAAATGGAGGCAACAGCAAACAAAGAGTGGTAATTTTTAGACAGATTTTTTATCCTTACATGTAACCACAACTTTCAACTGCCCTTTAGCTTTTCAGTCTGTATGATGTCATCCAAAGGGTCACACATACAGATTTCATATCATACTGGGGATGATTGTTTCCTTCACACAGCTTTATTTCATGCACTTAGGTTAGGATGCTTGTCATTCAGAATGGCAGGAATATATATTTTTGCTGCTAGACAATGGTTATGAATCAAAACTGCACAGAATTAACAGCTCTCTAAACATCTGTAAAAATGTACTGTATTTCTGTGGAACCAAACGTGGTCAATGGTCTCTTATAATTGTTCCCAAAGTAAAAGTAAATCAGAGTAAAGCTCCCATTGACTGAAATGAGAGAAAATAAATCATTCCTAGTTCTCTTTTCTTCTGTGAAAATATAAAAAAATAGCTATATCATTTAATGATATTTATTTTAGCAGTATCTATTTATCTTCCAAACCAAAAAGCAGCTTAGCTGTAAAATAACTCATGTTTAAGCAATGTGGTTCTTCCTGTTCAGTGAATAAGCTATATAAAGGTTTAACTGTTGTTTAGTGCTTTATTTCTTGCATCATCCATGTGAGCTGGTAGAAAGGTACTAGCACTTTTACAACTGAGATCTCAAATTACAATGGTCTGCTTTTTTGCAGCCATACACAATATATTTGACAATTGTTCCATCATCACCAGACTTCTTTAAGTAAGCCCAGTGTTTAACTTTCAATGTTTCCTCTGGATACCCTACAACTATTTAGCATCCTTCTTAAATTGCAAAGCTCAAAACTTCATGCAGTACTTTAGCTTAAACCACAGCAATAGTAAAAGGGGAAAAAATAGCTTGCTATGTCTTAGAGACAGTATTCATCCCTATAAATCCCTAAGTGCAACCAGCTACCCTGCAACAGTATATCACCTCTGATTCAGGTTGATATTATGTTTTGTTTAAATCCCTCAGACATCTTCTGTGAAACTGCAATTACCAACTTGTTCCCCATCTTATGTCTGTGTTCACTTAAGTAACCAACACTTTGTAATTTGGTAATGGCTGGAGCCTGAAACTTTGCCTGGGCTTGTAAGCTCCCCCAGAGTAGCGTGCACTGTGAATTTAATAAACAGTTTGCATTCCATCTTTCAGAGTACTAATGAAAAGTATTGAATATCAGTACTCACTACACACTTCTGTTTTGATTATGAACCACTGATAATTAATCTCTGTAAAGAGGTTTCTAGCCAGTGTTATCCATAATGTATTCTGCACTGTGCTCTCCAAGGTCACCTGTCATAATGTAAAGTCTGAAACCATTAAAACCCTGACACAGGTCAAGATATCACATCTACTGCTTCTCCCCTATCCACAAAGCATGTTACCTTGTCACAGAAAGAGATCAGACTCATCTCATGCAATGAGTTCTTTGCAGCACCATGTTACCTGTTGCTCTTCATTTTCCCACCCTTACTGGATGCATTTCAGCAAGTTTTTATTTGTAGGTATTAGCAAATAAGTTCCAGCATTGTTCTGGGAACTGGAATTAGGAAGACAGGACTACAGTTTCCCAGTTCCTTGTTTTCAGAGATACCTTTATTTTTTACTATCTTTTGATGTTTACTCTTCTAACCATGACTCTCAATAATGACCACTGAAGTTTCAAAGCTTATGTTTAGCTGGCTATGTATGAGTTATGAGAACCCAGATACAGATTTATCTGTGATAAACAGAAAGATAGAAATTGTTTGTAGCTCTATAACTCTCTCTTCCTCTCACCAAATTCAGACTAGCACTGTGAATGGGATGCCTTCCTTCCATTTTTTTCCATTATTGGAGAATGGAGGTGGGGAATTAAAAAAAAGAGCTGATAGAAAGCCTTCAGGAAAAAAAAAAAAAAGTGTACATTTTCACTGCAAACCCACTGAAAATTTCTGTAACAATATTTTATGAAAATATTTCTCTAAACTGAAAAAAACATTTTTGTCTTGGTAAAAATCATTTAATGAAAATGTCAACCAAAAAAAGATGGGGAAACAATACACAAAATGAAATATCATCTCAAGCATCTCTCTTCTTTATCCTTACAGTGACCTGAAAAAGAGAGAAGTCCAGTGACTTGCCAAAGGTTGCTTCATATCACCAACAGACTTTACTGCTACTGGACCCTTCTACCTCACAGAGACATGGATATGATTTCTAGTGCTCAGTTATCTTATGCAAAGTACATCAATTGAAAACAAAAAGTATTTACACCCAAGCATAAGCCCCTTTAAAGTTTTCCTGTGTAGGGTCTGTTTTAAAACTTTGAAAAGAGGAGTTAAAAGGTAAATGTCCTGAGCAACTCCAATCATTTACTTCCACGTAGCATGAACGCAATTTTTTTTCTTCCAACTGTTGCTGAATAGTTAGTAAAAAGAAAGATCTTTACAGGATTTCTCTACTGCTGCTATGAAATTGTGCAATTGTCTTTGTCTTCATTCTCTCTCACCAGAGAAGCATAGAATGAATGACCTGCTCTGCTTGTCATCTCAAGGCATGAAAGTCTTGATAAAGAATACTTACAGAAAACATTTGTCATGATTCATATTTAATATCCTGTCTAGTTTCAGAAGGTACTGCAATTAAAAGTGCATTAATGGCAATGATTTCTAATTCATGGTATGAGCCTAACAGAGCATAGCAACTGTTAGAATTGATAGACAATTGTTAACTGTCAGAGGATAACATTCTTTTCAATGAGATAAGCTTCGCAATATTAAAACCAAAGTTAGATGAATGTAAAAGAGCTTCCAAATATTACTGAAGCAACTAAACTTCTATTAATTTAATTTTGGGACATATAATTGTAAAATTACACAGAGAAAAACCCAGGCATTAGACATGACATGCAAAATTTTTGTCACTTATGGATTACCCATTGCAATGGGAAATTGATAAATGAAGTTTTGAAATATTTTAAATAATAGACATAGATCTCCCTTCTTGAAATACACAAGCCATTGTGTTAAAAAACAAAAAAAGTACAAAAAAGTGAACTACCCTAAATAGGTGGAAGTTGAAATGAATAAGGCAGGCAAAGCTTGAATCTGGGAACATGCCTATGGAGGGTCCTATGAATGGAGACATTCAAGTGACACAATGGACTTGTATAGGAGTATAGCAGAAAAGTCAGGATGAAGAGCAAAGATATTTAAGCTGAAAGACTATGGTAACATAAAAGAAAGGTAGTTATCTAATTCCTATGGATTTTGTTTCCCCAAACCAAAGAAGTAGCACAGTAGTCTTCTAAACAGAGGTTACAAGGGAAAAAAAAAAAAAATCTTAGTAGGATTACCATAAAGCATGATAAATTCACAAAAATGCAAGTATCACATTGCTGTCTGTATATAGACCTTCCTACTCCTGTACTAAAACTCTTGAAGAGAAACTTTGTAAGAAGTCAGTGAGCACCCTACAGACTCAAAGACACACAACTCTTCAAAATAGCTGTAAACAAGGATATTATTATTACTACTCTCTATTAATGAAGAGCACCTGGCCTTGAGGCGCAAGAGAGAAAGTAAATGGATAAAGCAAAGGACATGAGGTAGGCTTGAAGGACACACTTTGTTTCATGTTTTGCTTCATTCTGAAGAGAGCAATGTATCCCTCACACTTCATATGTCTGGCTTGTGAGAGGCATAGATAGCAATATAAAATCAAATATTTCATACTCTCCAGAACAGAAGGATTAATTCACAGAAAATTTAAAAGGAATCCATATTGTAAGGATTCTATTGCAGGTCTCAGAAATAATAAGTCAGGTCCTTAACTATCATGGAATATATTTGGAAGGAAAAGGGGTTCCAGGATAATGCAAGTGTTGTTAGGCTTTATAGATTTTAACCATGAGACCTGATACAAACCATGGTCCTCAAAAGAGGCATCCACAGAGTAAGTGTTCCCCTCCACCAGTCCTGCGTAGTATAGACACATCCTCTGAGTTTATTAGAGCAGGGATACTGATAGTTATATACCTTGCCTCTTTAAGGTACTCTCCAAATCCTTCCTGGTCTGCACTGGAGAGAAACAAATTAATAGTCATAAAAATAATACTTAGTTTCACATTCAAAGCTACCCTAGATATCTGGTGTTGGAAGAGTTTTTGGACCAACCAACAGTCTGACTAGAAGACCTTAGCTTACAATTGAGCTGCTCATCTGCCTCCTTTGGCTTTACAAACAATTATGAATGGCAATTACACAGGAATTTTAAAATAGGCATCTTCACAATATATCATTAATATTTATGTTAGCATTTACAAAAAAACCTTCTGCATTTAACTAACAACCAAAAAGTTGTTTGTGAACTTCTGTATCTTATTGATACAACATCCATTTAAGCAGTTGTAGAAGAAAGGTGACTAGGAAAATTATGAAAATATTCACTGCAAGGGACATCTTGAGATGCAATTCCTTCCTCACTTCTATAACTTTGTTTTTTGCTTTTCTCTTTTGCCTTTGTTTACGTACACACACATTTCTCCCCCCCCCCCCCCGCTACTTAATTTATAAAGGCAAGAAGTACAGCTTATGCTGCAGACAATAATTAGTAAAGAAAGCAATAACTGGTCAGTCTTTTGGGGTGTAACAAGAAAGAAATCTTAAAAAAAACCCCAACAAAACAAAACAATAGTATTACTAGAATTTGTTAAAAGGAGTAGCAAAAAAAGGGAAAGGTAAATCAAACAAACCATCCTGTAAAAAGAAATCACAGATGCCCTCGTTTACAGTAGTTTGAGAAAAGCTGCTCAGAGTGAGATCAGAATCAGATCCTGACTGCTGTGAAAAAGGCAACTTTGGCATAAGACCGTGCAGCACTTTTTCCAGCCAGTCTTTCTAGGCAAAAGAAAAGAATGGCTGAGAGTGGATTAACAGTTCGCAAAAGTGTATCATTTACATTCAGGAATGTTTCTGATCTCACACTTCTTTTGGCACTTTACCTCTAGGGCTTTGGCTCAGGTGGAGGACCCATAGCAAGATTAAAACATGTTGCCCCACAGGGGGCAAATTGCTATAGAAATACAACAGAAATCCCCTCTTAGTTGTAAAAGCTGTTCCTGTCTATCTCTCACAGACAAATGAAATACAGATAAAGAAAAGCATAACAGAAAGTGTATTTTAGATCCCCAGATGATAATTTAAAAAGCCATACTTGTGCTATCTTCCTAAAATGGCAGAGTTTATACAAGGTTTAACATTCACGCGATGGTCTTATTAAATGTACCATCTACTTAAAGCTGCTGTGCCAATAAGAATTAATATTGTATTTGCCTGCTCTGTTGAGACACAGATGAAAGCTTGGCATGATTTAAGTAACAGATTAGTATGGAGTTATCTTGCAAAGGATATTCTCAATTTAGAAAATTGACAAGATATCAAAAAAAGCATAGCTTTCTGACTAAATGAAGATGATGATTCTGAAAAGTAGCTCATACATATCAGCAAGCATTCTGTGGACAGTGACTCAGACTTTTTGATTTAAAAATCAGATACAGTAATGAAGAAGAATCACATTACCAACATTTCATAATCAGTACTATGTCACTATTACTGACCTGGTGTACTAGCAACAAAGCATATTCTGTAGAAACAATGTTGGCAATGCAGAGTTTTCACAGCTAATGACTTTCAGGTGTAGCCTGAAATCAGTAAATACTAAGCAACACCCAGTAAGCGAGAGACCTCATTTTTAAAATACTGTGGCTCTAACCCATGAAAAATCCCAAACTAATTACATTATTAATAAGTAAAGTTTATTCTCATCCAGTGGGTAGTAGATCCATGCATTTCCTTGATGAAGTATGTTCAGTTTGCAAAATGTTCACATGTTCAAAAGGAGACTGAACAAATGCTTAGAAATGACTGTTAAGCCATTAAGAGTTACTAAATTGAGCTAGGGATAGTTGAACTTGGAGGAAGTATTGTATGTGCTTGTACTGTTTTTACTCTTCTATAGATGCCTGACTACGTGTACTATTTCACATCTCCCATCAGCACCTCCCAGAAATGCAAATACTCCCTCCTTCCACAAATCCTACAGTTGAGATTGAGCCCGGTAAAACCACCTTCCTGGACATGAAGTATCTACCCTACCAGGTAGATACAGAATTTCCCTGTAAAATAGGGCCACAATTTCAAGGCAGGATTTGGACACAAGTTGCAAGAGTGAGGACCACCTCATATTTGTGAGACAGGACTTCTGACAACCATGCCAGAGAAGACCCCAAGCACAGTCCTACACAAATGATGCAACCAAAATTCCTGTATTTAAGGAAATTCCAGGGATCAGCATACTTAAAAAGTAAGGATTGAACTTTACTGGGAAAAATTACAATCCTGATCTTGGAATCCCCCTTCACAGCTCAGAGCAGGACACAGGACAAGAGAGATGCTTGGTCCGAACTCACTCAGATGTCCCATTCTGTAACAGCACACTATTTCACCAAGCACAGAAGTGTGAAGATGCAAGATTGTAGGTACATAAACAAGTATATAAGAAAGGACATTAGGAAAACCAATGAGCTTGGACTTTTCTTTGTTTCAAAACAGTAATGCATCTTAACTGAGGGCAGTAGCAGCTTCTTCCACTAATCTGTGTTCTCTGTAACTACTATAGCTACTAACTGTAAGGTATTAGCAACTTCTTCCATTATTTTCAGTGCTCTTTTACAAGCACCACCAATTATTATCCTTCTTTCTGTAGGAAGAGCGGGGCTCATGGAAAAGACAGAAAGACTTATTCCTCTTTTTCCTGGATACTTCTGAAAATATACAGTCTCTGCTATGCAAAGAGCTTCAAGAGTTCCTTCAAAGAAAAGGAATCAACATTAAAAAGCTCTCTAACATCAGCAGTGGTCCACAGACTGCAGTATCAAAAATGTAGCCCTGTGGTCTTTTATGGGGGACCTTACTTCAAGCCTTACTCAAGGAGGCTTTGAAACAGTATTTAAGACTTCTAGCTGCAGACAGACTCCAGAAACAAAGGTGGAAGATTCCCCATACATGTGCATGTCATATATAAAAATTGAACTAATATTGTAAAATAAAAATAGAAGAAATATTATTTGTCTACTTTCTCATCCTGTATAATACATAAAACAGTAAATCAGAAATATATGTCTTAGTAACTAAAGTTTTTGAAACACAGCTACTCTTCTCCAGTGGAACACTACTTACACTACGGCACACAGTAACTACTCTTAACTGTACTTACACTTACACTACAACACACAGTACAATCTCCAGCGGATGATATATAATCCGAAATCACAGTACTGCAGCATGCAAAAAATCCACATCAGATGTGAAATGTTCTGTCAGAAAGCTCTTTTTATTAAAAAAGTATATTTCTTTATGAGATTAGCTTTGCCTTTAAACATCATTCCTCTACATTTGTCTCTCTGCAAATATTAAATTTCATGATAGTCTTTCTGTCATCTTGGTGAAAAAGACAGCTGAAAAGCAGGGTCAGTTCAGATCTTATAAAAAATTTCCATAGAAAGCAATTTTTGTCAAAAAAAGAAATAGTAGAGAATTATCTAGAGGAAGTAACTGATCCTCTGAGCTGGTCATAGACTAATTTTGAACAGGTAAAGAAATCCTTCCATTTTGGCAGAGAAAATAATGTCGCCAGTACTGAAACAACATACGAAGTATTCCTTGATGCTTATCATATGAAAACAAGGCCTTTTACTTTCACTTGGCAAAGCTTGAACTAGATCTGTGATGCAAAAAGAGAGAGCAAGAGAGAGATGTGGCTACAAAGGTGCAAGCAGACAGCTATACTGAAATTACACCACCACCAATAACTCTGCAGCAGGAAGAAATATTGAATACGTTTGCAGATAATTATTCTTTAAATACATATACATCAATGAGACCAAGAGCAATTTGTTTGCAAAGACAGGGTACTGAAGCGTAAGGAAGCTGTTTTAGAATTAACATTGTCACATGTTTTTACAGACTTCCAGCAGAATGTAAAAGGCACAGGACAGGGACATCATTCCAAACCCATAGTGAATTTTCTTGTTGCTCATGCCCACAGTTAACTGAAAACTATCAAAATACCAGGATTCTGTAAAAGCCTCCAGCACCCTTCCTTGACTCTTTCTGATGTGGAAGGTTTCTTTCACAATAAGATAATTAATCAGGTCTCTTAGGAACAAACGTAATTTTACAGTCCCTGCAAAATTATAAGCTATGTGTCTATCCACTGAATCCTAAACCTCTTAATCCTTTTACTCATCAGTTTCTTGCTGATACAAATTAAAATAAAAAGAAATCCTATCTCCTTGTTAAGTTCACTGCTTTGAGCTTCCCTAGCAATACACTTGACACTGAAGCGGATCAGCAGAGCATTCCCTGAGCATGGAAAGGTCTCACCCCATATCAGTTTAAGCAGGCAGAGGCAAGAAGGAGCATGCCCAGGTTTCCAGTACTCCACAGCTAGCATGTGTTCTTTGGAGGAAAACTGCTAATTAGTAAACATCCCCAGGTGACAGCAGTCTGTGTTAGAGAATGGTGGTGGTGTGAGTAGATCCCTCACAGGTTGCTTTTCTCCTTTTTTTCTGTCCACAAGCTTGGCAAAAAGAGAGTTTGGGCAATGAGGCTTCACAAGCAGCTGTGTATTTCCAGAAGTTCCTCAGTTTTAGCAATCAATGTTAGGAAGTGAAGAAAATAAGTAAATTAGGACACAACTAGCTCTAGATAATACCCTGAACACAAAGTATCCCAGAAGTTATAGTGTTTGCTTCTGACTCAAAATAGTTCTCCTTTTCAACCCTTTCATACCCTTTATACACGTGAGCTTAGGCTGGTGTCTCTTTGCGGGTCAGCTCTCTATACTGAAGGGAGTGTATCACTACCTTTGCTCATGGAAGTATTTATTGTCAGGTTTGCTGCCATGACAGGGGCCATACAGTACAGTATCAAGGTTAAATTAAAATTAGAAGTAAACTAGAATTTTGCAAGTAACAGAAGCTTTACAGTGAAATACTGCTGTGAACTAAGTAAACACTAGCATGAAGACAATAAAAAAACTTGCTTCAGTAAACACAATCAAGTTGTAATTATTCAGTACACTACTAAATGTTAATTTTTTGTGCTTAATTAAGAGAATCTTTGCCAACTTTAGGTTAAATCAAATGGATTTTCACAAACATGTCTGTAGCACAGAAGATATTTTTACTTTAAATATAATCTTTAACTTAGTCCACAGTAAACTCCTTAATGTAACAAACCCTTAACATTTTCTAATTTACTCATTGCAGTGCTTTCTCTCATACAGAACAGGGAAAGAGAGGCATGTTGTTGGGGTAATAAGAGAAGAATTAAATAGCATTAAAAAGGAGGTGGCAGTATATTTTATGTTAGAAAAATATGATTTACCTGAAGTTGTTAGTGTAGTTTATAACACATTATTGGAATTAACTGTCTCTTTAGCAATAATAAATGTAAGACAGAGCTAACAAACTGTTTACCAGATATGCAGAAAAAACTCAGCAAACAATGCTGCTTGTAAAAATTTTTATGTTAGAGGAGCACATAGGAGGCTTTATGAAACTTGGAGAGCTGGTTCCCTAAAATATGGTAAATGAGATATGCCTGTTCTCGTTGAATGTGTGAGGACTACTTATTAACTCTAAGGCAAACACAACTACTTTTCAGGCAAATGCAGTTATTGGAGTTCTGAATAATACAATCATTAAAAGAAAAAAAAAATATTCTTTCCTTGCAATCAATTAGAATTTTTGCTGTTTTGTGAAAAGGAGGCAATAAGACAGTTGAACAATGAACTTACTCCTGCTTTGCCCATGTAACCATGTCCTTTTACAGACATTTGTGGTCATATGTCCTGACTTTTTCTTTTACAATATATGTGCTTAAGTGCCAATGTAACGGACGGTATGAGTACCTACACAGAGAAAACTAGTGTCAAACTATAATGGCATTCTGACATTTTGTCAAGGATTCACGTGATTTTAAATAGATTTTTCTTATTCAGTAGGGCAATTTTCAATCCCCTTAACCATTATGGAAATCTTGCTATAATATGCCATAATACAATGTATGCTGACTGTCAAAGCTCAGATAACATGTGATGTGTATGCTTTCCTCAGAATACTTGTGAAATCAGATCTTCCCCCTAAATTTGGCTGTTTACTGTAAGTAAGTCAACCATGAGAGACTAAACTCTCTTTTTTCTCTCTCATTTTCACCCAGGAAAGTTCTTTTGCCATCTAAAACAAACAACTAGAGATCTTGCTTGGTCATGTGCTGTGTTTATGGTTACTATAGTCTCCTGAATGGTGGGGAATATGAGCATTTAACTATCTCAGGCAGTCAAAGTATTGTCTTGTGGGCAGTGTCCTTCTTGTCACAAAAACTTCACTGTGGTTCAAAAGAAAGGAGCAAGCCACGTTCTGCTTACATGTGAAAAAGCCATATGCCTTTCCACTGGTAGAGCTCATAAGTATGAAATGTCCTGAGCTTCGTGCATCAGGGGGATGCCCAGGATGCAGAAATAGAAGAGCTGCAGGCACAGTTTCATCCTCAGCATTTTTTATTACTGATGCAAGCAGCTGCCCACCAAGCTCACAAATTTGTTTAGGGTCTTGCACGGAGGTGCCTAATACTTTTCAAGCATGATCTAAATACTTAACACAGGAAGATGAACTTCACCCCCAGCATCAGAGCCATCTGCATATATAAATATCTCCTATACAGAACGAAGTTTCAAAATTAGAGAAAATTTTTACCTTCTACAAGAGTACAAAGCTTTCCTCAGTAGGACAATACAGCTCCTGCTTAAAAATCAGGAAGATCTTTTCAATCCCTGTGGATATGTACTCATTAAGTCCACTGAAGAATGTAAATGATCTAGCAAAACTTTGATATTCCTTCGTAGTTTTGCAACATTCTTTCATTAGCAAAAAATGAAGTGGAAATGATGTGGAGTTGTAGAAATGTGTTGTCTTTGGCTGTATTATTATTTGTGACCTGATAACAAGAAGAAGAGAAATACCTACAAACAAGATGTCTCTTTTCTTCCTCATCCAATTTTATGAAACATCATCATACTCTACTTATTCGCATTCTAAACATGGAAGAAGGTCATGGTACTACCGTCTCAGAAGCTCCTTAAACTTTAATGATACATGAAGGAAAACAGCATATCCTTTTATATACTTATGCAAGTATGCAAAAAAGGGGATAGAGGGAATTCAATGCCTTATGATTTAACAGTCACAGTATATCTGCAAAACTGAATACACTTGTTTTCCTTAACAGTAATACAAACACAAACCAATGCAGTCGATCCTGCATTATGGTTATGCTATTGAAAAACAATGGTGACTAAAATAGCATGTTTAATTTGTGGCTGTACCTGTATGTTGAACATCAGGGGATGTGTTGCTATGTGCTGTCCTACAGATAAAGCCATTTACATGTGCATATCTTTCAAAAACATTCTTGAAAAATGTAAGTCTATAGTCTCTCCTGTATGATAAGCACCAAGAGAAGGGTGTAGCCAGTGTCACAGAAATGATGCAGAGACCCAAGCATCTTACACAGTGTTTGGAATTTTTTTTTCAGTCTTTCATCTTTCTTGGATATAGTGTGAATGAGCAGTTGCTGAGGCATTCAAATCCTATCTATCATCACAAAGAATGATACTAAAGCAATTTCTTTAATAAATTTCTCAAAGCAGGATTTATTTCCAGATTTTCCTTCTTAAAATATCTGCACAAGCGTACTGATGTCATTAGGGCAGGACCTTAGAAACCCAACTTCAGGCTGTTTACTCTGAAGATTTCAGACCAGAATGGATGATTCAAATTTCACTTCTGTCTACAGTAAGTTAGTGAAACTCATTAGAGTTTTGTAGGTGTAAATCAGCAGGAACAGAAGAAGTCCCAATGTTTCTTATTCAGGACATTAATAATTTGCCTCTTTTCTCTTCTGTACTGACTCCGTTTTTTGTCTGCTGTTCATTTGGCAGGTGTCAGAAAACACCCACTCATATTGTTCATCACACATGCTGTCTTTCAGTCCAACACTGATAAAATCATTATATGCCAAACTTCAAACTAACTGGCCATTTTTAATAAAAATCAAGTTGTGTGTATCTGCCTGCCTTTTTTTTATATTAAAAAAAAGGAATTATTACAGACATTTTCACTCTACTACAAGGTTTATATGAGAAAGAGTTACTGATTTATTTTCAACTTATCCAAACCCATGTTGATGGCTTCTGTAAACACTTTCTTCCCTTTCTAACATGCCCAACCTGGAAATAATGAACAATCCACATCATCCCCAAGGCACTTTTGACCTGAAGTAGGGTACAATAATGTCTGGGTGGACAACTTACTATATTGAGTTCTCTTTGTTGCTAGGGGTCTTTTGTAATAAGCATCTTCTATGGCCTGTTCCTGAAGAGAACAACCAGCCATCTCATTACTCATGGATGAAAGGACAGCTCTGGGTCCATTTCTTATATGCCTATCTTAATCAATACAGTTAATATGACATGCTAAAATTACACTTTGACTGCCTTGGGTCCCTTTGAAGCTTCAATAAATAAAATTTTCTAAAAGTTCAAAACAGGACAAAAAAGCCTCTTGAAATTTAGGCTGAAACTTCCTGAAGTCCTCAAGTAATTCTAGAGGCCCAAAATTACCAAATTAAAACAGGACCCATACACATGCTTTTTTAGGAAAATTTTATTGTTATGGTTAAGTGAGTGGTATTATAGCTGCAAACTTGTAGGAGCAGTTATTTAGCCTAAATGGCTAATGCTACTTAAGAATTCCCGTGCCACATTTATTCAGTCTGTAATTGCACTCCACTGACAGCTGAAAGGAAAAAAAAAAATCCCCTTTCTCTTTCTCTTCCTCTTCTGTCCTTCACTCCTATCACTTCTTCTTCCTGACCCATCTATGCCAGAAAATTTGCAAGAGTATTTGCAAATGAAGCAAAAAGAATAGATCTCTTTAGATTCTAATCAAGCTTTAGCAAGGTCCTTATTATTGTTGAAACTTAAGAATGCTAAACGCCTAATTAACAAATATACTTAATGTAAATGAGTGCCTAAATATCTTTTGAACAACTGACATTAAGCTACCTTTGAAAAGACATGTTCAAAAATAGTCATTAATGGTCTATAAAAAAAAAGTTATTCTTCACCTATTATTAGCCTATTAAGTAGCTGTTTATTATGATTGAGGTGTCAGAAATTAAAGATATTCAATCTAATTGATGATTTTGAAACCAATGGGAACTTCACATAAACATAACTGTTATATGGAGTAACTTAGTGTATTAAAAAGGCTTTAAAACATGGTAATATTTGGCTGCACAGATGTGTGCAAGCATTTAATTTTGCTTCGATAGTGTAAACTAAAGCTTTTGAAAAATAATTGGGGAAGAGAGAATTAGGTGAGTTCCAGCTGATTACTTCAGGATAGGTCCTAAATTCTCTTTGTTATATTAAAATTACAAAGCAAGCTTTCTTTTTTCCCTTCCCTTCCCTTCCCTTCCCTTCCCTTCCCTTCCCTTCCCTTCCCTTCCCTTCCCTTCCCTTCCCTTCCCTTCCCTTCCCTTCCCTTCCCTTCCCTTCCCTTCCCTTCCCTCCTTTTCCCTTTCCCTTTCCCTTTCCCTTGCAAAAGCTTGAACATTTAGAGATTTGGGGGTTTTAATTGAACTAGCTGATGTTTCTAAAAAAATCTTGATCAGCTTTGAGTCATGTAACTACATAAGCCAGCATTTCAGTATACTCAGAATGGGCAAAGTCCAGAAAAACCTTGTGAAACCTGTGGTAATTGTGTTCTCCTTTCAATAATTCTAAATGGGGATGAGGAAGTAGGAAGGACTACACTATAATTCTGAAATATGTCTGTTTCCTTATGTTAAGTTTTATAGCACTGTATGATCATAAAACATAAATCATTAGGAGAAAAAGAAAATCAGAAACATGAATTTTTCAGTGAATCAGATGGTGATATCAGGTTTAATTTTTTTTAGAATTCAAGTAATATTCTGGAGCTGAGAATGGTTAAAAAAAAGAAATATCTTTGCTAAACAGGAAAAAGTAGATTAATGTATATGTTTAATGCTTGCATAGGACTGTCAGCAGAATGCATAGCTGTAGTCATTTATGTTGTCTCAGAGATAACTTTCTCAAAATGAGAAGAAGCATAGGAGAAGCATCAGTGACCTTTAACTTCCCTATCCAATAACAATACATTTTTTAATATTTATCATTCCTGGTTAAGCCCAATGATTCTGACAGCTGAGAGTTCAAGGCAAGCATGTATCAGAGACAACATCAAAAAGCAGTGGTTACAGCCTACCAAAGTTACCTCATTGTCATGCAGAGCCTAATTAGAAGATTAGATTTAGCAAAAGGCATCCAAGGTGCAGGCACAAAGAGGCCAGCTCTGTGTGAAATTGCTTTTCTTGGCACAGGAGGTTCTCTAAGCACGGAGCTGGTGACAATCTGAAAACCAGCAGGTAGCTGTAGAGGGACTTTTTTCAACAGCAGAACAAAAGATGTGTTCTTTAACTGCAGTGGCTTTGCTTAGTAATGTTGCAATTTAATTCTCTTTTTAGAGTGATGACTAAATCTGAACTCCACAACTATAATTAGGAAAACTTGGAGTAATGAAGAAGTTAGACCCTGTAAGTTTTCCACAGTGAAACTGTCTTCCTGAAAGAGAGTACAAAGAAAAAAATGTCCCATTGCAGAGTGCCAGTGTTACAATTGCAGTTTATTTTTAAATAGCTAGGAGAAAGACAAGTTAGACTCATCCATTAGGTTTTCAGAAGCTGTAGACTTGAGTCATCCTGTGCCTGTGTAAAAAACACTGGGGAAGAATTTGGTGAGCATAAATGGATCACAATGTTTGCTATGGACTGTAACTGGAGATGATTTTCACTACAGAAAAAAACATGATTTGAAATCAAAGAATTAATTGCATGTATACACTTAGTAATTTGGAGCATGTGTTTTGGAAAAATTGCTATTTATGTTTAGTACACTCCCTTTCTCTTCTCAATGGTAGGGTTCCTGCTGAGGTTGTATATCCTCTTACACCCTCTCAGGGGGTATTCAATTGCTGTTTGGAACAAGAAAGAACACAGCAGCATTTTTCAACAGAAAGCAGCTAAATCAGAATGTCGTGGTTTAACCCCAGCCAAAAACTAAGCACCACACAGCCGCTCATTCACTCCCCCCCCCCCCAGTGGGATGGGGGAGAAAATTGGGAAAAGAATTAAAACTCATGGGTTGAGATAAGAACGATTTAATAGAACAGAAAAGAAGAAACTAATAATGATAATGATAACACTAATAAAATGACAACAGTAATAATGAAAGGATTGGAATGTACAAATGATGCGCAGTGCAATTGCTCACCACCCGCCGACCAACACCCAGCTAGTCCCCGAGCGGCGATTCCCCGCCCCCACTTCCCAGTTCCTATACTAGATGGGACGTCACATGGTATGGAATACCCCGTTGGCCAGTTTGGGTCAGGTGCCCTGGCTATGTCCTGTGCCAACTTCTTGTGCCCCTCCAGCTTTCTCGCTGGCTGGGGCATGAGAAGCTGAAAAATCCTTGACTTTAGTCTAAACACTACTTAGCAACAACTGAAAACATCAGTGTTACCAACATTCTTCTCATACTGAGCTCAAAACATAACACCATACCAGCTACTAGGAAGACAGTTAACTCTATCCCAGCTGAAGCCAGGACACAGAATTATTTAGCATTTTGAGTAACTAGTTTAAAAAAGCAAAATGCATCAGCCTATGTTCAAATACGATGATTTTTCAGTAAGGTATTAACAATATGCATCTTTGACATATCACAAGAACATTTTTTATTCAAAGTTTTTCATCCAGCCTTGGAGGCATGCCAGAGAAAACAAGTAGCTAATGATTTCCTGAACAGTGGTATGAACATGTCAAATCCAAGTGTGGGCTGGAATATGGGCCCAAACAGGTGTGAGTGAGACTGTGTTCCCTGGGAAGTATGTGTGCATTGTCATGTAATGAAGCAGCTGAAATGTGCACGGTTTACCATGAACAGAGTTTTGACACTGCAGCTCCAAGCAGATGACAGCTCCAGAGAGAGTGAGATGCATGTAAGAGAGACTGTCATGCAATGTATGAGGAGCAAAGGGGAGAAAGCAGTGCTGGGAAGGACTAGACAATAAGGTTTGGTGGAAGAGTGGGTAGATGATTATTGCTAAGAAACCTTCAAGCAGTGCTGTACTTGGCTGGTTTGAAACTTGTATAAACAAAACCAAAGCAACCAAAAACAAATAACACAAAGGTGTTATTATACCTTTGCTGCCAAATGTTTGATAACATGTGAGACTAATCAAATAGGAACAGTTAGTGTAAAAATACCATTAGCATTAGCATAAGTTAAGAACACAAAGAAGTTTTACAGAGTTACATGTAAAAGGCTTCCCCATCAACAAAGAACTCAGTACTCGAGAATTAATGATGGGAAAAAGTTATCACAAACATTTGACAGTTATAAAAGTCCCGGTAATATTGGTGTAAACACTGTTGTGGTTTAACCCCAGCCAGCAAATAAGCACCATGCAGCCGCTCACTCACTCCCCCACTCACCCAGTGGGATGGGGGAGAGAATTGGGAAAAAAAAAGTAAAACTCATGGGTTGAGATAAGAACAGTTTAATAGGACAGAAAGGAACAACAACAAAAAAAATTAGTAATAGGATTGGAATATACAAAAGAAGTGATGCACAATGCAATTATTCACCACTCACTGACCAATGCCCAGTTAGTTCCCAAGTAGCGATCCGCCCCCTCCAGCCAACTCCCCCCGGTTTATAAACTAGACATGATGTCACATGGTATGGGCCACGTGTCCCGGCTGTGTCCCCTCTCAACTTCTTGTGCCTCTCCAGCATTCTTGCTGGCTGGGCATGAGAGGCTGAAAAGTCCTTGACTGAGTCTAAACACTACTTAGCAACAACTAAAAACATCAGTGTGTTATCAACATATTCTCATTCTAAATCCAAGACATAACACTATACCAGCTACTAGAAAGAAAATTAACTCTATCCCAGCTGAAACCAGAACAACATGTTTTAAAAGGTTTCTATACTGACTAAGAAATAATCCAGTCTGACCCCTGATTTGAAGTGAGATTAATTTATGCTTACCGTTAAATACAAGTTTCTTACTCTGAACATGACCAGTGTCATGGATTTTTAATGTTTTTTTCTATCAAAGTCAAACAATATAGTAATATGTCTTCTGTGATCTGTGTCACCATTTGACTCCACTAGAATTAGAAATAACTTGAAATAAAGATATATTTTCTCAATCAGCAAGTACAGCATATAGAAGCAATGTTCTGAGACGTACATCTTCATAATTAAACTATTTTTATTATACAACAAGATTTTTGCTTTAAATTGTAGGGATTGCTAAATACCTGTAGGTGTGTTATTACCATATTAAACTAATTAACACATCACTTTGTTCAACTTAAGATAAAAGTCTCTGTACAAATATTTTGTCTAGAATATTTAAATTTACTATTACTAGCTATGAAGACAGAGGATGGTGTCATACACACTAGTATAATAGAATTAAAGGTTTTCATGCTTTGGAGTGCAGCACTAATATATGGTCAGTGAAACCATTAGGAACTTGCTGATAGAATTTTCTTAGCAGGCACAGTCTAATAAAACCATATACTTTAACAGTTTATAGTTTAAAGAATAGAAATGTACCACAAAAGTGACTAACATAGACACTTTGCAGGGTTATACAAAATAAGATTCTGAAAAATATTAGCATGGATTCAAATTCTTTTACTGAAGTGTTCAAATGAGCCACAACGCTATAAAGCTAGCCCATGAAGTATTTGCAAAAGGATCACAGTCTTTGTGTTCAACTGTATGTTGTAACCATTAAAAAACTAAAAAAATTAACCACTAAAAAACTGGATTTCAAATATAGTTATCTTAGTCAAGGAAATTCAAGATGCTTTTCATAATAAGTGAATGTCTCCTCTATGACAAAATGTTTTAAAAAGTAAGGTTAAGTTACTTTCCACATAACTCGTATTATGCCATAAGAGGTGAATAAAAGAGGGGAAAATGTCAGAGCTGGCCCATCAGCCTAATCCTATTGAGCTCAAAAACCTAATTACATCAAGCTAATTGTGCTAAACAGAACAAGCAGGACCAAAAGGTTTTCAAAGGGCTATTTTTGCAAAGACAAACCATAGAGACACAACTCCTAATTTTCATTCTTTTCCTTCTTACCTGGAGGGTCTATGTGAATCTCACATTTGCAGTTTTAACTGAGAAAAGGAAGTGAATTCTAGGAGAAGTGTTTCTCTTTCCTATAAAGCATGAGGGCTATGTTATATTTCTGAAACCTGGAGCTGAATTAGTAATTTGAGATTCTGCAATTTTTACATAATGAGCAATTAATTAGAATAATTACAAAGGCAGAGTTGGGGAAAATAGAAATTGCCATCTTGTATCATATTGATGATACATCTAATCCAGTATTGTACCTCTGACAGTAGCCAGTGTTTTGGAGGTGATTGAAGGAAGGGCAGGACAGTGCTTATGGGATTACTGGTTACAGCTGCATGGATACCCCAGCTCTGCTGGAAGTTATCCCCCTGAAGTAAAACAGTTCTGAACTTCTCTGATCTCCTCCCTCAACCCTTCAAGCTAATGCAACTGCTGATGTTTTCATCTTTAAAAAGATTTCCAGTCCTTGATTTTGATCCCAATAAGCCCTTAGCCACAGTGATCACTAGAGTTAATGAATTAGTTCCACAAGCTGATTTCATACTTATGTAAGAAGATACCTCCTTTTCCCTGCTTTAAAGGTGTAGACTTTCATTTCCACAGTGTAGCCCCTTCTTGACTTAAAATGGCATTTAGAAGCAGCAGCCAATTTAGTGTTTGTCTGACTAAGCACCAGACTTAAGTGATATGAGACAGATACTATCTTCCTCAACCATGATCACTTACCGTATTTCCACAAGCAGTTCAAGGGGACACCCCCAAAACCCCATCTGCAATAGGGATTGGCTGCAAGCCATTCTTGGGCATACATGCGCTTGCCTCCTCTTGAAGGGGTCAAATGAACATTTTCAATTTCTACACCTTAAACTGGTGGAAAAATTCTCTTCAACAAGAGAAGCAAGGCAGCTGGTGTCACCAATGATGTCTTGACAGGTGTACATTTGATTTGGTTCCCAACTTGCCTCATGTTTATTTAACAGAAGCACGTCAGGTTCCTGGGGACGGAGGGTAGAATCTCTGTCTTTGGTAATTTGTTCAGGGGAGAGAAGCTTGCAGAGGCCTTAATGCATGACAAAGAGGGGAATTAAAGCATAGAGCTTGGAACCTACAACTTGTTCAGGAAATGGAGACTTCTGGGAAAGAAATAGAGCCAGGAATCACACTGGTAGAAAGGGCAACTTCTGAAGGAATCAGAATTTGCTACAGCTCAGGAATTGACTAAGTTTACTGGAAACCAAACAATGGCAAAGATGAGAGTTGACAGCTAGAAGTTGCATATAAATGTTTATGCTATGCTTTTCCCGAGTATTTATATTTTTCTTCATTTAAAAGTTGGTGGCACTAATTCAGAATTTTGTTAGACTGTAGGGTTTTTTTTGTTCCATTTTAAAATCTCTCAGCCCACTGAGTGAATGTCATTGTGTGTTGTAACAGGAGAAGGTGTAGGAACATCTACCTGAAAGTCCTGAGTAGTTTGATATCCCACCACAGGTGCAGAAAACAAATTAACCTACATTGTTCTTTTCTTACATCCAACAGATTTACTGGATGACCTTAGAAAGCAATATCACCGTAAATCCATTTCTCCATCTTCTAAAACAGCTGTGGTACCCTGTATTCTTGTCCTGGGTGAGGTTGTGTTTTTGAGGAAAGGAATGATGTGAGTGAAAAGTCTGAGCTTCAGACTTTCTTTCTGGTTTTGCCCTCAAAGTCAGAATGGAAGTGGACGGATATCCCAGGAGTGGTCTTCTCTTCTGCTGACAAATGATGATTGACATAGCACTTCAGTGACGTGTACAAGAAGTTCACTTTGCTACTTAAATCAACAGGGTATCTTAATTGCTTTCTTCTTGTAAAAGCTAGTGTTTTCAAAACATTTTTTATTTAATTCTACCAAACAGCTGAAAGAAGTTATTTTTTGGGCATTTTTATAGTAAATATCCCCAAGCAATGATAAAGTAGGAACTTCTGAAAAGCAGGCCATAAATTTATGGGTTTTGTTTAGCACCTGCTGAAGTCAAAGTAAAGTAGTCTAAATCACTTGCATGGGACAGAATTGCAGTTCAGATATTCAATATGAGAACAAATGCTGAAATTAAGTCATATGTATTTGAAAATTGTGAAGTTCGGGGGTGGGCTTTAGTAATACACATTAGCATTACTTCTTTGTAGTACTTGCATCTCAAAAGACAGGAATCAGTTCAAAAGGATTTAATGCAATTGCCTTTCACTTCACATCTGATCAGATACATTAACTTGAAAAAGAAGGTACTTACCAGAACTAAAAGTACTGATCAGGTCTAATCAGGTGTCATTTCTGAAGTTTTTAAAATGCAAAGTGGAATCAAAAACAGAGTACAGAAAGTGTATAAATACTGTGGACTATTTCAATAGATCTAATATTTTTTTTTTTCTTAAATTAAATTCAGTTGTTCTTCAGCAACCTATGGTCTATCTATCATAAATGTACAAACATTTATTTTCAGAACAGGAATTTGTTCTTAACTAGCATCTTACTAGTTCTTTCAGACATAAATCCTAGAAACAAGTAAGTGAAGATACACTCTAGGAAACTGTTCTAGCTGTTTTCAGAATTTTTGAAAAAGAAAAACATTGCAAATTCAAAGCATTGTAAATTTCTTCACTTTGGCTAAAAGAGAATTGAAAAAAGAAAAATCTGCTGCATCTTCTTTTATACATATATGAGGTACTTGTAAACCAAGCAAAATAAATGTTGCACTATAATGACCTAGTGTATGAAAAATGCAATAGGAAGTTTAGCCATGGCTATTTATTTTCCTAAAGACAAAACAACCATCACTCACAATGGATTTCCTTTTCTGCTTGTTTTGTGTGTTTTCTTTTGAGAGTGAGGCACATAGTGAAGATTGCCTGCAATCCTGTTAACACACTGTATTCCTCTTGCACATTAATTTAGTTTTGTAGCATTCCTGACTTGTCTTGATCAGAGCTTGCAAGCCACACCAAATTTTATGTCCCAAAGCACACATATGCATTCTTATCTATTTATCCCCTAGGTATTTCTTCAGATCCTGCTTCATATACCTGAATGTCTTTTAGAGTTTTCAGATTTATACTGAGAACGTAGTTTTAAATGCAAATGAATTAATAAATAAACAGATTTCTAAAGAGAATGACTTTCTTAAAAGTCACTCAGGGATACAGCATCAGAGTTGGTCATGAAATCCAGAGCAGCTAAGTCCTAGGCCGATACATTAAGAGTAAGACATACCTGTAAGAGAAAAAAAACTGCTGAGAAATGTTAGCTCTATTATAATACTCTTAACTGACTTAAATTGAGATTATATCATCAGAGGTTAGAGGAGAATGCATACATTTTATTTTATAAAATAACACAAGTATTAGTACTCAGGAGTAATAGAATTTACTGAGTTTTAAAAATCAGTAGCTCAAATCTGGGAACCAATCCAAAGTACATTAAAAAAAAAAAAAAGTCAGGAAAGAAAAGCATGCTTTAATACATAGTACCCATTTAAACAATTCCCCAGACAGCTGAGCAGAAAACTAGTAAGAAACCATAGATTTGCATGTGTGGCACAAATCCAACAATGGATGGATTGTTTTCAGGTTTGTTTCTTCTTGTGTATAAAAAAAAAGCAAGGATCAAACTTAAAAAGGAACAAAAAACTGGTCATGCTGTCAAGGTACCAGTCCCTCAGGGCTGCTATGCTATATTTGAAATCAACCAGTAGAAAAGTGCTCTAGAAAACAAGCTGTTAACTCTTCCTCAGAAAACTTACCCACCCTCCAACAGTTTGAGTTTCAAGAACTTCCCTGACATTGAATATTTATCAGTGTCCTAGTTTCAGCTGGGATAGAGTTAACTGTCTTCCTAGTAGCTGGTACAGTGCTATGTTTTGAGTTCAGTATGAGAAGAATGTTGATAACACTGATGTTTTCAGTTGTTGCTAAGTAGTGTTTAGACTAATGTCAAGGATTTTTCATATTCTCATGCCCCAGCCAGCGAGAAAGCTGGAGGGCCACAAGAAGTTGGCACAGGACATAGCCAGGGCACCTGACCCAAACTGGCCAACGGGGTATTCCACACCATGTGACGTCCCATCTAGTATAGGAACTGGGAAGTGGGGGCGGAGAATCACTGCTCGGGGACTAGCTGGGTGTTGGTCGGTGGGTGGTGAGCAATTGCACTGCGCATCATTTGTACATTCCAATCCTTTCATTATTGCTGTTGTAATTATATTAGTGTTATCATTATCATTATTAGTTTCTTCTTTTCTGTTCTATTAAACTGTTCTTATCTCAACCCACAGGTTTTGCTTCTTTTTCCCGATTTTCTCCCCCATCCCACTGTGTGGGGGGGGAGTGAGTGAGCGGCTGCATGGTGCTTATTTGCTGGCTGGGGTTAAACCACGACAATCAGCACTAAAGTTTCTGTTCTTGCCATAAGAATAGACCTGTTATCATACACACGTGAAGTATGTCTGACACAAAGGCTTGTGAATAATACAGTCTCCTGACATTTTCTCCACTTCCAAATGAAGTGCCTTTAAAACTGGATAAGAATCCACTCAAATAACCTTGGAAGTGTTTTCATCATATGAAAGAAACTTGGTTTAATGTAGAAAACTTCATATCTGTTTTCCTTGTTGCATTCTTTAGATGTGATAGCTATAAACAACAAATGTTCAGTAAGGAAATAGAAATGTACCTTTAAATAAGAAGAATGCAGGTTCAATCTTTGTTTCAGACTTGAAACATAGGATCAAATCCAGTGCTTTTTCAGTGGAATTATGTCAATTTATGCCACAGAAGAATCTGACCTATAGATAATAAAACCTTCTGCCATGTTATATGGCGGTGTGAACAGAACTTTAAAGCTGATATCCTGAAAAGCTTTCTTAACTTGAAGTTTTGGGGATTTCAAAACATTTTAACAAGAAAAAATTGTTTATATCCTGTGGACTTTTCCTCAGAAAACTGAACATTTTCACTAGTATATATCAGTTAGCTTCTCTGGAATTTTTGCAGTTCCCGCCCTCCCTGGCCCCAGCTTTCTTCTTTTTCTGTTAGAAGGCTCATTTTTCTCTGTCTTATAATGGCTCACCTAACACAGCAAAAACAAGCAGCTTTTTTAACTTTTTCTTTTTTAAAAACCTTTTGATACTTTTGAAGGTATGACCCTTTAAGCACTTTTTTTTAGCTCTCTGTGTCATTAGAATTTCTAAGAATAACTAAGGATCCAGTATACTGCCATAAAAAAACCTCTGTATTGAACCATTTAAGCAAATATGAGTTTTGTTTTCTCTTTATAGCACTGTAGTACTTGAGCAAAAGGAAGCAAAGAGAAACAGAATGGCTTTAGCAATAAACTATGTTTCTTAGTTTCTTGTTCTTGAAAAGTAGAACTTGGTTTGGGGATTACTGACCACTGCCATGTGGTGTGTCTGCCATTCCATCATTCTCTGCTCTCATGGTATTGCAGAAATCTGCACTAGATTTCCCCAGGAACAAGAAAAGAAACAGGCAAGAAGCTTAGGCAAATGTGTCCATTTAATGAATCAGAATGGTGTGAAAAGAAATCTCTGGTCATAATGATTAACATGGGCTTGACCAACAGACATGCTACAAAGTGTATGTGGGGAGAAGAAAGGGGCAGAAAGACCTAGTTAGTCTGCAGGAAGCTCAGATATGCCCTAGATGAACAGTTAGTTGCTCATTATACACATATGATGTCATATTAAAAAATGTAGCAGTTTTAAATGCCTGCTTCATCCTGCTCCATGTATTATCCATTTTAAAGATTAAGTTTTAGCTAAGTTACTATTTTTTTCTATACTACCTAACAATGAGATGAGATGGGATTCCAGGGAGCATAAAATTTTATTGAGAAAGAAAAGTTGATTTTAAAAGGTTAAGAAACATGTCTCTGCCCCTCATTTTTTCTCATTTACATTTTTTTTCTTAATTAGAAGTCTATCTGAAAAATCTTTCCTGATTTTTACAACATTTAGCACAGGAATAAATATTAATTAATTATGTCTGCAAACATAATAAATGTCAACTATTTTGCTATCTTGTACTGGTGGTATTGAATCTCACAGTGAAGCAGAATAAAAGGTCTCTTTATTTATAAGAGAATTCCATCACAAGGATCCCCAATGGTATGGGATGATCTCTTCAACAGCTTCACATTTTTAACTATCAAATATTTTTATTTTCTTCTCAGTATAACTCAGGTCTAGAAGAGCTAGACAAAAAAAAGTGAAGAGTGAAAACAGTTCTCCCACACACAAGAAATAAATAATTCCTATTTACTGCACTTAATATTAGTCTCTTTAACTCCCAGGCTTGGTGGGAAAGAAGACTGCTAAGTTATTGGATGATCACAGGACAGTTCCAAGAGCTGGGCTCCTTTTACGGCTGTAGTGGTTATATACATATACACATTTGTACTTATAGAAAGGCATTTAGAAATTTTTAACATTCTCCCTCTTGACATAATATCTTTCCAAAAAAGTAGAATACTCTGTCCCACATTTTTTTTTTCTTCTTATCCTACTTAGGACAAGGAGATTCAGTCCATATTTTCATGATGCTGTATCTGCAAACCATACAATGCCCTGATTCTAGACATACTTGTACAGAATTTATTCAAGAATCACTCCATGAAGGTGTACCATTAACCTGGTACGTATGTAGGATCAAAGAAAAGTGAACATTCAGGCAGGGCAGTGATCATAACAGCAAAATAAATCATGCCTGAATAGCTGTAGAGAAGCATAGTGAGATGTTGAAGTAACACTACCAGGTTTCTTTCTTTGTTTTGTAGGGAAACAGTGTGACAGACTAAGACTATCTAAACAACACATCACTATGTATTGAGTCAGAAAGGCTGAGTGAAGTATGGAAATGGTGGTAAAACACAGCAAAAAGAGTGAAGGATGGCAGAAGCAGAGAAAACACAGCACCCACTGACAGTTATCTCACAATGATACTACTGTTATGCTAACATCAACTTTTATTGAAATCATCAAACAGCAAACCCCACTTTGAGTGACAGGCCATCACACTATAACTATTTTATGGTTTTCTGTAATTTCATTTTGCAACACAAAAGGCTTTAAAACCTCCAAATGTGAATACAACTGACTGAGCCTGATAATACCAATGAGAAAGCCTTATCCCACATCTCCATGGATGATGTTGCTATTGAGTTCATTTTTTAAACCTCAACTCATTTGGCAAGAAGTATTAAGACACAAAAAACTGCTGACAAGACTTGTTTAAAAAAATTAGATCTTTTTTTTATACAACAAAATGGTTAAAGCAGTGTAGAAAGAATAATGCACAGGAAATTCCAGCAATGGGGGAGCTGAATTTATTCAAAAAATCAGTTCCTTCTGTAAGAAAGCATTAGCTGAAGACAAGCCAGGAATGAACAGGAAAAATGTCATGGTCAGGAATTCCACAAAATATCTTGCATCTGGCAGAATTCTGAAACCAAACTGGTAATTTACTATGGATTTAAGGTAACGTTATCAGTGAAAGAAAAGCATAAGAAGACATGTAAGCAGGTGTAAGAAAAAAAAACACTGTAACACCCTATTGAATAGAACAATTGAATAAGAAGTTGCACATTGGCTTTGCACAATGATTGCCAAAGAAAACAAGTGTTGTTATAACCAGACCTGTGACAATTCAGCAGTCCCTTAGGAAACTGGCAGTAAATCAATTTATCCATGGATGTTAAATGTCATCTCTGGATTGAGCTGGTAGGATCATCAAAAGCACACAGTGATGAGGACAGAATTCATGAGAGGATGAGCTGTTTACCCCATGGGTGGAACAAACTGCAGCTCTGGTACAGTTTTCATAGCTTACGACTGTAATCAGTAATAGCTATAATCAATAATTGCAAATATTTTCTTTGAAAGAGAGTTAGTTAAAGGTCTGTAGTGAAATAAAAATGTTTAAAGAATTTATATGAGTGAAAGAAAAATTATGAAAGAAGTTGTGGCATAGGTCAGTTATGGAAAATTGATGACTTGGTCTAGCTGAAATGAAATTGCATGTGAGGTACTGAACACAAAGCATTGCTGGTTGAAAATCTGAAATGTTTTCATAACAGTGGAGAAAACCAAAATTATCAGCCCCATCACCCTCAATCCCTTTGATATTCCTAATTCAATCTAAAATCTTTTAATCCAGTTACATTTATATGTCAATCATTGCCATTCTTAGGGTAGATCTTGGTAGTTAATCAATGCTTGACACAAAGACAACACTTATATAGCTTAATTTTCAAAGTTCTCCTGCTTGTGTATACATACAAGCCAGATTTCAATACTTGAAGAAATGTTATATGAATCATTTTGTCTGTGATGTAGTTTTCTTTAAGCAGAAATGCTTATCTATAGGAGTGCAACTTGTTTCATTCTTTAGATTTCCAGTACAAAAATACATTGGACAGAAAAAAATTTCTATGAGCCAGGCACAGGCAAGTGAGCTAAGATTTGGAAGTAGAGAATTTGCTGCATGGCATTTGCGGTTGCTTCAGCAGTAGGACTTACATAGAAATGGGAAAAACCACAGATTACACATATCCAGGGGACATTTAGTCTCCGTGTCAACCTCCTACTGGAGAATGAATTGTAAAATCCTGTTCTATTAATGTTCAGTATACAGTCAGGGATAACATATATTGTATGTGGAGCCTCTTCTCATATTCTAGGCAAAGGATTGTTATGCAAATGAAGTTATGCTAAATCAAAGAGAAGTGTCCTATGGGACTCTTTTATGCAAAAAAAAAAGAGACTTGGAAAGTCTAGAGAACACCTAACAAAGATATTATGTATTCTAGTCATTTGAAAACAGTACAACGTGTACAACCCCAAAGGCAATCTGTCAATACAGAATAGAAAGCAGTGAGATCTGAACTGAGTCATCTATTTTAATCAACACCATTCAGGATCACATATGCCATTTCTCCAACTGTTATTCTGCCTTATCAGCTGAATACTTAATATATGTATGGTCCTCAATTAGACAAAAATAGCTGTGTCTTACAGACAAGACATAAGCATAGAAATTAAAGACATGAACTATTAGTTTAAATGTAAATAAAGCTGAAGAATGTAATGAAAATAAACATTTTTCACTTAAATTTACTTATTCACCAGAATTTCCTTAAATGAAAGGAAAGGGTGCCTCACAGTATAGCCAGCCTCAGGACTCTGACTTTTAAGGCCTTTTCATGTACCATAGGACAGAATTCCTTATAACAATGAATGAACAGGTGTATGTTACATGAATATGATAGTACCATCTTGCTGTTTGACAGCACTTGACAGGATATATGTTAAATGAACCTACTATGCGCTTCTAATTGAAGGACAGCGGGTGAGGCAACAAAACAGTCTTATTGAGGACACTTCTTTAGAGCTAAAACAACCTGAGCATCTTCAGGCAGTTGTTTTATTCAAAAATAATCCTTCAGATAAAAACAAATTCCCAGAGATTATTCATAAAAAAGCACAAAATCACAGAATTGCTGAGAATGGAAGGCACACTGGAGGTTGTCTAGTCCAACCACTCTGCTCAACCAAGGATATTTAGATCAGATTGCTCAGGGCTGTGTCCAGTCAGTTTTTTAATATCTTGAGGGATGAAGACTTCACAGCCTCTCTGGGTAACCTCTTCCAGTGGTCAAACACCTCACAGGAAAAAATTTCTTTTTCTTATGCCTCAGTGGAATTTTTTTTATTTCAGCTTGTGTCCATTACCTCTTGTCCTGTCACTGAGCACCACTGAGAAGAGCCTGTCTCTGTCTTCTTTGTACCCTCCCACCAGGTGTGCATACAAATGGTAAGATCTCCCTGAGCCTTTTCTTCTCCAAGCTAAACAATCCCAGCTCTCAGCCTCTCCTCATAAGGGAGATGCTTCAGTCCCTTCACCATCTTTGTGGCCCTTTACTGGACTTGCTCCTCTAAGTTTATGTCTTTCTTGTACAGGGGAGTGCAGAACTGGGCCCAGATTTCCAGATGTGTCTTGCCAGGGCTGAGGACAGAAGGACTTCCTTCCTCAACCTGCTGGTAACAATCCTTCTGATACAGCCCAAAGGGCTTTTAGCCTTCTCTACCGCAAGGGCTCCTTGCTGTCCACCAGGACACCCAGGTCCTTGTCTGCAGAGCTGCCTTCCGGCTGATCAGCCCCCAACATGTACTGGTCCCTAGAGCCTTTCCTCTTCTATAGAAGGAATTGGTATTTCCCTGTATTGAGTTTTATGAGGTTCCTGTCAGCCTGTTTCTCCAGTCTGTTGAGGTCCCTCTGAATGGCAGCAGAAACATCTGCGGTGTCAACCACTCCTCCCAGTTTTGTCATATGCAAACTTGCTGAGGGTGCACTCTGTCCCATCATCCAGATCACTAATGAAGATGTTTGTTAAACAGTATTGGATCCAGTATCTCTCCTGGGGCACAACACTGGAGAATGGCCTGCATCAACTTCATGCCATTCATCACAACCATTTGAGCCCATTAGTTCTGTCTGTTTCCAGGCCACATCAATGTCCTCTTATCTGTCACATACTTGAGTGATTTGTCTTTGGGGATGTTTGGGGTACAGCCTTGAAAGCTTTGAAAAGACAAGGTAAATAACATCTGCTGTTCTCTGCTCATCCATGAAGCCAGTATCTCATCATAGAGAGCTATCAGGCATGGTTTCATCTTCATAAATCCATGCTGACTACTCCCAGTCACCTTCCTGTCCTTAATGTGCTTGGAAATGGCTTCCAGGATTATTTGCTCTACTACCTGCAGCACAGTTGAGGTCAGGCTGATGGACTTGTAATTTCCCAGGTACTTATTGACCTTCTTGAAGATAAAGGTGACATTTGCTCTCTTTCAGTCTTGAGTAACATCCCCCAGTCTCCATGAACTTTCACAGATAATTGAAAGCCACATCACAATGACATCAACCAGCTCCTTCAGCAGTCCTGGGTGCAACCTGTATGCTCCAATGGGCTTGTGTATCTCCAGTATGTTTAAGTGTTCCTTAACTTGATCCTCTTCCACAGCTTAAATGGCAGATGGGCTTTGACTTTTCTAATACTGTCTGTACACATGTGAACAGGCCCCGAACTTCAAAGAAGAGGCAAAAAAATGGAACTTTAATGAATTATTTTAGAATACTTTAAATCTTTCAAAAGATCACTTGGTGGGGGGGAAGTTGTAAAATATGGCAGAGCTGTCAATTCTAGGTATATGAATCTGTAGTAAAGAGAAAATGATACAAAATAACATTTCTGCATTATTCAGTTAACATGATAGCCCTACTCACACATAACCTCATTACTGGTAAATAAAAAATATCTCTCAGAAACAAGAAATCTTATGAATAGGATTACAAAATCTTTCAGTGTTATTTTAATCTCTTTCCCTGAAGTTCATGACACAGCTAACATCAATGACAACAGAATTAGAACAACAAAGAAAACTTTTGAAACATTTTTGCTTCTTACCATCATGTTTTCTGTTTTTCTTGCATATCCTAAAACAAATAAATGAAGTAGCCACAAAATTAGACTATTTTCTTCTTCTTTCTCTTCTGTGTCCTAACTCTTTTAAGAATTGTAAACATGTCTGCAAAGTAAGAAATATAATTCTCATTAAGGCTGTTCCAACGCCAATGTAAAACTAATCAGCTAAACCAACAGACTGAGAAATAAAAATTAAATTTCTTCCAAAAATGTGATCTTTGACAAAACCCAGGCAATGTATTGGGTGGACTTTACTCTTGTTATGAGCTCCATAATCTTTTATTTCCTAATGTTTCAGCTGATTACACAACATTAATATAATTTTCCTGAAGTCACAAATCCCTCACATGATAACCTACTTAATAAAAGACTAATGAATTCTTTTATTGTGGTTCTGCTGTTACTTCATTTTTTGCAGAACAGCAGTCTCTGTAGGCCTTTGTAAATCAACTCTTACTTTCAGTATTTACAACCAGATCCCTACGAGCCATGAACAGCCTTTGAATTTGCTCACACACACCCCTCTCTGTTTTTTTTTTAGTGTGTGATATCACAGTACGTGTAAATGTAGTGGAAGTAAACTGAAATATAAGGGCAAGGCTGAGGTACAAGTGTTCAGTGAGTGCAGCCTTTCTCCTTCTGAAGAAGAGACAGGCATTACCAGATGGATTTGCTGATTTTTTTCCTGGTCACAGGGATTTCTGATTAGCACCGGCATTTGTTAGTGAAAGGATGTGCACAACCTGGCAATAACTGATCTGTTTCAAAGGCCTGGTGTGCTAAGGGTTGTCTACCTCTGTATTGGAAGCATGTTTCTTACCATTTTAGGGAACAGAAACTTCACAGTTACTGTCCAAAACCACATTGTATAGCTGTCACTCTTCAGTATTCACTTTCAGTAATGGAGCAAGACCAAAATGACTTAGGTGAACAGGAACACTGGACAATATTCTCCTACAATGTTTCATACATAAATTTGCCTACTAACTGTTCAGGAACAGAGGCTCCTGTCAAATACTGCTTGCTTTTCATATCTCCATTCTGGACCCTGCATTGTCCTGTTGAGATGGGGGGGCTAGAAATTTTAGGAGAAATATATCAGCATGGTTACTTATTTTAGATATAGGTAAGGGTTTAATGATTATTGTAAAGAATGGATTTGGGTAGGAGCTATTTAATGATTATCTAACTTGTAATAGAGTTTTATTGGCAATAGACATCGTTCAAAGGGATGAGGGACAATGATTAATGTATATGTTGTTGTAACCAACTGAAGCAAGGGATAGTTCCTGATGAGAAGCAGGAGTCGACCCCAAGAACCAGCCAAGATTGGCCACACGATTTGAACAAAAGCCAAAGGGCGACTGAGCCTGCGCAGGAGCAAGAGGTAAAGAGTTCATTCTTTAATAGTGAGTCCAATCATCCTCAGGGTACTCCACCTCATGAGCTGGAAGGTAAGGATGAAGAGCATAACATACCCCTCTTAATCCAGGAGGAATTAGTTAGGGACCTGTTACGCCATCTGGACACTCACAAATCTATGGGACCTGATGGGATCCATCCAAGAGTACTGAGGGAACTGGCAGAGGTCCTTGCCAAGCCACTCTCTATCATCTATCAGCATTCCTGGTCAACAGGGGAGGTCCCAGAGGACTGGAGGCTTGCCAATGTGACTCCCATTTATAAGAAGGGTGGGAGGGAGGATCCGGGGAACGACAGGCCTGTCAGCCTGACCTCGGTACTGGGAAAGATTATGGAATGGTTTGTCCTGAGAGCACTCACACGGCAGCTCCAGGGTAAGAGGGAGATCAGGCCCAGTCAGCATGGGTTTACGAAAGGCAGGTCCTGCTTGACCAACCTGATCTCCTTCTATGACCAGGTGACCCGCCTAGTGGATGAGGGAAAGACTGTCGATGTTATTTTCCTAGACTTCAGCAAGGCCTTTGACACTGTCTCTCATGGCATACTCCTTGAGAAGCTGGCGTCTTGTGGCCTGGATAAATGCACTATTCACTGGGTGAAAAACTGGCTGGATGGCCGAGCCCAGAGGGTAGTGGTGAATGGGGTGAAATCCAGTTGGCGGCGGGTCACAAGTGGTGTTCCCCAGGGCTCGGTGTTGGGCCCTGTTCTGTTTAATATCTTTATTGATGATTTGGATGAGGGGATTGAGTGTACCCTCAGCAAGTTTGCAGACGACACCAAGTTGGGAGGCAGGGTCGATCTGCTTGAGGGTAGGGAGGCTCTACAAAGAGATCTGGACAGGCTGGATCAATGGGCTGAGGCCAACTGTATGAAGTTTAACACGGCCAAGTGCCAGGTCCTGCACTTCGGTCACGGCAACCCCATGCAGCACTATAGGCTTGGGGAAGAGTGGCTGGCAAGCTGCCCAGCAGAGAAAGACCTGGGCGTGCTGGTTGACAGCCGGCTGAATATGAGCCAGCAGTGTGCCCAGGTGGCCAAGAAGGCCAATCGCATCCTAGCCTGTATCAGGAACAGTGTGGCCAGCAGGAGCAGGGAGGTGGTTGTTCCCCTGTACTCGGCACTGGTGAGGCTGCACCTGGAGTACTGTGTTCAGTTTTGGGCCCCTCACTACAGGAAAGACATTGAGCTGCTAGAGCGTGTCCAGAGAAGGGCAACCAAGTTGGTGAGGGGCCTTAAGCACAAGTCTTATGAGGAGCGGCTGAGGGATCTGGGGTTGTTCAGTCTAGAAAAGAGGCGGCTGAGGGGAGACCTTATCGCTCTCTACAACTACCTGAAAGGGGGTTGTAGTGAGGTGGGTGTTGGTCTCTTCTGTGAGGTGTCTGGAGATAGGACAAGAGGAAATGGCCTCAAGTTGAGGCAAGGGAGATTTAGGTTAGGTATTAGGAAAAATTTTTTTACTGAGAGGGTTGTCAAACATTGGAATGGGCTGCCCAGGGAAGTGGTTGATTCACCATCCCTGGAGGTATTCAAAAAGCGAGTGGACAGGGTACTCCAGGGCCTGGTTTAGTGGGCATGGTTAATGGTTGGACTTGATGATCTTGAAGGTCTTTTCCAACTGAAATGATTCTATGATTCTATGATTCTATGATTCATCACGAGGAAGACATACAGACTTCCTCTTTACGACCACCACAAGGAGGCATTGCGCAGACTCAGTTAAGAGGGACTTAGGGAAATGACTTCTTGGAACTAATTTTAATATGAAGCGGGGATAGGTCATGCATATGTATAGGCGTATTAGAAAATCTTATGTATTTGTAACACTTGACTGTTTAAATTTGAAGTAAGTTGCCGTGTCAGGTGCGCACGACTTTGGTGGGACTACCCCCCATGCTGCCCAGCGCTGAATAAACATACCTACTTTACAATCTCACTGATTGTAGAGTCTGTTTCCACACGTCACCGTCACAAAATGTTATTCAGTGTCACGTTTCACATGAAGGCAGTCAGCGTTTAAAGTATATAATACCCAAATCATGCTGCTCTGACAGCTCTCTCTCTATATTTTGTTTTAAAAAGAAACAACATGCTTGCAGGTATCAATGCTTTCTCCTCCTTACCTACACAAATGAAGATATCAACAGATACAGCTATATTAGTTTGTAAAGTATCTCTTAGGTGGTTTCTAAATAATCAATTATATCTACCTAATAAATTCTTCAGCTTTCCCTCTAGCAGGTTGATTCCATGGGTTCATTCACATGATAAAAATCCATTATTTCAAACCATAACTTTAGTCCTTCAGCCATTTAATTCAAGGCTTTTGGATTAAGCTTCTACATTTTCTCTTTTAGGCATCCTGATCAGCAATGTGCATAACATCAGCAGTAGATATGCGTGAACTTCAGCTTTACAAATTTTCTTTAATCAAATCAAACACATTTGGTACCAGAATTTTCAGAGATGGATGTTCAAGTGGTATTAAATCATTATAGTTCCATCACAGTAAATGTAGCTATAGTGATTTCAGCAGTTGAGGCTCTGAGTGTAAATAACAGACAGGTCATTCCTCAGATCTAGTGTTACATTTACATTAATTCAATACTGCTTTTGAAATAAGAAATTATAATAGCTTAAAATATAGATATGTTAAAAGTTAACCAGGTCCCTTAATTTACACCATCGCTGATCGGTGTTCTCTTGCATCTTCTGGGAAGAGGGAAGGAGAGGATCAAGATCTCTCTTTTTCTCTCAAATTTTATTTGTTCTACTTTACAGAAAATAATAAAAAATTCACTGGCTTGAGTTGCAGTTAGCTAACTGTGGTGTAAGAGGTTGTCTGTGTGTACATTTTTTATTGACAAAAAGTCCTAGCAGTGGAAAGAGATCATTACCTGTAGAAGACCCAACAAGTTGTTGATGAATGCACTAAGCTCAGACAATAAAAAAAGGACTTCGATCTCAGTCTCCATGTTACGGGTGTTTTCCTGGGGGAATGTCTGCTAGCTTCTTACACAACTGAGAACGATCAGCTCCACCAAAGCAAACATAAGTAAAGTAAAAAAGGACTAGGCTCCTAATGATTAGTTGTGCGGAACACAGGGGAAGACTTGAGGACGTAACAGCCATTTATTTCAATAAACAATAAAATCTACAATATCAGCCTGAAATTCTAAACTCAGAAGATATATAAGTCTACATCCATCCCTATATGGAATGACAATCAAGGACATGCAGAGTGTTTCAACATCGTTCACAGACCAGATACTTCCATGAATCTGAGATTGCAGAGTTATGTTTTTCAAGTTATCTTTTTAAAACTGAAAAATTAAATATTTTATAAGAACCTATAGAGAAGTAATTTTGGACTGAGTTAAATGTGGCATCATGACTCTCTAGTCCATCATGGTATTTATGATCTCCTGAACTGTTTGTGTTTTTTCAATTCAGAAACAGCAATCAGATGTAACAGATATATTTGGGACTACAAGAATGAGGCAAAATGGAAATGGAAGAAGAAAAGTCATCCCTGACAGAGGTGGTAAAAAGAAATTCTTCTGTAATGTGTTCCCTCTACTGTCTGACACAATTTCTTCTGCTTATGCAATGAGGTCCCAAACACCTCAAAAACCAGAGTGGCACACAAAACAATTATTTTTATATCACAGAGTTGTTTTGTTAGACTCTTCCTATTACCTTTCTAGCTTCAAATATTTTATTACCAGTGGTAAAACACTTTCTGCAGGGAGGACCAATACCTGACATGTTGGTTTTAGCAAAATGTCAGATTGGCAATCATCAGGAAACAGTGAAGGACTTGTTTTAGGCTTGCTCCTGAGTATATTCCCACGCACCCTTTTTTTAAGGAGAAACTGGGGCCTAATTGCCTATGGTAGGTTGACCCTGGCTGGGTGCCAGGTGCCCACCAAAGCCTGTCTATCACTCCCCCTCCACAACTGGCAAGGGAGAGAAAATATAACAAAAGGCTTGTGGGTCAGGATAAGGACAGTTTAATAAAGTGAAAGCAAAGGTCGCACGCGACAGCAAAGAAAAACAAATGATGTTATTCTCTACTTCCCATCAGCAGGCGATGTCTGGCCACTCCCTGGGAAGCAGGGCTTCAGTATGCATAGTGATTGCTCCAGAAGACAAACGTAAAATAACAAATGTCCCCCCCCCCCCGCTTCCGTCTCCCTTTACTTAGCTTTTAATAGCTGAGCTGACGTCATATGGTATGGAATATCTGTTTGGTTAGTTTGGGTCAGCTGTCCTGGCTGTGTCTCCTCCCAGGAACTTGCCCAGCCCCAGCCTACCAGGGTGGGAGGAAATGTTGGAGAGACAGCCTTGATGCAGTGGGAACGCTGCTCAACAGTAACCAAAATACTAGTGTGTTATCAACTCCTTTCTAGCTACCAATACAGTGCAGAGCACTATGAGGCCTGCTATGTGGAGAATTAAATCTATCTCAGCCAGACGCAATACATTGCCCATTATGTTTATATGGTATTTCTAAATTCTCAAACAAAAGAACAGACTTATTTTGTTAAGTTTTTAATCTGTGTTGCTTAGACTCATCTACAAACCCTTTAAGGTGAATTCTGAATTTTAACACTGCACAAGTATATTCCTTTGCCATTTCTTCATTTTTCACACAAGGGTCTTTGGGAGGAATTTCCAGGAGATCAGGATGCAAAGTCATGTGTCTGGGAGATGCGCATTGCTCATCTCAGAGGTCCGGAGATATTTCCAGGAAAAACTCACACTACCCTTGGCTGCCTCTCACATGTTAGTAGAATTGAAAGTATTACCAACTACTAAACTAAGTCTCAAAGGTACTGCACTTTCTTGGCAAACATACTGAAATGGAGTATTCTTACTAAAACTATTTTTAGTAGATCCCTCTGATCTTACAAGATAAAAATCTCATTTATATTAGCCAGTTATTAACAAACTGGGGGACGTTGCTGTCTCCCTGTCCTCCTCTGTATTTTAGCTCTCTAGATGGCGAGTGCATGATCTACCAGAAACAAAATGTTATTATTCATTAAAGTTGAGAAAAAATGGAGAGGAATTTTAATTATACTAGGTGCACTAGAATTTTTCTCTCACACTGCTAATTTTACTTGTAAAATACTTCTTCCATCCAGTAGTTGTGCTGCCAAGGCTTTTAAAAAGATTTCCAGAACACAAAACAAAGGTATATGATTATTATACAGTTTCTTAGAAAGTTCAAATAATTCCTGCTTCGATGTATGTTTCCAATTAAGTTTGGAAACATACAGCTTTATTTTGAACAGCTCTACCTTTCATTGAAAGAAAAAAAACCCAACAACAAAATCAAAACCAACAAAAAAACCCCAAACTGGTAACTCAGGTCTCCTTTTCTTAGGCGACAATCACAATGTGTCATTTAGATACAAAGGCACAATATCACCCAAACACAGTAACTCAAAGGCATTTTTCAAATAGTGCAATTATGAACTCACATTATAGAGGATATACTATCATTACAAATGGAAAAGTATCAGAGTATGTTTGTTATCTTCCTGAAACTAAATTGCATCAGTTGGAAGCTGAGCTGCATATTACATAATGAAGATAAAGACTACAACTGAAGAGTGTTTTTTGGAATTACAGCAATCTTATAATTGATTTTTAATGAATGTTTTCAACTTGACCAAGTAAAAAATTGTTGAACAGGTGTTTATAGAAGCCCATTAATCAACTTTTTCTTACTTTGGTTTCTTTGCTACTTTTCTAAGCATCACTTTTTTGAAAAAAATGTTAACACTTTAGGAACCTGAGCTTCCTCTTAAAATTGAATCCATCAAATATGACTGAAATTAGAGAGGATTACCATTGAGTAAAACATGGAGTGATTTATAAAACAGAAGCTAATATGCAAAGATAATGAATTAGAAGATAATGTCTTTCCTTCTTTCTGTCTTCTGAAAGCCATTCCTAAACCTTATTTTTATTTTATTTTATCTGATTCAGGAAATTAATCTCCACCAGCACTTTTATTCATCCTGTTGGAATGAAAGCAAATTTGCTGCACTGTAGAAGACCATCGTAATCCCCATGGATTTCTGTATGATCAAATGTTTTACCTCAAATTTGCAAATACTAATAAAATTTACTGCAGCATTTTTTAGTTAAAATTTCATATGCTGAAATCTTTATAGTGCCTACCCATTACTGAGGACCTATTAC
Source organism: Harpia harpyja (assembly GCF_026419915.1). Taxonomy (NCBI): domain Eukaryota; kingdom Metazoa; phylum Chordata; class Aves; order Accipitriformes; family Accipitridae; genus Harpia; species Harpia harpyja. The sequence goes on from NC_068969.1 coordinate 42,407,069, forward strand.
TGACAATAGCCTAAAAAATGTTTTGTTTCAAATGTAAGCATTAAAAAACATTATTCTGATTTTCATGAAACCCAGCCTATGAAGAAACTTTCAAGACAAGTTACTTCCCTTCAAAATTCTGGGTTTTTCTCAGATGAATTTACCAAACAGACATAGTTTCATTAGTGCACTGAACTAAAAAAAAAAAGAAGTTAAAAAGTAGTGTTTCGGTAGGTGCTAAGTATCAGCTGCCCTTTACTCTTTTTAAAGCAAAATAAACCCCAAGTATTTCAAGGCCCGGATTTTGTCATAACATGTTGGAGTTAGCACTGTGAGATGTACCAGGAAATACTGTGAAATAACATACAATCATACACTCCAAAATAATACTTTTTCTGTAGAACTTTTAAATTTTTTATAGAAATTAAAATAATTTAAATTATATGAAATGGGGGCTTTCACCTATGACTTTAAAGAGACATGTGTTTTTAAACCAATGAAAAAACAGTCTCATTTAAGATTTTAATTTATATAGAATAGGTCAAATCAGTAGAAATTCCAATGTAACAGTGTAAAACTCTAAAGCAGAAACCAAACATCCGAAGTTTTAATACATAATGGAATTTTAGATGCAATATATTTTCTCTTGGTCAATTTTCTCCTTTACAGATGTTAGCAGAGCTTTGATTCATTTGCTTCAATATCCTTGAAATGCAGATGAAGTGATGAAAACAAAATAAATTATTTTGAAGCAAAAGGAAAATACTTCAAATAATTTTTTTTCTCCAATAATAATTTTTAGTTTCTTTGTCTTTCCCAAAAGAAAGCACATCTTCCAGAAGTCCTGCTACATTTAGGGTATATGCATTACATTTAGAAAGACACTAATGTGCTTAATGTGACATAGAACAGAGAAAGCATAGTGAGAAAACATATAAATAACTAAGAGCTAAAAGTTTTTAATCTTTGAACTAGTAGTACAATGGCAGTACCCTAACCCTTTTCACAAACCCCACTTTCTTTCATGAAATCTCCTTTTTACAGTGACATATATTTGAGATTACATGTTGTTTATATAATGGAGTAATCTCTCCCTGATTTAGTACCTTTTCAGTTATAGAGTTCAGTCTTAATTGTGTCCTGCATTGTCAGAACAGCGTCTGTCTGATTATGCACAAGTATGTTTGCAAAACTTGCATTCAGCAATAGGTAATTCAGGTACACATTTCACAATCTTACAGGAGCTTTCTCACTTATTTTTCCCTGGTCTTGAACATGTAAAGGTGAAGTAGAACTGAAAGACAAACATATAGATCTTGCAAGAAAACAAGCATTTGCTTTTTGGCATAAATTCTGATAGGCTTTTCTATATGCATTTTCAAAGGCACCTGTTAAATCTAAGTAATTTTTTGAGAATTCTACATTCCCCAAAGCATCTGATCTATTTTCCTTCTAAAATGTTATGGTGGGTTGACCGTGGCTGGATGTCAGGTACCCACCAAATCACAATATCAGTCCTCTCCTCAGCTAGACAGGGGGAGAAAAAAAATATAACAAAAGGCTCATGAGTCAAGATAAGGACGGGGAGATATCACTCACCAATTGCCGTCACAAGCAAAAGAGACTCAGCTAGGGCAAACTAATTTAATTTGTTACAAATCAAATCAGAGCAGGGTAATGAAAAATAAAACTAAATCTTAAAAACACCTTCCCCCCACCTCTCCCTTCTTAATAGGCTCAACTTCACTCCCTATTCTCTACCTCCTCCCCCTGAGCAGTGCAGGAAGATAGGGAATGGGGGTTGGGGTCAGTTCATGACACATTGTCTCTGCTTCTCCTTCCTCCTCAGGGGGAGGACTCATCACACTCCTCCCCTGCTCAAGCATGGAGTCCCTTGCACAGGAGACAGTCCTCCACGAACTTCAACATGAGTCCTTCCCATGGGCTGCAGTTCTTCATGAACTGCTCCAGCATGGGTCCCTTCCATGGCATGCTGTCCTTCAGGCACAGACTGCTCCAGCGTGGGTCCCCCGCGGGGTCACAAGTCCTGACAGAAAACCTGCTCCAGCATGGGCTCCTCTCTCCACAGGTCCTGCCAGGACCATGCTCCAGCACAGGCTTCCCACGGGTCACAGCCTCCTTCAGGCATCCACCTGCTCCAGCATGGGGTCCTCCATGGGCTGCAGGTGGATATCTGCTCCACCATGGACCAAAATGGGCTGCAGGCGGACAGCCTGCCTCACCATGGTCTTCCCCACGGGCTGCAGGGGAATCTCTGCTCTGGTGCCTGGAGCACCTCCTCCCCCTCCTTCTTCACTGGCCTGGGTTTGTTTCTTTTGCAAGGTTGTTTCTCTCACATATTCACACTCCTTTTCCAGCTGCTGTTGTGCAGCATTTTTTTCCCCTTCTTAAATCTGTTATCCCAGAGGCGCTACCACCATCACTGATGGGCTTGGCGTTGGTCAGCAGCGGGTCCGTCTTGGAGCCAGCTGGCATTGGCTCTGTCAGACATAGGGGAAGCTTCTAGCAGCTTCTCACAGAAGCCACCGCTGTAGCTCACCTGATACCAAAACCTTGCTATGCAAACCCAATACAGCCACTTTAGCTTAGTCCGGGTATCATCAAAATTTAGAACCAGCCATACCGTTTGCAGTTATCTTCTACTTGACAGTCCAAAGTTCAATTTTGGACCTTCACCCTCACAAACTCCCAATTATCTGTTAACTTTCATAATTCAAGGGGTTTTTCTCCTAAGATACACCAGTGGAGTACTTTTTTTTTTTAAACAATATCGCAGACAGTATTTTCTCTCTGCAAAGACCTAACTATAGCTCATTTCTGTTCTCTCAAGCTGAAAGAATAACTGAATTTTTCATCCACATGCTTTCTGCTTGACTGGGGACTCAGCGTACAGTATCTCAGGAGCAGGACTGAATGGCTTTCTTAGACTGGGTCTCATTTTGAATAGTGGTTGCCAGAAGATTACAGTCTCTGCCCTCAGTCATAGTGAACAGCATCATCTGAGACTTTACCTTCTGGACTCTGGAAACTTCTGGTAAGTTCAGGAAGTGTTTGAGACAGGAGTGACCTTTCTTCATGCCCAATCTCACCAAACTAATGCATATAACACGCTTGATAAATTAAGACCATTGTTTATGGACAATAACATCCTGGAGAACATAATGCCAGTAGTGTTTTCTTTACTGTCTCAGAGGATAAAAGCCTTGCAATCAGGAGAATTTGTCTTTCAGGAGCCAAAAGAGAAGAAAGCAAAAGAAATAGGTGATGAAACATAGAGAAGTATTTTTTCTCTTGTTGATTTCCTCATAAAATTTCTGAGTCTCATTAGGCTTACAGGGTTGGCTGTTGAAGAGATGGGAAGGACACAAAGGGGAAAATAACCATTTTGTTAGTAAAACTGAACAAATCTGTTAAAAAGATTGACAGAAAACCAACTGTGCAATCTGAAAATGACATTGTTACAGTCACTCATCAGCATGAACTAGTTCTTCCTTAAAATGTATAAGCCCCCAAAAGCATTTTGCTAAAACGACAGATCCCTATTTCTTGCTATTATTGTGTTTAAGATTAAATAAAAATAGTGAAAAAAAAGCCATCAGTAAGTACACTAAGCAGCTTGCCAAATTATACTAGGTTTTAAAATCAAATAAACTGTAAAGGCAGCTGCATGATATTTTGATTCCATTAAGGTAAGAAATTAATTTTACATGTAACTTCCTAGATGCAGCTCATGACAAACATGATGTCACTGCAAATTAACTCTATGGAGATGTTCTAAGAAGGCTAGAAAATAAATTATCACCAAAATATGTCATACTGCAGTAAAACTTCTTCCTTTTTTTGGTTGGGCCTTTCTTAGTCTGTTCCCTGCATCACTTCTCAGTCATGAAAGAGTAAACAGCAAAACCAGTACAAGAGCACCAATAGAATGCTCCCAAAGACACAATTCCCTCAAAGACTGGCTAGATGGAAAAACCCCCACAGAAGATCATCAATAAATAAATACGTGACAAAACACCAAAAAAGTGGAATAAACCCTACAAACTACCAAGAAATGGAGGGTAAAAGAGAAAAAGAAAACCAAATAAAATATTCAAAATGGAAGAGAAAAAGACATTTCCAAAAGAAACACTGAAAAATGGGGAATAATCCACATTTACCAAAAAAACTATCATGATGGAAAACCTCAGCCAGTGAAGAAAAAAAAATAAAAAGAAAGAAAAACATGAAATCAAACAGGTGTCCTGTTAACTGCCAAAGTCCCTGTAAGTTGCCTTTATTTGCTGCAGTGCTGCTTACCAGTCAGGTAAACAGGTGTTCCTGCAGCAGGTGAATAGGAGCCATCTGCAGAACTTCTGCAGTTACAAATATTTACAAGCTGAAGAAAAGTAGCTGTTGTTTCATGTTTCCATTGCAACCATAGAACTAAAGAAAGAAACCTGATTTTCATCAATAAGCTTAATGTTCAAGGTGTACCATTTGCAAAAGAATGAGGAACTAAGTGACTTTTTCTGTTTTGTCATTTTACTACTAGCCTGAAGTCCAACTATGCTACTGAAATTTTGAGAACAAGCACGTTTTTCCCCAGTAGAGAATATTTTGATAATCACAAATCTCCTGTGTCATATAGCTCTGATAGCTCTGATACAGAATCAGATACTGTGTTTCATTTCCCTGGGTGTCAGATTGCCTATTATCTTTACAGGAGTTTGACTTGTATGTCAGCTAATTCACTGACACCAAATTACGAAAATATCTGAAGACAGGGCAAACCGGATGGAAGAGCTGAAGATACAGTGGAATTAAACTGTCTTAGCAAATATATACATTGCAGCTGTTGCACTCCAGCTCAGAATTGACGGGGCTTCTTTTCTATGTTAGTTACAATAATTTCCCAATGCTTGTTTTTAAGCTTTACCTTGAGATATGGGGCAATCTTGGCATTGCTCTTGCTGGACAAATTTCTGTGGCATCCTCTCCTTTGTGTCTATAGGAAAGCACACCTGACATCAGCTCTCCTCTGCTTCAATCTGTGGTACTTTCCAGCGATCACAGATTGCTGTGGGTCAAGCTGCATGGACCCAAGTCACAGTTTGTTCCCTCCTCTTTTGGAAAAAGAATTAGGTCCCTATGTTTTCCATACAGACCCTTAATCTAATGGAGGAAGGAAAGGAACATCTTTGACCTAGCAGAACACAAAGGAGCTGGAGACCTGGCCTTTTTTCTCCTCTTTTTTGTTTTCCTAACCTGGAAATCACAGCACTAATAAACTGCTCTTTCATTAAATTTAGAAAGATTTTTACAGGGAAGATTTGGGCTGCAATGTTTGATAAAACAAAAATTTACCTAATCTTGATGCATTCTAGATATGATGTTAACAGTATTCACCCAGTTTAATTTTGAGCAGGGTATGCAATGAGAAGTATTTAATCACTTATTTCATATTGAAAAAACCTTTTTGTGTCTATGGACATTCCCACTAAAAGATATGCTAAAATGGCTGTTCTGATGTTCACACTATACTGACATTTTCACATATATTTGCTTTCAGAACAGATAATAACCCCAGCTTCAGTGGGTTTTGGAGATCACGTATCTGAATTTTTAGCAAGAGCACCATCACTTCTTAACAGCCTACTTTCAATATACTACTTGCTGTTTCTGTCTTACAACTGAATAAACTGATGGTTTGATGCTGCACAAGTCTTTCCATGGTTCATCTGTTATCAGCCACAGGCATAGCACAGACATTACCTGTGAATGGAATGGGCAGAAAGGAAAAACTAAAAAATTCTGCCATTGCTGTTCTGGAGTATTGGTGCAAACAAATAAAGTTCTGTTTCTGATTAGCTTGGACAGTCTTAAAGATGGGAGATAAAAATATAGGTAGAAAAGTTAGTCCCCTAGAAAGTAATTTTGTATTTGTTTTGACCTTCATTTATATTATTGCAGGAATTTTTTTTTTTTTTTCTGTTTGCATCAAAGTGCTTACTCTAAAGATCTGGCCTTGCTCAGCCAGGATTTAATTTTAAAGCATCATCTCCATGGCTTGAAGAGCTTGTAAAAAACAGCTTGTAATGTCCACAGTACTTCTGAATAATTTTATGTCATCAGTGATTAGAACAGTTATGGGAAAAAATACTTTCTTAGTATATTTGCATTTCCAGATAAAGTACTTGGCCACCCATTGCTCTATTACCCATCATTTTCTGCACATCAAATAGGAATGTATGTACTGAAATTGTAGAGAGGAAGGAGCAGGATGCAGGTTATATCTTAATTTGTGAGGTTTTATTAAAATACCTAGGGAAACACAATAATATTAACTATGAATTGTAAATGATTTTTTAACTAGTCCAGTGTCACAAGTAAAGAAAAACATTTTAGTGTTACTATGCTTCTTCATTCAAGAACAGCCAGGTCACAGTCTTTTTTTCTGCTCTTTGCAAGGAACTGAACTGAAAATGCTTCATGCACAGATAATATCAGTAACAGAAGATAAGAAAGATAAGTATTTATCTTTAAGTGCACTCTTTCCCATTTAGGATCTTGTTCTTATAATACAATGCCACTAGCAAGAACCACTAAAATTTGTATGACAAGAAGATGTTGAAATGCTGTATGCCAGAATTATGACTAGTTATAGATATATATCATATTTGATAAATCATGCTTGTGGCAGTACACTTCCTTCCCGCCCCCCCCCTCCATCCCACCAGCAGGAAACGAAACTTCTCCAGGCAGGGAGAAGGGGAAGGAAACCCTGGAGGCTGCAGGTTGAAATTTCAACTGGCCAATCGAGATGCGCCAGGTACACCGAGGTGGCCCTCCTGGCCAATAGAATTAAATGTCCACAGGTCAGATACGACAGGGGTATAAACGGGGACCCACCAGAGGACATGCTGGAATCAGTCCTCCTCGGAGCAGCGGGTCTGCAGTCGGGGACTCCCCCTTGGGTCGGGGCACCACCCGAGGTAACTCCTCGAGGGAGAGAGCCCTCAGCTTTTAGGTGAGTGGTACGCACGTTTTGAGTCATCACCTTTAAATCTTGGGGATTCTTAAGTCGGCCGTGTAGTATTAATTCTCTTTACATCATTGAGCCTGTGGTTTTATAAAATGTTACCAGACTTCTAACTAACTTTTACTGAAGAATAAATCTGAGTTTTAACACCCGTTGGATTTGGTTAGTCACGCATACGTAACAATGCTTACCTATATATATATATGAAAACATGATGAAAAAGGTACCATCAAGCTATAGGAGCTGGAAGCTTACCAAGTGTATCCACAATAATGCTAATACATCTATTATGTAACTGTTATCTTAATAATATAGCGGATACTATATACCATCAAGTAATATTAATTTATCTACAGCTATATATACATATTTCCTCAGATCATACTGTGTTCCTTTCAGTTGACTTTTCTTGGTGTAATTCCCTAGTGTAATTTCCCCAGTCAAAGGAGAAATATACTGGGTTGTCTCCTCTGTTGTTATCCTAATCCATAAGTCCAATTTACAGGCTCTTGGCAGTGGAGTAGATGATAGGAAATTTTCAGTGAAAGAAAGTCAACATTTTTGACTGATGTAGACAACTCTTACAAATAGGGTTCAGTAACTTTGTAGCTATGGGCATCCACTTCAAGCACAGAGTTGAAATAAAGTTATTATTTGATTTGTACAATAAATAAGTAAACTAAAGCTTAGTTAGCTTTGTTAAAAGAATTTTCCCAACAAACAAATGAACATTTGTATATTATTGAATATGACAGTATCTTCAATATTAGGTTGAAGATTTAATCAATACATTCATATTTAAGATGAATATTTTCAGAGTGCCTGTTTTACTCCACAGAAGCGGGAGAAATCCCATTATGCAATTGTGAGGAAATGTAGTGAACATGCAAAGTGATAAAGTAACAGGATGAAGGTTTTATTAGAATAGTGAAAAACAACAGAAAAAAAATATAAAAGCTGTAACAAATTCAGGAATAAGAACCAACCCCAAATGATATTGACAAGTTAGATGAAAGAAAAGAATATCCTTGCTGGCACAGAAAAATCTGAACTGTTTTTTTCAGTTACTAGCCCAACAGCTCTCAGGCAATTGTTGCATGTATTGATCTAGTGCATAAACACCCCCAAGACATCCCTACAAATATCCACACAACCTATTTAGATAAACATATAAAAAATATTTTTATTAGATTTCTTTAGTGGTCTTTACCAGAAAAAGACCAACAATACAAATAGTTCATAACATTTATAGCAAAAGCACATTTATGCTTAATTAAAGTTTTGATACTCAATGTTGACACCAGCATGAATCATCTTTGGATCTTATTGTCACCATCAGTATAATGACCTGGTAAAGGACACAGCATCGTAAGTAATTATTAGCAAATAATTTGGCCAATTACATTAGCTGCTGCATCTTTCTTCCTTTTTTTTTTTCTTAATTTGTGAAGTATACACAAATCCCTTGTGATTTGCAGACTATTTAAGTTATTCTAATTTTACTGTTGTGTAATGATAAATTTGATATGTTCTAATGATAAATTAGAATGCCAAGACTTCCCCACATCTCAGCAAAATCAACATAATTACCAGTAACACTTATTTTGGTGGTATTTAGATTTTACCTACTTAAATCACAAAAAATCCAGCCTCACTGCCAACAGACCAGAAAATTGGGCAATATGAACAACTGCCAGTTATTTGAGGGCTTAATTCTACTACCTCAAATGCCGATATTCCACTAGATGTTTCCAGACTTTGAAGGTGAGTCTCTCCCTAGACTGGCAGGTGACAAATAAGAGAAGGAGAGCAGCAGAGCTCTCCTGTTGTCCCTGGGGTGCAGATACGTAAAGCCAGTCACATAGTTGTGCCTCCTACAGGGCAGCTGTCTGGAGGCTACAAGATGTCTCACCTCCCTTGCTGCCAGTCTGCCAAGCAGACTGCCCAATGTGCCTGACTGGCATCAGGTGCAAAGGCTTCACGGCTCACCCGCTTTCTGACCCCATGTTTTCTCATGGGAAATTTACTGACTTAGTGTGAGAGTTCTCTGGAAGCACACTGAGTATGAGGGAGTTCACACACCCAGAAGGAAGTTTCTCCAGAAAAGAGGTTGCAGGTCAGGCCTGGGGCAGGCCTTTACAGTACAGTGCAGGCCCTTCCTAAACGACCACAGAATTTGTGCTCTACCATAGATGTGATTTTTAAAAATTAAGGCAGGACCCTGATTAATTTTCTGTTTCTCTTCTGTATTCATGGGACGCAGAACCAGTTCATTCTGCAGTAGCAGTGTAGTCTGTATGACAAAATGGAAGCTGCATGATATGCACCAGGGAATTCTCTCAGGACAGAAAGTCACAGCTAATAATTGCCTCAAGTCAGGCCAAACTAGAACATCCTTTTCCTCATAAATGAATCACACTTTCTACACAGCTCTTTCTCCTGTTAAATAAAAATTTCGTTGTATATCTGTCCTAGTTTCAGCTGGGATAGAGTTAACTGTCTTCCTAGTAGCTGGTACAGTGCTATGTTTTGAGTTCAGTATGTGAAGAATGTTGATAACTGTATTAGGTCTGGCTGAGATGGAGTTAATACTCCCCATAGCAGCCCTCATAGCATTGTGCTCTGCATCAGTAGCTAGAAAGGTGTTGATAACACACCAGTGTTTTGGCTACTGCTGAGCAGTGCTGGCACAGCATCAAGGCTGTCTCCCCAACATTTCTGCCCCCCCCTCAATGGCAGGCTGGGGCAGGGCAAGATCTCAGGAGGGGACATAACCAGGACAGCTGACCTAAACTAACCAAAAAGATATTCCATACCATATGACGTCAGCTCAGATATAAAAGCTAAGTAAAGGGAGACAGAAGGGGGGCGTTTTTGTCTTCCGGAGCAACCACTAACTGTACTGAACCCTGCTTCCCAGGAAGTGGCTAGACATCGCCTGCTGATGGGAAGTAGAGAATAACATCATTTGTTTTTCTTTGCTTTCGTGCGCGACCTTTGCTTTCACTTTATTAAACTGTCCTTATCTTGACCCACGAGCCTTTTGTTATATTTTCTCCCCCCTGTCCAGCTGAGAAGGGGGAGTGATAGAGCGGCTTTGGTGGGCACCTGGCATCCTGATGTTTTCAGTTGTTGCTAAGTAGTGTTTAGACTAATGTCAAGGATTCTTCAGCTTCTCATGCCCAGCCAGCGAGAAAGCTGGAGGGCCACAAGAAGTTGGCACAGGACATAGCCAGGGCACCTGACCCAAACTGGCCAACGGGGTATTCCATACCATGTGACGTCCCATCTAGTATAGGAACTGGGAAGTGGGGGCGGGGAATCGCCGCTCGGGGACTACCTGGGTGTCGACCAGCGGGTGGTGAGCAATTGCACTGCGCATCATTTGTACATTCCAATCCTTTCATTATTACTGTTGTCATTTTATTAGTGTTATCATTATCATTATTAGTTTCTTCTTTCCTCTTCTATTAAACCGTTCTTACCTCAACCCGCAGGTTTTGCTTCTTTTTCCCGATTTTCTCCCCCATCCCACTGGGTGGGGGGAGTGAGTGAGCGGCTGCATGGTGTTTAGTTGCTGGCTGGGGTTAAACCATGAAAATATCCTACAAATGGAAATGACAGGCTGTCCCTTTTTTTCCTCCCTGCTTGACCCTTTTCCAGGGTAACCCTGTATGGTACTGGAGGTCTCGGCTTTGCAGTCCTGTTTTCTGTGACACACAAACATTTTCATTGCATGTATCTGTTACGTATGCGTGACTAACCAAATCCAACGGGTGTTAAAACTCAGATTTATTCTTCAGTAAAAGTTAGTTAGAAGTCTGGTAACATTTTATAAAACCACAGGCTCAATGATGTAAAGAGAATTAATACTACACGGCCGACTTAAGAATCCCCAAGATTTAAAGGTGATGACTCAAAACGTGCGTACCACTCACCTAAAAGCTGAGGGCTCTCTCCCTCGAGGAGTTACCTCGGGTGGTGCCCCGACCCAAGGGGGAGTCCCCGACTGCAGACCCGCTGCTCCGAGGAGGACTGATTCCAGCATGTCCTCTGGTGGGTCCCCGTTTATACCCCTGTCGTATCTGACCTGTGGACATTTAATTCTATTGGCCAGGAGGGCCACCTCGGTGTACCTGGCGCATCTCGATTGGCCAGTTGAAATTTCAACCTGCAGCCTCCAGGGTTTCCTTCCCCTTCTCCCTGCCTGGAGAAGTTTCGTTTCCTGCTGGTGGAATGAAGGGGAGGGAATGTTCTGCCACAATGGGAAAGTTTGGGTTTTCAGTTTCTCTCCATCATCACAAGGTCTCTTATGAAGTATCAGGGATAAAGAAAAAGGATTTCCCTTATTACATCAAGTAACTGTAAGGAAAGGTTTATATAGCGTGTCATCTCATAAGCACATTTATTTTTATTTCTCCAAAGGTTATTTGAAGAATAATTAGAAAAAAAAATAGTTTTAGTCAACAAAAATAACAAAAACCCCTTTATTACTTAGACATTGCAAGATATTTTCATAAGGTTAAATACAGTTTTATTTCATTAATTTTTCCACATTTCTGACTGAAGCTTAGTTATTAGAAATAAAGACATGACAAGGCAACAGAGATTGTAAGATTTACTGAAGAGCTATCTTTTTATCCTCTTGCATCTAATGTTTTTTTTGGACAGAAGAAGTCACGATGGAGTAATAGGAAAAACAAATCATAGTAGGATTTGATCTTAATATCCATCTTTGCTCAGGAAAAGATGATTCCCTTTTTTAATATATATATATATATTTGCTTTAATGAAACTCAGCTGTCAGCTCCTGATCGCAACATCAGTACTAGTACCTCCTCATGACAATCTGTCACAATGCATTACAGGCTTAGAGTATTTCTATTTTAAATGACATACTGATTACAGCTACTCAGAATTTTACAACCCTGCAGAAAGTGTTAATTTTTGTCCCTTTCTTCTACAAAAAAAAGTTGAGTTTCTAACATTAAGAAATATTCCAGTTTTATTTAAACTATTTTTTCTTTCAAAATACATCACAGTTGAGTGAAGGTGAAGTTGTCTATGGAACTATTATACAAGCAGCATGTATATTGTTAGAAAATAAGGCTGACAAACAAAAAGTTGATCTGTCCTGTTGCAGTGATTGTTAACTATATTCTTTGTTTAGTATATTTTGGCCTTATACAAGCTTGCCTTCTTGTGGTTTAAACAACACACAGTCCATGTGAGCATATTATGATGCTAACCTGAACTAATAATGTTTTTACAGGCACATATTCTTGAGCTGAACACCTGACTATCTTGACTACAGGGCTTTTAGTTATCTCAGAGCAGAGACAGGACAATCCATATATGCTGAGAATATCTATGAAGAGTTCATTACCTTTGCAAGACAGCAAGGACAGTAAAATCTTTTGAAAAGAGAATTTTTATCCTTATCAGCTAACATGCTAAGGTTAGAGGAAGCCATGATAAGAATAAAAAATGTCAAAGATTTGATCTCATATGGCTGAAATATTGACAATGGCACTTGATAGCATATAGTGTTGTCATCTACCTGTAGACCTAATGAAAAATCTGATCAGCAGTGTAGCATAGCTCACAGGAGATGACCAAAGGAAGACCATTTCTACCCACCACAATTTCATCCTCATAAAAGGATAGCTTTCACACTGAGTTTCACGTTTTGGGAAGAAGAGAGAAATGATAAAAAGCTGCTTCTTAATTTTCTTATTGCTATTCCTTAAGCATAACAGGGAAGGTCAAAGGAAAACCAAACACTGCAAACTATTCTCCCTTTTTTTGGCCTTAGATCACTACATATAACCACTTTTTCTGTTATCCTGAAGAATGAATAAAGCTGGAATCTCAAAAACCAATTAGGAAGCTAGTCTGCCATTATTTTTTCACAGGAAAACATTGTCCTGTATTTTAGAGATCCAATGAATAATTATATTTTGAAGAATCACAAATAAAACTATTTCCCTCTTCATCCTTCCCCCTTCCAGTTAATTTAATATAATCAGTATGAGAATGCGATTAGGGATGAACATAGGATGAAGGAAAGAATTATTTCATCTTCCCACGTCTTGAAACCCACTGAAGTTATTTTTGATTCCCACAAGGGGGTATCCTGAAAGTCCAAAAGACATTGCTGAAACTGAACAGTTCCCCAAGTCACCTTTCAGTTTTCATGTAACTAAACTGGTAATGTGAACAAAATCAGGCTGTCTTTAGAGGAGGGGGATGGGTGGGTGGAAAGGGATGGGGTTGGATGGGCAAGGGAATAGCTTTCACTTTCCCTTTGTATTCCAAAAGAATTAAATATTTCCCTCTTACCTCTCTGTGTAGTTTCAGATCCTTCCCTCAAACCACAATATTTTAGTAACTCTTCAGAATGGAAAGTAGGAGCTAAAGGTCAAAGAATAAATTATGCTTGCAATAAAGTGACCCAGATTAAATGTTCCCCATGCTTTGCCATACATTTCAAAATGTTAAGAAAATGCCATGAGTCATTTCTCAAAATCCTTCCAGATCAGACAGTTTTTCAAGTTTGGTGAAGATTATTAAAATGCTAGCAAAAATGTGTTATTTCAGAAAAACTAAGTAACAATTAAATTCATTTGGAGGAAAAAATATATTTAACAGAGTTCAGAGCACAGCTGAAAAACATGGGCAAAATGGGCTTGCCTGATCCTGTGTCATTTACTACTACAGCTGAAGAGAAGAAAAAAAGATATATATACAGAAAAAAATTTGGCTAAAGTGAACAAGTTCTGTAACAATACAAAGACAAAAAAAAGTGCATTTAACAGAGTCGATTAAACATTCCTTGTCCTTTTGGGGCAGTTTTGCTTTTGGCTCCTGTATTCCAACCTTTTCTATTTGATATAGATTTTTATTCTTCATGTATCCTAGTCTTAATTCCCTTCTAGCTAACCCCAAGAGTTGCTTGCTAGAAAAGAACAAACATTAATGTTCTATTTATTGTGCTGTACAGAAAACAGTTCACATCCCCTGTCCCCTCTAGAAAATATCATTATTTCTACAACATCTCTCTTTTTCTGGCTTTCTTGCCAGGGAACTACAAGTTCCTGAGTGTCAAACCAACAGAAATTATATAGGATTCCCTTGAGACTTACTCCACCACTCTGGCACAGGACCCCTGATGTGCAGATGGTGCCAAGGGGCCACTGGCCCACAGTGGTGGTATGGGGACTTCCTCTCTGCCCCACTCCTGCTGGAAGACTTCTGGACTGCTCTACTAGTTGCTGGGATCAACCAGAGTGTGGTCCACAGCAATTTAAATTGTATTCCACACTCCATAGTTTCAGAGAAAGTTTGGTATAAATCATTCTGTGTATCTGAGCACACAATACATAAAAACTTAAAAATCATCCTTCAGTACCTGACACTTACATGAGCAGGACTCCCAGACTGGCAATGCTCTAATAAGAATAATATGTCCTTAGAAGATTCTCCATTGTTAAAGTGGAACTTAACACACAACAGAGAAGAAAAATGATGAGCATCGATTCTCTAGTTTTGATGTACTTGGAAGTTTCTTCCTATGTTAACTTTACATGATACTTCCCAGAAGAATAAGTGCATATATCTGCTAGTCAGTACAATATTTGAGATTTGTATCTTTAGATATTTTTAAAATGTGGATTCTCTTCTAAATTCAAAGACACATTCCATTCATGTTACTTCTTTAGGTAACATTTTCTTTACAATATGTCTGCTCTCCTGGATTTAAGGAGTCCGGTTGCATCCCACAAAACTCAAAAAAACAAGACCTGTAAACCTACTGACTCTGTCAAGGAACACAGCCCTCTTTTAGACTTTGGCTGTACTGTTGCCCTCCATCTCAATCTCTGCAGGCAAAGGAACTATGAGAAGTACAGCGAAGAAGAGGAGAAAGATTTAGCAGTTTGCCATAGTAATCTCTTAGACCATTATTCTAAGCTTATTTTGCTCCACACACTTGGCTGGTTAGACAGCAAGGTTTGTCTGCTGGACCAGCCCACAGCACTCGTTACTTCTGCAGTTCATTTGAATGATGAAATTTCCTATGACTTAACATAAGTCACAGTTTATACTGCTCAGTTCCCAGTCTGTCTGATAGGAACAATACTTCATTATGTCACATGATTTTTTGTTAAAAAAGCCACTTCTTATCTGCAGGGGCCTCAGTAGTGAAAGATAGAGTTGCTAATCAGGACACCAGATAACAGAAAATGCTGACTCCACCCACATTCATATGAAATACTGCCTCAGTTTTGTACTTAAAATTCTGTTTAAACAACAAAATAAGAAACAGCAAGTAAAAAAATCTGTGGCTTAACTGAACTGTGCTATAGAGATTTTTGTTGATTTTAAGGTCTATCATATTTCCTCAGTTGAGTTCAGACAAACTGAATTAAGAGAACTACAGCAATATGAACCTTACAGTAGTTTTCAAAGCAAAATCCATACAAGCCCAAACTATGTTGGCAGCACATTACCTGCTTAAACTTCTGTAATAGCCACTTCTAGTATTTTTCCAACATAAAATGATGGCAGGATGGATGCAGAGCATTATTGGATAAGTCTGTCTTCAGTACAAACCATCAGAAAGCTTTTGGTAAAACAAATATTCCATTCTCCTGTCTGAAAGATTGGGGTAAAATAGAACATGATCAGCTCTTTGGCCAGCTATACATTTTTTTCTTATATAAAATATGACTGCAATAAATGGCAAAATAGGAAGATCGATGGACATCCATGTGTACTGAAGACAGATCATTTACAGAAAAAAGCAAAAGTCTTCAGCAACCATAAAAGTACAGAACTGATTGCTATGCAGTATCACATTTTTGTTTCATAAAATCTTTGCAGCATTCATTGCTTGGTCATTGCAATAGAAGCAGATGAATGGTTATTTTGAGAGTCTCTGGCAGGGTAAGGAATGTGTCATGAACTGCATTTCTCAGAAGCAATTTAGAACTTTAAGTCAAAACTAGAAAAAGGCATGACTATATATGTGAGCGCTGGCACAAGCTTCAGGAAAAATATTCTTGAGGTTTAGAAAGGTAATGGAACAGGATTTCTATATGTTTTCTATGTAGCAGTAACAACTGAGTAAATTTCAGCTCAAGTAAAAGGGAGCTTTTTGTGCCAAATATGAATTACTTTTTTCCTTCTGCTCTCTATGTCCTTCTTTTGAAAATCATACCTATTGTATGTGTCAGTTTTATTCTGCAAAGTACTGAAAGCCTCTGCTCCCAGTTAACACCAGCAGACAAAAGGTTTATGACAGCTTTGAGAAAGGTACATTCCCATCCTTCTCTGTATGTGGCACCTTGTAGTATGAAGCCCAGCGCTTCCTTACTTTCTTAGCATCTCTCAAAAGTAAAATGCTTCTCAAGGTGAGGGTGATATTTGTTCAGGTTGGAGTTGGGGTAGAGGGAGCAAAATGCAGATCTGATTTTTTGTGTCCTGGCATTGCATGTCAGAAAGAACTTATAGCTCAAATAAAACTTTTAAAGATGGAAGAAGGAAAAAGAGAGGGAAAAGAGGAGCAACACATCTACAGTCAGACAAGAGATGTTTGGTGCTCTGGGAGCAGAAACAGTTCTCGAGATTGAATTTAGTGCACAAGTGATTAAAGTAAGGTCTTAAGCATGGCATAGACTTCATCCTCTAGGAGTAATTAGATATCTCCAGTTACCAAGACTTATTAATCAGTGAAGCAGTCAGACTTGTCTGGGAGGTGTTCATTGCCTGATTTCATAACAGTCTGTGGAGACAAATAACAGGGAAGAAATAGATGTGTAGTCATTCTTACCAATTTGTGCCACAACGTCTCTTACCCCAGGTTTCCAGGTGTTTTATAGCATGTACTGCCCATGCTTACCTGATGAAACTCTCCTCTCTGATCATCCTAGCAAGATAAATCTGCCAAGGTTGAACAGGCTTGTAAAAAACCTAGCAGCTCTGCCTCTGTCATACTCAACCATAGATGCAGATGTGCATATGAGCTGACTTTTGAGTGTTTAGGCTCTATGTTTCCCTTCATCACCAAGGTACAAACTTGTCTAGGCAGGAGTACAAACTCTTGGAAAGCTCAAAAGAGAGATAAGTCTCTGCATCCTCCTTACTGAAAGTATTCCTTTGAGCTCTTTGAGTAGATAGTACACCTCCTGTAGTGACTTTCTATTCCCTGGCTTGACCTCATTGAACCACAGAGACATTCTGTGAGATTGACGGAAGGTGAGATAGAGGTTGACCATATTAAATTGCAAACAAGCACAGAAAGCATCCACAGGTGGGCAGAAATCCAGCCCATAAGCACTCCAGCTGCATTTATTTTCATTGCAGGGAAGCTGTCAAATAATAGTTTATTCGTTTGTTGTTTTGTTTTTAATCAAAAGCAGCAGAAACAAAGACTATAACAGAAGATATTGATTGTGTCACGTTACTTTCAGTAGCAAAGATGCCATATACACTTACTATCAAACGCACACCTAACAGCCAACAAAACCATGTTTTCAGGTGTGATTTAACAAATAGGTAATATCCGTCAAATAGTACTATCCCTGAAGAGACATAATATTTTATTCTTATTTACCCCTCTTTGAGAGAATAAAGGTGAATATATTTAAAAGCTATAATCACAGGAGTGAACAAAACAGGGATAAGAAAAGGAGAGAAAGGGAGAACATAAAACAAATTATTTAGCCTGTATGAACATTCAGACTCAATTCTTGAGACACCTTTTGGCTGGGGGGGGAAATGAAGCTCTTCAAGTGTGGGTAGAAGCTGAGAAGCCGTATCTTGATTTATATTTGTGATTTGAATTCTGTCTGAAATACACCAAGATTTCAGAAAGTACTTCAGATTTTCTGTCTTCCTTCTACAAGATAGCAATTGTTTTATTAATCAGCTTTCATGTCTGGAAGTAAGAATTAAATATATTACCCATAGTCAGAGCTCTAGGCAGTAGGTGAACTAGTTGTCTAACAAATTAAGAAATAACAGAATACCATGTTAACTCTTAAATAAAAAGTGAAATTTCTTATTATATTTTTCACTTGTTTTTAGTTATTAAAAAGTAAAATTCTTGAATCTTAAACAGTTTCTTTTCACTGTCTTGCCTTAAAGTTACTACAGCATTTTATACTAAAATAAATATCTATTAAAACAACAGTCACAAAATCCCAACTTACTATCTCTCCCTTTAGTATGTTCAAGAACTTGAAAGTAGGGAATGTATTTTAATATGATGTCCCAAAAGCAGATTGAGACTAGCAAGCAGTGTTCTGGAATCATCTAAGAGTAGCAGTGCCACTGAGCGCTTTTTCAGTAACACTAAAAATTCTTTAAAATTTAATTGTAACAGTCTAGAAGTAGAAAATAGTAGGAAAACTGAGAGATTAGCCAGTAGCTTTTTCTACAGAATTTTGTTTTCTGATTTTATTACAGATCATATGTGTAGAGCAATACCAAAAAAATAAAACCAATATCAAGAAAAAATTTCAAAGGAACATGGATGATACCAAAGAACACTGCCATCTGTAGCCACATCAAACACATAGTTTTCCAATTTAAGAATCTATTTAAAAAAATAAAGATCAGCTTGATTCTGATGAGAAGATATCTTTGATCCTTGTCACAAAAAATGCACACACGTATCTGATAAATAAACGTATATCCATGCATCCACACAGTGCCTGTAACAGATGTGTATAACAGGTATTAACTTCACAAAAAGAGCTGACTCTAGACCTACATGAAGTCTGGTAGTCTCAAATAACTTCACCCTACAAAATTACTTCACTAGAGGTTAATATATAAGGTAAGACCAGCATGCAAGTCCTTTTATATGCTACAGCCAGTGCCTCCAAACAGTGCATGGATTCAATGAGTTCTCCTAGATAATCTGTTTCTATGAGGAGCTGATCACCTCTGCTTTCACTGGCTGCCACGAACGGCACACAACAACATGTGAAAGGGAGAAAACAGCAATTCAAAGACATAAGGGAATCCACAAAGCAAAAGTGATGAAAACTGTAGATCTCGTTTCAGTCTATTTCAAACTCCAAAATAAGAAGACATACCACATGTGTATTAAATAGGAACTGTGGATCAAACATGAAAGGGGCCAGGGACTCAAAAATTTGAGAAAAGCTACTAAGAAAAGCACTAGAAGCTAGTGGAAACTGTGACAATAGGCATATTTTCAGACATTTGTATGGAAAAACAGAGTACCAGTTAGCAGTTCCTTACCAGCATGAAAGCTGGGGAGAAGCAACTAAAACAGCTGAAAATGGCCTTTTATGGCCCATAACTGATGTGTTCAAAACCAACATGACAAGAATAAAAGGTGGTTTATAGAAGTCAGCAGTCAAAGACCAAGGTGTAAACCAGTTATCCCCACAGCTAAGCGGACTCTTTATGAGGGACTGTCTTCACCTCCACTGGCCTTTTCGTTAAGTTAGCAGTGCTTGGGCATGTCTGAACACAAGGTGCCCCCAAGGACAAAAAGACATGTCAGGCAAGCCAGGACCTAGTCCAACCCCTTGCCCAGAGCAGTCTCAGGCATGGGCTTAGACCAGGTTGCTTAGGGCTTCATCCTGTGGGGGCTGGAAACCTTCCAAGGAGGGAGACGGCACCATCTCCCTGGCCTTCGGTCCTGTTCTCCAGCCATTCTAGCATGAGAAAAGCTTTCACTTATCTCCGGCCTCTCCGGCCCTGCCTTTTACTTAATCTTTCCTGGTTTTTTGTATTTTTTGTATGGATTGAAGGTGTCTCAGTTACAACTTCAGCTGTTCTGGTGGATGTCCTACACTACAGGAACACTCAGGCTAAGTTCGGCAATTCTGAACACTGCTGATTTTATCAAGACTCATGACTGCTGGCTAAACACAGGATGCATGCCATTTAACATCAATTCACTGGTCTTATCAGTGATTCTAAGGTTAAACACATAATTCTGAGTTTATACTGTGTTATGTCAGCTGCAGAGCATAAGGCCTGCCAGTAAAAGTTGACCCATCAAAACTATTGGACAAATTTGAATGGACCCATGCTTTGACTCATGAAGCTGAAGAGCCCTAGACATCAATGTATCAATAAATCACAACTGTCACAGTGCAGAAACTGTAATCATATTTGTTTTGACTCTGATGTAAGAGCATGGGGCGAGACACCAGTGAACCCAGAGTTACACTAAGGCTACCACTAAGTGGTTTGTCCTACAGCTGCACTCGATGACTGTATCTCTATGCTGAAGATCATTACAGAAGATACAAGAATGCTGAGGAGGCCATGGCAGCATCTTTCTGTATTCTTCTCCCTTACTATACCCCATTATTTGTAACACAGGTAGGAATATCATGTTCAGATAACTGCCCCAGAGCCCATATTTTACCTCTTTTCTCCTTCCATCAAATTTTACACACATTTCAAGTCCATTAATAACTCATTTCAGCCATTCAGCGGCAATAGAATAGTGAAATTGAGAAAAGAGCTCATGGGAAAGGAGTTACATCATTATTATCATTAGCAGTGTAGGATTTCTGGCTATCTTTAAATAGATTGAAGCTACTGTAGTCAAATGTTGTTCAAGATCCACAGCTGTATTATTGTTGCTCTCAAATGCAATGCAGAGAGGTGGTGCAGCTAATTATTACCTTATTCACATTTAAAATGTGGTAGAATGTGGTTACAACAGCCTGCTGTTTGTATACACTGATCTGCCCGCAGTCCTCAGCTTCTTTCCACATACAAGATAACTCATGCTCTGGTCTCACTGATATTCCTTAGGTAAAAACTGATGTTCCTCCACAGATAACTTCAGATGGTGTTAATAACTAATTTTATGTCATTATCTTTTTGAAAAACTGAGGAAGGAAGCTCTCATCAAGGATAAACTTCAGACTTTTAGGTGGAGAATGTTTTTGAAAACATAAATTAGTACCTGTATTGGCTTTGTGTGGCAAGGTTTTGGTAGTGGGGGGGGGGGGGATGTTACAGGGGTGGCTTCTGTAAGAAGCTGCTGGAAGCTTCCCCTATGTCTGACAGAGCCAATACCAGCCAGCTCCAAGACAGACCCGCCACCGGCCAAGGCCAAGCCAATCAGCGATAGTGGTAACACCTCTGTGATAACATTTTTAAGAAGGAAAAAAAGTTGTGGGACAGACAGAAATGGCAGCCAGAGAGAGAGTGAAAACATGTAAGAGAAACAACCCTGCAGACCCCCAGGTCAGTGAAGAAGGAGGGGGAGGAGATGCTCCAGGTGCCGGAGCAGAGATTCCCCTGCAGCGCGTGGGGAAGACCATGGTGAGGCAGGCTGTGCCCCTGCAGCCCATGGAGGTCCACGATGGAGCAGATATCCACCTGCAGCCCATGGAGGACCCCACGCCAGAGCAGGTGGGTGCCCGAAGGAGGCTGTGACCCCGTGGGAAGCCCGTGCTGGAGCAGGGTCCTGGCAGGACCTGCGGATCTGTGGAGAGACGAGCCCACAGAGCAGGTTTTCTGGCAGGACTTGTGACCCCATGGGGGACCCACGCTGGAGCAGTGTGCTCCTGAAGGACTGCACGCCATGGAAAGGACCCATGCTGGAGCAGTTCGTGAAGAACTGCAGCCCATGGGAAGGACCCACGTTGGAGAAGTTCGTGGAGGACTGTCTCCTGTGGGAGGGACCCCACACTGGAGCAGGGGAAGAGTGTGAGGAGTCCTGCCCCTGAGGAGGATGAAGTGGCAGAAATAACGTGTGATGAACTGACCGTAAACCCCATTCCCTCTCCCCCTACGCCACTGGGGGGGCTAGGTAGAGAATCCGGGAGCGAAGTTGTGCCCGGGAAGAAGGGAGGGGTGGAGGGAAGGTGTTCTGAGATTTGGGTTTATTTCTCATTACCCTACTCTGATTTGATTGGTAATAAATTCAGTTAATTTTCCCCAAGCTGAGTCTGTTTTGCCCGTGACAGTAATTGGTGAGTGATCTCTCCTGACCCTATCTAGACCCATGAGCCCTTTGTTATATTTTCTCTCCCCTGTCCAGCTGAGGAGGGGGGAGTGAAAGAACGGCTTTGGTAGGCACCTGGCATCCAGCCGGGGTCAACCCACCACAGTACCTTCCTTGTACTATAAAAAAAATTGAACTTGTCACTGTTAGAGTTATTCAAACCGTACAGAGAGAATTCAAAGCCTTACTTGTCACAGCATAGGACTCCATATCCAGTTCGCAATTATAAGCAGCCAGCACCTGTGGCCACTGCTAAGCAGTTTCCTACCTCTGAGGAATAACATTTGTTCTTAGCACACTGAAATTTCATGTAGAGAGGTTACATGGTTATATCACAACTGCTGAGTTCTTTTGTAAATTATATAAATGAAACCTAATCAGTATTAGCTCCTATAATTGGAGGTCCTGAAATGAAACATAATTGGAATGAATAATTTAACATAATTTAATTAGGTCTTGGGAATGCTTTTATATAAAGAAAGTACATATGACTATCTACAAAATTACATTCTGTCACTTGTTATTTACAAAAAAAGTATAACTTGTGCTTTGTCATAATTAAAGGCACAGTAGCAGAACTGTAACAGTAGCCAAAAAAACCCCCTGATATCTTTCACATAATGTTGAGACCCAAATCCACGTTGGAATCTGGATGATCCAGAGAAAAATGAATGAAGAACTGAATTAGTAATTTTGTTTTTCCTTTATTTTAATGGCAGAATCATTTGCTTAGATCTTCTGCTGAAACTTCTTATCATTCTGTATTGGGTCTGGCTGAGATGGAGTTAATACTCCCCATAGCAGCCCTCATAGCACTGTGCTCTGCACCAGTAGCTAGAAAGGTGTTGATAACACACCAGTGTTTTGGCTACTGCTGAGCAGTGCTGGCACAGCATCAAGGCTGTCTCCCCAACATTTTTGCCCCCCCCTCAATGGCAGGCTGGGGCAGGGCAAGATCTCGGGAGGGGACATAACCAGGACAGCTGACCTAAACTAACCAAACAGATATTCCACACCATATGACGTCAGCTCGGATATAAAAGCTAAGTAAAGGGAGACGGAAGGGGGGCATTTTTGTCTTCCGGAGCAATCACTACGCGTACTGAACCCTGCTTCCCAGGAAGTGGCTAGACATCGCCTGCTGATGGGAAGTAGAGAATAACATCATTTGTTTTTCTTTGCTGTCACGCGCGACCTTTGCTTTCACTTTATTAAACTGTCCTTATCTTGACCCACGAGCCTTTTGTTATATTTTCTCCCCCCTGTCCAGCTGAGAAGGGGGAGTGATAGAGCGGCTTTGGTGGGCACCTGGCATCCAGCCAGGGTCAACCCACTACAGTCCTTTTTGGCGCCCAACGTGGGGCAAGACAATGGCAGTTTTGCATTAAACGTGCCATAGCTAGTTATTAAGTGGCAAGCTCCTGTGCAGGTCACGGAGCTTGTTGGCTGCTTGCTTATCTCTACCTTGCTGAGTTTGGGAACATGGTAACGCAAATAACGGCTGTGTGCTTTGCCGTGGCACTGATGGCTTTGTTGTGCTGCGGGAGCTATCTTGTGGGGAGAATGAAGGAACTCGGGAACATGCTAATACAAATAATATCTATGTATGTGCTTTGTCCTGGCACTGATGGCTTTGCTGTGTTGTGGGAGCTATCTTGTGGAGGAGATGAGGGAACACATATCCCTCTCCCTACCGGGCATTGATGTGAATGGTTTTATTTTGCAGGCTCCCGAGGTCCTTGTTCACCCTTATGTGAGTTGTTCAGTACTAATAATTAATACTGGTGGTATATTATGGGTATTGTGGAATCCGGTCTCGTCCTGGTATAAGAGAAGACAAGTTTCGGGTGAGGCAATACTGAAACGTGCCCTCAAGCGACCGGTCCCTGGGTGGCAGGGTATATGGAAGGATTTGGGCAGATTCCTAGGACGGTTATCACCTCCCATAATCTGGGACTTTACACCTGAACAGGCAAGTAACCCTGGCAAATTGGCGCGCCACCTGATAGAAGGGTGCCTTGCCTATCCCAATGAAAACCAGCAGCTTCTCGCACTGTACTGGGGCCTGGCCTATGCCTACCGAGCCATAGTTCAACACTCTCAGAGGACCACGGTTGAGGCAGGGACCCAGACTGCATCTGAGGACACCATGCTCGAGGCAGGGACCCAAACAACAACAACAACTACAGTAATTGCCCCAATAGTGAAAAAGAAACAGTGGACAAGATCAACAGGTCCATACCATCGATTAGTGAGGGAAGAAGAAGAAGAGGAAAGGCTTAATCTAGAAGCTGGTCCTTCGATAAAGAAATTGGAGGAAGGAGTGAGGGAACTTAAAGAGGAAGCGGAAACTACCCGGTCCCTGACGTCCTCAGAACTTCGGGACTTGCGGAAAGACTACAGCCGCCAGCCAGGTGAGCGGATTGCTGCCTGGCTGCTCCGATGCTGGGATAACGGGGCCGACAGTCAGCAGCTGGAAGGCAAGGAAGCCCAACAGCTGGGATCCCTCGCTAGAAATCAGGGAATTGAAAGAGAAATTGGAAAAGAGGCAGCAATTTGCAGCCTCTGGAGCCGGCTCCTCTCAAGTGTGAGGGCAAGATATCCATTCAAGGAAGATCTTGTGAATTCCTCAGAAAAGTGGACTACCGCAGATGAAGGCATCCAGTACCTGAGAGAGTTAGCAGTGGTGGAAGTCATCTACAGTGATCTAGATGATGAGGAAGTCTCAAAAGATCCAGAGGATGTCCTGTGCACACAGACCATGTAGAGAAAGGTGATTCAAGGTGCCCCAGCGTCATATTCTAACAGCTTGGCAGCAATGTATTGCCCGGATATGGAAACACCAACTGTGGAGAAAGTGTCGTCTTGGCTCCAAAACTTTGAAGAAAATCTCTGTGTCTCCTCATCCCTACAGGACAGTGCCTTGGCTCTTAGGGACGCTCCAAGAAATCAGTCCTCTCCTGCCCTGGTCAGAGGGAAAGGGAGCCCAAGGCGTATGCCACGTGGTACACTCTGGTTCTTCCTGCGTGACCAAGGGGAGGACATGAGGAAGTCGATGGTGAACACACCTTTAAGCTGGAAGCCCACGTACGTGAACTGAGAGGGAAGACAGCTGTTAAGAAAGGGGTCACCCAAGAGGAAGGCTGTCAGTGTCATTGCTGTAGAGGCCCAAGAAAGCAGTCAGCGATCCTCCAGGCATAGAAGAACTGAAACGACCTCCCTTGACTCTGGCGAGGGGACTTCTGGTCTGGTACCGCAAGGGTCAGACAGTGAATACTCTGATGAGGAACAGCAATAGAGGGCCCCTGCCTTCGGCCAGGAGGAGGAAAGGGATGACCGGATATACTGGACTGTGTGGATTCGATGGCCTGGCACATCAGACCCACAGAAGTATAAGGCTTTGGTAGACACTGGTGCACAGTGTACGCTGGTGCCATCAGTGTACAGGGGCACAGAACCCATCTGGATCTCTCGAGTGACAGGGGGATGCCAAGAATTGACTATATTGGAGGCTGAAGTGAGCTTGACAGGGGACAAGTGGGAAAAGCACCCCATTGTGACTGGCCCAGAGGCCCCTTGTATCCTTGGCATACACTACCTCAAGAGAGGGTACTTCAAGGATCCAAAGGGGTACCGATGGGCTTTTGGTGTAGCCACTGTAAACGCAGAGAAGATCAAACAGCTATCTACCCTGCCTGGCCTCTCGGAAGATCCCTTCATTGTGGGATTGCTGCAAGTTGAAGAACAGCAGGTCCCAATCGCTACCAGGACGGTGCACCGCCGGCAATATCGGACAAACCGAGACTCCCTGGCTCCCATCCATGAGCTGATTCATCAACTAGAGAGCCAAGGAGCCATCAGCAAGACTCATTCACCTTTTAATAGTCCAATATGGCCAGTGCAAAAGTCTGATGGAGGGTGGAGGTTAACAGTAAATTATCGCGGCCTGAATGAAGTGACACCGCCACTGAGTGCTGCTGTACCAGACATGTTAGAGCTCCAATATGAACTGGCATCAAAGGCAGCCACGTGGTATGCTACAATTGATATTGCCAATGCATTTTTCTCCATTCCTTTGGCATCAGAGTGCAGGCCACAGTTTGCTTTCACGTGGAGAGGTGTCCAATACACCTGGAATCGACTGCCCCAGGGGTGGAAGCACAGCCCTACCATTTGTCACGGACTAATCCAAACGGCACTGGAACAAGGCAATGCCCCTGAACATTTACAATACATAGATGACATCATCGTGTGGGGCAACGAGGCAGAAGAAGTGTTTGAGAAGGGAAAAAGAATAATTCAGATTCTTCTGAAAGCTGGTTTCGCCATAAAGAAAAGCAAGGTCAAGGGACCTGCACAGGAGATTCAGTTCTTGGGAATAAAATGGCAGGATGGACGCCGTCACGTCCCTATGGATGTGGTTAACAAGATAGCAACTATGTCTCCACCAGCTAACAAGAAAGAAACACAAGCTTTCCTAGGCCTTGTGGGGTTCTGGAGAATGCATACTCCAGGTTATAGTCAGCTTGTGAGCCCTCTCTATCGAGTAACGCGGAAAAAGAACTATTTTGAATGGGGCCCTGAACAACAACAAGCCTTTGAGCATATCAGACAGGAAATAGCTCGTGCAGTAGCTCTTGGGCCTGTCCGGACAGGACCAGATGTACAAAATGTACTCTACACTGCAGCTGGGGAGCATGGTCTCAACTGGAGCCTCTGGCAGAAAACACCAGGAGAAACCCGAGGTCGACCATTAGGGTTTTGGAGCCGGGGTTACCGAGGATCAGAAGCCCACTACACCCCGACTGAAAAAGAGATACTAGCAGCATATGAGGGGGGTTCAAGCCACTTCAGAAGTTGTTGGTACAGAAGCATATCTTCTCTTGGCACCACGATTGCCCGTGCTACACTGGATGTTCAAAGGAAACATCCCCTCTACACATCATGCAACCAGCGCTACATGGAGTAAGTGGATAGCATTGATCACGCAACGGGCTCGACTGGGGAAATCTAACCGCCCAGGAATTCTGGAAGAGATCATGGACTGGCCAGAAGGCAGAGATTTTGGAGCATCGCCTGAGGAGGTGGCTCGTGCCCAAGAGGCACCACCATATAATGAGTTATCAGAAGACGAAAGGTGTTATGCTTTGTTTACTGGTGGATCCTGTCGTGTGGTAGGGAACCATCGGAAGTGGAAAGCTGCTGTGTGGAGTCCCACACGACAAGTCGTTGAGGCCACTGAAGGAGAAGGCGAGTCAAGTCAGTTTGCAGAAGTGAAAGCCATCCAACTAGCCCTAGACATTGCTGAACGAGAAAAGTGGCCGGTACTCTACCTCTATACCGACTCCTGGATGGTGGCTAATGCCCTATGGGGGTGGCTACAGCAGTGGAAGAAGACCAATTGGCAACGCAGGGGTAAACCCATCTGGGCAGCAGCATTGTGGCAGGACATTGCTGCCCGTGTAGAACACATGACTTTAAAGGTACGTCATGTAGATGCTCACATGCCCAAAAGCCGTGCCACTGAAGAACATCGAAATAATGAACAGGTAGACAAGGCTGCCAAAATAGAAGTAGCTCAGGTGGACCTGGACTGGGAGCGTAAGGGTGAGCTCTTTGTAGCTCGCTGGGCCCATGAGACATCGCGACATCTAGGGAGAGATGCAACATATAGGTGGGCTCGTGATCGAGGGGTGGACCTGACCATGGAGGCCATCACACAGGTCACTCATGAATGTGAAACATGTGCTGCAATCAAACGAGCCACCAGAGTAAAGTCTCCCTGGAACAGAGGGCGGTGGCTGGGCTTTCGATATGGCGAGGCCTGGCAAATTGACTACATTGGACCACTGCCACGAACACGCCAAGACAAGCGCTACATACTCACGATGGTGGAAGCAACTACTGGTTGGCTAGAAACATATCCTGTAAACCATGCCACTGCCCGAAACACCATCTTAGGCCTCGAAAGGCAAATTTTATGGCGACATGGTACCCCGGAAAGAATTGAATCAGACAATGGGACTCATTTCCAAAATAACCTCATAAGCTCCTGGGCAAAGAAACACGGCATCGAGTGGGTGTACCACATACCCTATCACCCACAAGCATCTGGAAAAATTGAGAGATATAATGGACTGTTGAAGACTATGTTGAGAGCGCTAGGCAGTGGGACATGGAAGCATTAGGATACAAATTTAGCAGAAGCCACTTGGCTAGTTAACACCAGAGGATCTGCTAACCATCCTGGTCCTGCCCAAACAAAACCCCTACATACTGTGGGAGGAGATAAGGTCCCCGTAGTGCACATGGGGAAGTGGCTGGGGAAGGCAGTGTGGATTTCTCCTCCCATGGGAAAAGGCAAACCCATTCGTGGGATTGTCTTTGCTCAGGGACCTGGGTGTACTTGGTGGGTAATGCGGAAGGATGGGGAGACCCAGTGTGTGCCTCAAGGACATTTAACCTTCAGGGAAAAATAATCTGCGATGTGAGTTGTATGTTGTAGGAAGTAATGTAGCAGGAATGATCTGAACTGCAGAGGAGTGAACTTCGCAAGGAACCAGACAAGTGCATCAGTGACCCAAACCAAGCCGGTGTTGGTGCCCAACGATCGAACATACTGCTTCTCCTGTCCTGACCACTCATCTTGACGGATGGGGCCCAAGTCATAACTTGTGTGTGAACACCTGGAGGAGTGGAAGAAGCCCATGGAATATCTATCTCTTAAAGGACAGGGGATAGTAATTAATAAGAACGTATAAATCTGTATGTTGGGTATAAAAGTGGTTTAAGTATGTAGTTTCAGTTGTAAGTGTTGGTAAGAAGGGATTTCAGTAATGAGAATTAAATACAATGGCATGATTAGAAGACATCTGTATTAAATTATGTGGGACCTGAGCATGACGCATATGGTATGGAATAAGGGGTGGAGATTGTATTGGGTCTGGCTGAGATGGAGTTAATACTCCCCATAGCAGCCCTCATAGCACTGTGCTCTGCATCAGTAGCTAGAAAGGTGTTGATAACACACCAGTGTTTTGGCTACTGCTGAGCAGTGCTGGCACAGCATCAAGGCTGTCTCTCCAACATTTTTGCCCCCCCCTCAATGGCAGGCTGGGGCAGGGCAAGATCTCGGGAGGGGACATAACCAGGACAGCTGACCTAAACTAACCAAACAGATATTCCATACCATATGACGTCAGCTCAGATATAAAAGCTAAGTAAAGGGAGACGGAAGGCGGGCATTTTTGTCTTCCGGAGCAACCACTACGCGTACTGAACCCTGCTTCCCAGGAAGTGGCTAGACATCGCCTGCTGATGGGAAGTAGAGAATAATATCATTTGTTTTTTCTTTGCTTTTGCGCGCGACCTTTGCTTTCACTTTATTAAACTGTCCTTATCTTGACCCACGAGCCTTTTGTTATATTTTCTCCCCCCTGTCCAGCTGAGAAGGGGGAGTGATAGAGCGGCTTTGGTGGGCACCTGGCATCCAGCCAGGGTCAACCCACTACAGACTGCTATTTCCCAAATTGTCCTAAACATAATCTTTCACAGTTGCTTTTCTCTACATCTGTTTCCATATCTGTGACTTAGTTATTACTCAAATTCCACATCCCATTAGGCTGTTAGAAGATGAAATAAAGCAGTAAAACTCTTCAGTAAAGCAAACTGCACACAAGAGAGACAAAAGCCAAACAGCCAAGGGATAGGTGCTCTCCCAGCTACACCTAACTGAAAACAGTTTCTTAACATCAGAACTAAGGTGTTGATATTAATCATTTTTGTTCATTTCCCCGTTAGTGTTCCCTTTCAGACTTTTGCAGAGGTCAATTAAAGTTTTAATTCCTTCTTCCCTTCATAGACTGACAGGAGAGGAGAGGAAGATACTGAGAACAAGGGAAAGGGTTGAGAACCTGCATGTTGGGCTTGGAGAAATAGGGCAAGGTTTTTATCTCACTTGTTCTATCCCTGCTGCCATTTCTTTTGGTAATGTGAACCACGCACAGAGCTTGCTCTCACTGGCAGAAAATAACACAGAGCTGCTCTTCTCAGAACTGAAGAACAATGTTATGTGACAAATAATTTAATCCACTCGAAGTTTCCCCAAAATTTCCATCTGCTACTTCAAGAAAAACTGCAGAGATCCCCTATGACTGCTTCTTATGTGATGTAGTACCCAAATGAGCAACCAAACACAAGACAATGACATGATCAATACTGAAAATTGTATTTCATAGCCAATTCTGCAGAGAGCATACTGGAATTGTATTTTTAATTTTTTTTTTACCTCTTCCAGGATTCGTGAAGACTTGATTTCTTTACATTCAGAACATAATCCTCTCCAATACAAGATTGCAGAGCATGCTGTACTTTATAACCTGAACAAAGCCACAGTCATTCACCCTATCCTCTCCTTTTTACCTGAGGGTCTAATAAAGAGGAATTAACTCTGCTTTAGCATTACTGTTGAAATAAATGGGAAATCACAAAAGTGTAGCATTAAAACAACAAAAAAAAGCTGTCTCCTAAGTACATGCAAACTTGCATTTGTACTCCTTACACACATGCATTAAACAGAAACTACTGCTGCAGACAAAGTCTTTCCAAGACTACGTCTTATAGAAAGTCATCTACTTTGCTTAGCTTATAGTGAGAACTATGCAGTAAGGCTAACATAAGTCTGCTTTTTGTCTTGTCATACAGCATTTGCTTCTTCATATCTATTCCTATGAGCTCAGCTTCAAAGAATATACCAGAGATCACTCTACTCACTTCAAGGAGGAGGCTACACCATAATGAATAAAAGTCTATATTTTTTGCAGCTGCGGGCGTAGTGTTGCTGTTGTGACTCCATAAATTTCTGGAAAGGAAATGAGCTACATTTAGGAACTGACAGGAACAAAGAAGCAAAAGCTGGAATGGGTTGTGATAAGTCCTTTGGGTTCTACTAAGTGAAATATGGAAAGAGTTTTCCATGTTATAAATCCTAATAGAGAAAACGTCAACTACAGTTTTGTGGCTATGTGCTTATGCTTCCTCCTTACAGCAAGCTCCGCCAAAATATATGAAAAGATTTCTAAAATAATAATATTAAAATACTGGTTTCATTAAAAATATGCAGGGGGATCCTTAACTTTTTAAACAAATAAAATTCAAAATGCCTAGTTCAAGCAACAGAAATAAAATTATTTACAGAAGAACTTTTTTCCTCAGCACCTGTTATATGAAGCTGTCTGATGTTCTCTCACTATATTCCACTCTTTCTGCATGAGCTGCAATTTCCCATATCCTTGTTACATTTCTCTTCACTCTCCTCTCTTTGTCCTCTGTGGTGTCTGGGTGCTTCTCTTCCCCGAGTAAGCTCAGATGCATCCCACAAAATCACAATTCCTCCGTTCCTTCCAACACTGGATACACATCTGTGTGCTTTGAAATGGAAAAGGGTCTCCCTTTAGGAGTAGGGACTCACATTATCCATCACTGTAATAGATTAACAATCTTCAAGTCAGCTATCTTCTAAGAACCACAGCTGCATGGCTTTTTCAGAAGAATACCAAATCACCCAGACTATTTCCACAGCTCAAGGGTTAAATTACCTTTGTGGAATATCAAACTAACTGTAGATACGGCAAATAACATGATGTTTCAGGCTTCCCTCAGCAATATTTGCCTATAAGTCCACTTTTACTATGACGAAACATCCCCTGGTTACCAATGCAATTTCTATTTCTTTCTTTCTTACTTGCTTTTGTGATGAAGATATCAAGCTATTAAAAAGCCTTTTTCCAGATAGGTAGTCACTGCTCATTCATTAAACAGCAAAGAAAGTCTTGTTGCTGTTAACACAAACTGGACCTATATTAGTAACATTCGTATCTGATCACTAGACACCCAAACTACTTTACAACTCTGAGTAAAAAAGAAAACATCTTTATTTACAAAATGTGAATCTGATGATTAAAATGTGTGATGGGTTGACACTGGCTGGGTACCAGGTGCCCACCAAAGCTGCTCTATCACTTGCCTCCTCAGCTGGACAGGGGAGACAAAATATAATGAAAGGCTCGTGAGTCAAGCTAAGGACAGGGAGAGATCACTCAACCAATTACTGTCATGGGCAAACCAGACTCGACTTGGGGAAATTAATTTAATTTATTACCAATCAAATCAGAGTAGGGTA
Organism: Harpia harpyja; assembly: GCF_026419915.1. Classification (NCBI taxonomy): domain Eukaryota; kingdom Metazoa; phylum Chordata; class Aves; order Accipitriformes; family Accipitridae; genus Harpia; species Harpia harpyja. The sequence continues at coordinate 42,439,283 of NC_068969.1, forward strand.
ATGAGAAATAAAACAAAATCTTAAAATACCTTCCCCCCACCCCTCCTTTTTTAACAGGGTCAACTTTGCTCCTGAATTCTTTACCTCCTCACCCCCACCAGCACAGGGGGATGAGGGATGGGATCAGTTCATCACACATTGTCTGTGTCGCTCCTTCCTCCCCAGGGGGAGGACTCCTCACTCTTCCCCTACTCCAGCGTGGGGTCCCTCCCACAGGAGACAGTCCTCCACGAAATTCTCCATGAGCCTTTCCCATAGGCTGCAGTACTTCACAAACTGCTCCAGCGTGGGCCCCTTCCAAGGGCTGTAGTCCTTCAGGCACAGACTGCTCCAGCATGGGTCCCCCGTGGGGTCACAAGTCCTGCCAGAAAACCTGCTCCAACATGGGTTTCCCACAGGGTTGCAGCCTCCTTCGGGCACCCACCTGCTCCAGCATGGGGTCCTCCACAGGCTGCAGGTGGATATCTGCTCCACCATGGACCTCCATGGGCTGCAGGGGCACAGCCTGCCTCACCATGGTCTTCCCCATGGGCTGCAGGGGAATCTCTGCTCCCGTGCCTGGAGCACCTCCTCCCCCTCCTTCTTCACTAACCTGGGGGTCTGCAGGGTCATTTCTCTTACATGTCCTCACTGCTCTCTTTGGCTGCAGCTTCTGTTTTGCAGCAACTTTTTTTTCCCCTTCTTAAATCTGTTATCCCAGAGGCACTACCACCATTGCTGATGGGCTCAGCCTTGGCCAGCAGCGGCTCTGTCTTGGAGCTGGTTGGTATTGGCTCTGTCGGACACAGGGGAAGCTTCTATCAACTTCTCACAGAAGCCACCCCTGTAGCCCCCCCGCTACCAAAAGCTTGTCATGCAAATCCAACACAAAATGGTACAGGGAAAATGCCATCAGTATATGGACAATTAAAGTAATTCCACAGAGCCTAATTATGCAAGATTTAGGTTGTTGGAGTCCCATTCTGAGAACAGGAGATACTTAATGTGTTTTATTACCTAGGGTAACTGAGTTCCAACTAAGACAAAGGTGGTGACGGCAGGAAAGGTCTCCTGTAAGATGTATATGATGTTGTTTTCTTGAATGCATTTTGTAATATTTCTCGAGGTTTTCTTTGTGCACTTATATTACTGCTGCAAGTCCTCAACTGCACAGCCACAGAGACATAATGCAAAACTGCCACTCCATATGACCTGAGAATCCAGTCTATTTTTCTCAGCATAACTCCATGAAATTTTAAGATTGGGAAGCAGAAATGCTTGTAGACAAAGAAAGAATATTTTGCAGAAATATAAAAATTGCATTCATTGCGTTCAATCCACTGCATTATAACATGCACAATGAATTAAAGTTTAGATGGATTCGGATTCTTAGAAAGGATAAATTATTACGTGCATTTTTAGGTCCCAAACTGGACCACACTACCTATCAAAATCCTAAGTAAATTTCCTTTCAACATACTATCAAATACTGCTTCCCAGTACTTCTGCTCCCAGTTATTAGTAATGAATGCATAAATTCACAAAGAAGACGCGTTACTCAATAAACAGTTAAGATCATGTTGGCAGCTGTTTGTAAACTGACTGAAGCATTTAAATACAAAGTGTTAGCCCTCAAGTTCACTATCCTTGATGAAATATGCCAAAGAACATGCTGAGAGAATACCTTAAATGACTTTTTATTTTACTGTGACAATAGCAGCCTTACAGAACTTGAAGGAAGGAAGCAAGTTCCTCATTCATTACTGTATTCCTTTGTGTCACTGTACTTTAATATTTGTCATTCTTTACTTAATGGATCAAAACTCAGAAAGAATCTGTCAGAATTTTATCCATCAAAAAATCTTTGATGTAATTCCAAAATAGGTCATGGCAGATTTTTTTCACTAGTATCAGGAGAATAAAGTGAGTGCTAATTACAATTTATAAAGTAGCATCTTCTAAATTCTTCTAATCATTACTTTGGAACAAAGGACCGCTTTTTCAAGGTTAAAGATATATTATGAAATAAGCATATTATGTGAAGAACCATTGTTAATGTTACTGGTAGTTTGAAAAGTTTTGAGTCTATTCAGTCCTGATACTATGGTTACAAATTTCCAACGAAAACACAAATAAGATTATGACCAAATGGTAGACATTATCTCTCAAATTGCAAGCTGGGAGCTGAAAAGCTGTAAAGAATCATTACATGAATGAAAAAATATTCATATAGGGTCACTGACATAGCATGGAATTCATGTTTGGTATTTTTCCCAGTCACTCTTGTTATACGTAGTTGAGGTTACATATAAAAAGTAGAAGTGATTTTCAACAATAAAATTCCATTGTTTATGGGTTATAAGAATGATACAGTTTCTGTTCTCCACCTTTCTCCCCCCAAAAAAGTCCAGCCCTGTGCAAGCAAAGTCAAGGTAGTGTTACTTTACAGAGACAAGCTGTAGTAACATCAGATTTAAGCCACTGAAATGAGCTGTTTTGGTCTCTAATTTATCATTCAAAAAGCTTGCCTTCTTTCCTGTATAAATTCCTCTATTATGGATTTTGCCTTTTTTTTTTTCTTTTTTCTTCTTCCTGAAGGATGTGGTGTTGATGTTGTTGAAAAAAGACTAGTGCTATCAATGAGAAACATGGAGCAAAACCAAAAAACAAATTAGATGTGAAGTTCTTGATTTTGTCATTGCTGATCCAAGCATATGCAGAGTTTATAAAGAGTGTGAGTGCAGGGTTCTTTTCTGCTAGTTCCAATAACTTTCTAGAAATATAACACTATCTGAAGTGTCTTGTATATCGAGGAAGAGAGAAAACAAAACAGAAAGAAACATTGTCTTTGGAATCAAATGAGTACCAGGAAGTTTCAGGCAGAAGAATAAGTTCCACTTCCTTAGAGAAGCTGCAACAAACTTTACCCAAGAGAAAAAAAAACAAAAACCAACAAGCAAAACCAAAACCAAACTCCATCAACCGAAAGATCTTGAGCTTCCCCAGAAGTTGGATCTTCAACTTTTCCTTCACTGAAATATTTGTAAATGTTTTTGAGTTCAGTGGTGAGCTCTTGCTTTTAACAACTGGCATGTGTGCTTTCCAAGCTGTATGACATTTTCTTCATAAAGCAGAGATCCTTAACAACGACCTTTTGTTTACCATCTTCTGTCTTCTCTGGAAGAAATTCATTCAAGCATGGAAGAACTTCATAAACGCTGCTGCAGTATGCACATTCATGTATAGCCTCTGTAAAGAATGCCAGCAGAGCCCAACACCTGCAAAAATTATCTATGCACCAACACCATATGCTGCATATCTGCACAGGAAAAGAAAAAGTGGGATGGTGCAGGCTACTGGATTTCAGGGCGTGCTTGCCTGTTGCAGGGAAAGACACAGGCTGCAAGGGCAGAGCAGTGCCTTTGAACCAACACAGCAAACACCTACCTAGACCCAGTCACACAGTCTTTATAAAGGTTGAAGGCACTGAAGGCACTTTTAGATACACTGAAAGCTGTAGTTTTTCTAAGGAAGTGGAGGTCATTCTTCTGTCTGAAATTTTCTAACACTCATTTGATCCAAAAGTCATTTTTTCTTTCTGTTTTGTTCTCTCTCTTTCTGAATATACAAGATGCTCAATATACAAGGCATTTTACCTGCAGAGTTAAGGCATTCAGTGAACATACTGATACACTGGAAGTTTGCACTGCAGAAATATAATCAGAAATTTACACAACCTACAAAATATCTAGAAGTTTACCAACACTAAAAATGTAAATAACACACAAGCATTAAGAATAAGGTTGCAAAGACGAAGACCAACAGAGTACCTTAAAGAAAGGCCAAACAGTTCTCAGGCAGAGACTTTATACTACTGTATCACAGGTAGTTCATAATGGTGAGGGGACAAAGAGAACTGAAGAAAGTAATTCTCTTCTCTTTAGCCTATTCTGAGTCTTTCACTGCATCAAATAAATGGGGGTTTTTTTGTATTGCAATTTTTGGTTACGTATATGTATTAACCTTTGGTGCTACCAACTACGAAGCTCTAAATTCCATTTATAGTTTTGTCACGACCCAGACTGGACAGACCAGGGAGTCGTGTTTAATTCAAAATTCCCTCGGGCTAAATTAAGGTGAAACGACACCAAACGATCAGTTAAAGATTTTATTCATGACAGAAGCAAACTGAACTGGGGAGGCATGGTAGTAGGTGGCAGGGTTTTCTCACAACAGGAATTGGCATAAGACTACTTCTGTAAACTGTGTAACCTGTGGTAACCATATATTTCAATTCAGGGAATAAGGAGATCCCTCCTGTTGAGTCATGAGGTTCAGAGCAGACGTCCTTGCTTTCTAGACTCCTCCTCAGAGAAAGGCCCAGGGGCGGCTGGATCCACTCTTAGTCTCAGACTTGGTCAACGGTTTATATCTTGAAACATATGAGGTGTAGGGATTGTGGAAAAGGAAAAGGAAAGAGAGAAGACAGAGAGAGAAAAAGGAAGAGAGAAAGATTTCACTGGTCCTGGGTCCAGCGTTGGTTCAGTCAGCTGAGGTGTCCACTCAGCTGAGGGGTCCAGTCCTGGTGGGCTTGTGCACCCGGGGCTTCAGTTTGTGTCCTTTTATCATCCTTGCCCCCCATTTGGGTGGACACCCGAACTCGTCAGGTTAATGAACAGTTTGTGAGCCTTTGGGCTTGGGGGTCATTTGTGGAGTAACTTCTCCTTCCCTGCAGACGTGGCCATTGTTTGATCTTTGTATCAGAACAGCTTAGCAGAACAGGTTGCTGCACACCCTCCAGCAGGCTCTCCCCCTCCTGTTGCTGATGTCTGAGCTGATGGGCTTTTCACCTTGGCTCCTTGCTGTGCAGGGTTTGTCTTTAAGCAGAACTTGCCCCACCACAACGTTTGAGACATTAACTCTTTCAGTCTCTCACAAGTTTTAACAACTCCACTAGAGTTATGCAAGCAAATAATCTGTTTTAAATCTATTTTATCCAATTTGATCAAGGAATTACCATAAAAGGATGAAATGGAATATTACTGCAGATCCAGCTTGCAAATCCCATTAACGTAGTGTACATCTGTGTCTACTTCTTTTTCTAAACAAAATAGCTGAGTGACACAGATACTTAGCCAAGAATTTGAATGGGGTTTATTTTCGCAAAGATAAAGAGACTTTTGAAAAATCTCACTAAACACACTGATGCCTACCTTAATGAGTAGAGATGGTCAATAAGTAAAAAGGAATACTCACCTAAACTCTGGCCTTCTAAAACCACTTAAAACTTTGGCCATTAATATTTGATTCCAACAATGTAGACTTATGACCTCAATATCATTACATATCAGTTTATTTTTCCCCAGGTTCAAGAAGACAGTGGTCCCTTCCTGATTTAAAGTTTATAGCCAAACCATTACCCATCCCACTGGACACCCACACTGGACATGAGTGACCATGCTGATACTTCCATCCTACATATGATAAGGTTACCTATATCATCCAAAGATTTTCAATATTTCTGTACATCAAGACATAAAATAATCAGAAAGGGGCTCCAAAAACAAATTTTGAAACATTCAGGTTTGCACTGAAACAGTCCAATTATGCACCCCTATTTAAAACAAATGTTCCATTTGCTTCAATGGGAAATTGATGTTAGCAGACACAGAAAGATAACGATCAAAGTTCCTGGGCAGAAGATGAGTATAGCAGTGTTTTTCCAACCAATACGTTCAAAGTATGTAATTAATTTTGTTCCCTGCTCTCATTTGACTGTTAAATGCTTGTCAATAATTTATGAAGCAGTAGGTTTTACACTCTGAGACCCAGTAGGATTGTAATCTCCAGCTGTGGAACATCAGAAGGTGGCAAACAACCATGGGGGAAAAAAAAAAAAAAGAAAAAAGAAAAGAAAAAATAATACCATAATCCTTCCCTTAATTTTTTTTTGCAGCTTGGATTATAATGGAAAAAAACCCCTAAGAAATAATCTACAGAAAACCAATCCTTTTTTATAATATCTAATATATGACTGGATTTGATTAATACTTGTAAGTGTGTAATTTTAAAGGCTTTTCTAGAACACATTTTAAAACTATGAGTTGTAACAGATATTTTAGAGAAGTATGGACTATAAAGTAAAATTCTCTGTTATTTCTATTGGAATTGTATGGTACTCAGTTTTTTCCTGTTACCTGATGTTATTTGTAGTGCTGCTATAGGTGCTCAAAGATCCAACTTTTTTCTAAAGAAATTAATTTCTTGTATTCGTTTAAAATGTGCTTAGTATTGCTATACTATCCCAGAGCAATATTAATATTTTTTGCTGGCCTTGATTACCAGTTTCAACAAAATACAGTACATAAACAACCTTTCTATATACTTAATCATTCTGGTTTTGGTAGGTGAAATGTAGTTAACAGATTTTATATGTACAATTCAGTAGGTAGGAAACTGCAGTGTCTTGGTATCCTTTTGTTGGTTTTTCTTAATTTTTTTTGTTATTATTATCATCCACAGACTAGAAAAATATGCTATTTGTCTCCAAATTCCACTTCCACTAGAAAAGCTTGAAGCATACGTGGAAGTGATTTTAGCTCTGCCATATCAGTCTTTAAAACACTCATAAACCCAAAAAACACACAACAAAAAAAAATGCAATTTTTCTTAAATGTAATCACTTGTCCAGTTCTTCCGGTACAGTCCAGTGTGTGATATCTGACACACTAGGAGTACATCTGGATTGAAGAGCTTATTATCCACTCCCATGTATAATTAATAATGTGCTCTTATTGCTACAGCTTTATGTTGCTCAGCACAGTATCTCATAAAGATGTAATTGTTTAGTAATCAGAGTTAATGAGTATAAAAATTCAATATTTTCTTGTCACTGTGTACTATGGTTTTCCTTTCATTGCCAATATTTCTCCGCTAATTACCTTCTCCAAACATTCTGGAAGAAAACATCTTTAGGCAATTTTAAAGCATATGAGTGTACAGATAAAATGCACTTTTTGTACATGTAGAAGAAGAAACCTTGTGAAAATAATATTTACTTGTAAGCAGGTGTAACTAGCAGTTTAAATTGGAGGATATACCCACACTAAGCTGAGGCACAGCTACACACAGGTTTTAGTATTCCATCTTGGACTAAGACCCATACCTTTTCTGATATGGCTGGCAGGGTACACACAACATTGTCAGAATGTTGAAAAATATTTCACTGCTGTTTTACAATATATTATGCCTATCACATGAGTCAAAGTAAGGCAAAAGCATTGCATGGGTAAAATAGCCAAGACACTTAATTGTAACATAAAAGCCACAAATCTGTACAAAACCAGAAAGTAGCACTCTGGTAGTGGGAAATACAATGGAGAAATGGCTATTATTACTTTTGGTCACTGTGGCCTAAAGAAGAAGCAAAAGGTTCACTACAGAATATTTTGATAAACAGAAACTGCAAGTACAATGGATTGTTACCTGAATTTCAATACAGCAATATTCTTATTAACAAGCAATGAATTAGTGTGATCTGCATAATATTAGGGAAGATATCTCCTTTCTAGAATTTGCAAACAAATACTTTTTTAAGAAGCAAGTTCAGAAAACTGAAGTTTACCTTGTGTTTAGAAGTATTTGAAAGGCTGTGACTGCAGGGTTTAAAAAAAAAAAAAAAAAAAAAAAAGAGGAGAATGATCTGTATTGTACCAAACTAGGGCAGAAATACCAAAAAAGAAATTCAACAGTAATTACAAAAATGCACTCTTGAAGAAGTACCTGTGGAAAACGTTAGATTAAAACTGCCCTTTTCATATTCTATTTTGGTCAGTAAAAAGTAGAAAAATTTTAAATTGTCAATATAAAAAGCAAATAGGGGTTTTTTTGTTTTATGCAACTACACTAATTGCTATTGTCATAAATATACTGGTTTTGAAAATCTTTCAAAGCTACCTTTGGTGCCTTCTTTAAAATAAAGAGTATTAAATTTGTTGTATTTCTTTTTTTCTCCTCTTAATGTTAACAATATCTTCAAAGCAATACCGTCACTCATCAAAGTTATTTGACTTTAGCTTCAATTAATAGCTTTTATCTTTACTAATATTATTTACATGAGAAATAGAGAAGTTCTGTTGCCACTTCAGAGATGAGGAATTGTAAGATGATGTAGATTATATAGGTTGTTACTCACTGTAAACAAAATCTATGGCTTGGTGGGAAATGCTTCCCTGCCTTAATGTGGGGCATAACTCTCAAGCACCTTTACTTTGGTGCTCAGTCTCTTTAACTGTCGAAGATGAAACAACTGGACTTTCCTCAGAAGACATGCAAGATCATCAAAAAGCATACCACGGAAAACTTAACACATCATGTTTTATCTGGGCTAATTGTTGTGCTAATTTTGTCCTAAAAAACGATTTATCCCTTATGTAAGATATAGCTCTTCAACAGATCCGAGTTATAAACAAAGGACTGTACTAGGACTTCATCTTAAACTTTATTTACATAGCCACATAATTTTATAGAGATAATTCCTTCTTTTATCAAGAATGAACCATTTTAAGAAACTGAATAAGTAATCTACAGATAATTACTACAGAACTTGTCATGGCTAGTTCTTAGGACAGCACTTTCAGAGCCACCACAAACAGACATCATTCTGTTCACAATTATATTTATCTAACCTGAAGATTTCCACAGTTAAACTATGGAAGTAGGCTTATGTGGTCACATTGTCCAAGTATTTCACAACATTTACAGTATTTCTCCCATGAACATTCCTGCATTTTAAAGAACTGTGGCAGGTGAAGGGCTAATGCACTCCTCTTTCTTCTGAACTTCTTCAGTCTTCCAAAATTTGCAAGCTTTATGTAGCTTTTTTGTGGAAACATACAAGTGTTAAATGGCAATATTTATGCCTCTGTATTCTATACCGAGCATTGGTGGGGGAGTGTTTTGCTCAAGGTTCCCTGGAGCAGAAGATTCTCCAGCTCTACTGTCCTAAAAAAATAAAAATTTCATCCTTTCAGAATTAAAAATTATGTAAGAATTTAAAAATGTAAATATTTTTCTACTGATGGTTATTTTGTGTTAAGAAGTTAGGATATGGTAAGAACACTTTAGATGTTAGATTTTCTCAGAGAAGTATTCTGAACTATTTTCTTTTAAAAAGCAATTTTATTTTTCAAAGGAATAAAGATTCCACTCATGCTGTATCAGATGACTATCTTCTTGAATAAGTATCTCACATCAGAACAGCAATTACAAGAGTCACTCTATAACTGCTTGGTGAAGTAACTGTCCAAATTACACAAAAATTGAATTATTCCCAGTATTTTGTGGGAGTACAACAGAATGAATAATCATGAATAATTCTAAGCAGGTATGGCTGCTGTTTCATGCTTATCTCATGATTCCTCTGATTGCTTTAAGTATTCTTATGAGGGAAAAAGTCAAGTAACACAAAGATATATAAAATGAGTCTCTTCAGGATTAACATGTAAATTCTGAATTACGAATTTACCTGCTTATTGTTTCCACATCTAGTCTAATGGCCAATGACTGATATCTATTCAATAATTTTTAAACAAACAACATAGAAACTTTGAGACAGATGTTAAGCACGTGTAGTTAAGGACAATTCCACTGATTTACTCCCCACTGAGTCACAATTGCTTAGACAAAACCTGAATCTGATCAACCTAATTTAAGATTTTATAGTTTTAGGCTCTATTTGTTACCTTGGTTATTCCTGCACTAGTCTGTACAGGTTCAAAACTCACATTGGCTGTTCTCCAAACATTTTTGAACCCTTTATCAATCTCACTGTTTAAGTACAATCCAAACCATTTTTTTTAGTAGTATGGCAGTAAGAAAAGCAGAAGACAGTTCAGTAAACCATGGTTTATTTTAAGAGGAAATTTTGAAAGTTATTTAAGGTAAGTTTGAAATTAAAATATGTTCTATTCTTCTCCTATCAATTTTAAGCTAAATGTAGTGGTTTAACATTAGTGCCATACATCCCACCCTGACTTTCGTTTTTTTCTCTTGCAGAGGGCTGGTCTCATATATCTTCTAAAAAAACCACAGTGATGGCTCTGATCAAAGTGGCATAGTTAAATAGTTGATTATGCATTTCTTAAGGTGTAAAATAACTCTTTTATGTGCACAAAGTGCAGTGTGAATAATAAACATCCAGCAAATTAATTTAAAGAGAATATGAAGGAAGAAGTATCGTTTAGTTTATGAGTTATGATCAGTTTAAATTAGGCATTTTCAAAGGGAAATTTTCAAGGGGAAACAGGCTCTCTGAAATTGTCCATACAAACAAAAACACTAAATCTTTTTTGTACAGCAGATTTGGACTACAGATTAAATTATTAACAACCATTTGTTTGACTTTTGCTTTGGGAGTCTTCTGGGAGTGGAAGAAGACATGAGAACAATTGCATCATCTGTGTCTCAGCTAGGATGTAGATGAAACCAGCTAGGCAACAAGGACCCTCCTTGGACTTTGGTAACCTCCCAGCTAGGAAGGCATAAAATCTTTACCCCAAAGATGTGTTAGCTGAAGAGACTAATTTGAGTCCCTGTACACAACCTGATTATTCATCAGTTTTAAAAGATGACTTTTTTCTGTCAGACCTGATTGGAGTGTGCCTTTTTCAACTTCAGTGAAACATCTTAGGGCTTAGCAAAGACCTCCTGTTTAAACAGTTACAAGACTTTTTCCTTATCAAAGACAGTAACATTTTCAGTCACCATAGCTGGAGTTTAAAGGATTTATTTGTTTACATATTTATTTTTGAGCTACTGGAAGAGAAGATACGGTTTGCAGTAGAGTTTCCTTGATGGCTTTCTACCATATGATACACTCTGGTCACTCTGGGTTTGGATTTGGCACTGCTAGTTCCTTACTGCTACTATCCAGGCTACTTGCCAGCCCATCCTCATACTGTGCAGCAACAATAAATAACCCTTCCATGGAAAGGTGCCAGCTCATGGACCACACACGGGGTTGTAGACACTTACAACCACATGGAAAGAGAAGCCTGTCATGAAAGCTACCAGTTCAGCCTGTCAGAGCTCCACAAACAGCATGGAATTGGCCCCTTTTAATACTTAGCTCTCACATACTGAATTAGAGATGCTCCCACCAGATAAGGGGAGAAGCAGAGTTTAGAATCTCAGACCTCATGACTGCAACCTTGTGGTAGTACATCCCGCCCCCCCATCCCACCAGCAGGAAACAAAACTTCTCCAGGAAGGGAGAAGGGGAAGGAAACCCTGGAGGCTGCAGGTTGAAATTTCAACTGGCCAATCGAGATGCGCCAGGTACACAGAGGTGACCCTCCTGGCCAATAGAATTAAATGTCCACAGGTCAGATTCGACAGGGGTATAAACGGGGTCCCGCCAGAGGACACGTTGGCAGTCCTCCTCGGAGCAGTGTGTCTGCAGTCGGGGACTCCCCCTTGGGTCGGGGCACCGCCCGAGGTAACTCCTCGAGGGAGAGAGCCCTCAGCTTTTAGGTGAGTGATACGCACGTTTTGAGTCATCACCTTTAAATCTTGGGGATTCTTAAGTCAGCCGTGTAATATTAATTCTCTTTACATCATTGAGCCTGTGGTTTTATAGAATGTTATCGGACTTCTAACTAACTTTTGCTGAAGAATAAATCTGAGTTTTAACAGCTGTTGGATTTGGTTAGTCGTGCATCCGTAACAAACCTTACACAAAAGATCCCCTTGGAGATGAAACACAGCCAGATCTTTTAATTGGGATCAACACATCGAACCAGGGAGTACTAGTAATTAAATGTGGGTTTAAGTCATAGAATTTGAATACAGGTTTTGAATATCCTAAATACCAGGGTTGTTTTAATTGGAAACCTCAGCTCAGACTGACTTGTGCTTTTATACATTTCTTCAAGCATGGGCAATGCTTAATCTGCTGGCCTCTAGGGTAAAGTATAAACCAACTTTCCTTTCTCATGTTTTTTCATATATGTAGGACAACACAGAGAAAAAAACCCCACCTTTCGTTCTTCTGATCATAGTTATCAAAAATAGCACCATGCCTGAACTTGCATGAATTAGAAGTAGGCGTATATTACTTTGATTATACAATAAGTAGTAAACTGAGAGAATAAAATCTTCAATAGCTGTGTTCTGCTTCAGAATATAAAATACAAAATAGATATACTGTGTAAGTATATTGCATTTTGGTCAACACAGGAGCTTTTATTGTCTGCATTCTATCGAGCAAAACACTGATAGCGGTGGGAGCAGTTGCAGTAGATACCAATGAGGACAGAAAAGGAAAAAATCCCTCCAAGGCCAGAAAGATCAATGTCCATTACAGGCAGCAACACCGTATAATCCTTTCTCACAAAACTGATCTAGACCCACAACAGAAGTAGCCACAGTTCTTGACTCAGTCATGTCTTATCATGTGTCAGACAACCATACAAATCTGAGTTAAGATTTTCCATTCCTTTTAAGCGAATGTTCCTTTAATATCCATTTTATATTGCTTTCCTACGTCATATCTTCTTATCTAAAATGTTCTTCCAGCTAAAACCTTGATTCAATGTCCATGCTGACAGGTTTTACCTGTGGTCGTAACCAGGGACAGCTTGGCATCAGACAAATTTAACTTACATTTTAGAAACTAAAAAACTACACTGGAAAGCCCAAAAGGCTTTGATATGCCATTATTGGCACCATTTGAGCATCTGTTGAATTACTATGCCTACCAATGTTTTTACATAGAAAAACAAAAAAATCATCATTTTCCATTCCATCCTCTTTGTTATCTCTTTCAATTGCACACAAACATTCACACACCTTGCTATATCTTATGGAAATGTGAATCTCAGATTAAAAGGTTTATCTAATAAGTGGAGTGACTCAAGGGATCCCCTAAGCTCAGTGTTGCTTTGCTATGGATTTCAATTTTTGGTATCCCTCCACACTACATTTCACAAGCAAGACCAAAGCTCTCCCAGTTTTGGGGCACTCTCACCTGCAGCTACCCTTGTCATCCAGAAACGTCAGGACAGAGGGAACTTGCCAGTTTTAAAATTGCCCTGTGGCTGGAGCATCTGGAAAGGGAACTATCTTCTGCTTTGCTTTGGGAATTAATTCTAATCGGAAAAATGCAAAACAATTTTATTTGGAAGATGTGGATTTTTACAGTGCAGCACACTCTAGGGAAATGGAAAGGGTGGTGTGTACTGCCAACCTATTTAAATTCACATCGATTAACATGTTTCTATGTGGGGTTTAGTACAATATTATGCTACACTAAGTTCTAAGCAGCTCCTAATAGTATTTTAATTAACATACCCTAGCTAACACTTTTTCCTAGCATTCTAATATAGCTAATATTAAGACAGAGCTCAATAAATTAATTCTGTATTTTCAGCTGTTGAATCTTACACTTTTTCTGGTCCATCTATAAAAGCAAAACTCCATAAACTTTCTTGGTAAATCTGAAAAAGTAGAAACTTCCATAAATTGCATGCATTTATAAGTGGCAGAAATGGTCTCATTGCAGCAAAGCAACTCCTTCATAAGAAATACTGTGGATGATGTCTTTATTCTGACATGGTAATGCATAAACTGCATATTGTGCTAGCATAACTACAGTGATAAAAACTATAGCCCCAAACAAACAGATGAACAAAGTACAAAAAACCTTAGGTCGTGAAGAAACACATGCAGAGGTCTGAAAACAGAGGTTTCACATGGTAGCACAGGTTTCTTCACATGATTGCTGCTGCCATGAACAATCCCAACATTCATGCACTAAGATTAACGTATTGGAAAGAATTTGGGATCATCTGCAGATGGTGTGGATGTATTCATAACTGCTGGTAGGTTCTACCTTGACACTGGCTGATGTTATGATCTTTGAAACTCATCACAGCAGCCTCCAAAATTATATCTCTGATAATATGAACCGTAAGATCTTACCAAATATATGCAATACAAAAAGTAATAAAACATTTCCTGAAAACGAATACTATGGTTCTTTCCTCAAAGCCAGGATAGTTTTCTCTTAGTTCAAGTATATCTTGGCCTTAAGGAATTCAGACTCAGAACTTTCTCTCAAAGTGTTTGCTTATTCCTAACTCAGAACAGGCCTAAACCACATAATATTTATTCTCAAACTCTTACACCAGTGTACTCAGGGCCATATTGTTGTATTTCTGACTTGGGACACTATTTGTTAAAAAGGCAGATTTCCTGTCCAAATGAAATTCCACTTTTCCAGATTTTAAAAGGTGAGTCATATGAGGATTTATAGACTAAATTATCTCTGGATTGAATATGATGTAGATTTTTCTTCCATTCTAGGGCTTCTTAAAAAGAAGGAAAAACCTGTATTCTTTATAGGTGATGCAGACAGAAGAAGAAGTGCCACAAAGATGGTCCAATATGTTAACACTTTTAAAAACCTATGGGTCTAACCCAGAAAAAAATTAAAAGGATGAAAATTATTGAAAACAAATGAGAAAAAAAAAGCACTGTATAAGAAAAGGGCTTTCTTTGTGGCTTGTTCCACACTCTTCCAGATTTGTACACATAAGACATTTTTATTAACCAGCAGGTCAAGCTTCCTCTGGCTACTGAAATTATGATGTTAAAAAAAACCCCACATATGTTACTGCAAGGGCATTACTTTTGTTTTTAAAAATGGAGACTCCTAACAGGTATTTGGGTTTTATTGGGCTGGTACTGTATAGAAAAAGAAGATTACACACTGCCTCTACACAGTAATTTTCCATTTCCATACATCTAGATGGACATGTCAAGCCAAAGGATGGAAAACAAGTTAACAGAAATCATATGTGTGATAAAACTCATTCATGGCCAACAGCCATGGTAGTCACAGCTGGTTAATATCTTAGCTAATGACAAAGAACACTATGTTTTTAATTTTCATTTTATGCAGGCACTGGTGACATTTCTGAGCTAGTACTGGCCTTCTAATTTCTACCAGAAATTAGTATTTCTCACAAAAAGTTTTTGCAATGTCCTCCAGAAGCTAAACACTTTGTGACAAGCAGATCCATAAATATATGCTAGCAATATGATGTACTGGTATTTATAATATTCAGTTTATTAAAGCTATCTCTATGGGGGAAGAATCCATCTGGGGGAAAAAAAAAAAGTCTTCTAAGCAACTTATTGCAGTAATTTATGGTGCCACTATTCACATCTTCCATTTGTGCCTGCACAAGAAGAGGAGCTACTCCCCAGTTCACAGAATGTTTGAGGTTGGAAGTGACCTCTAGAGGCCATCTTGTCCAACTCCCCTGCTCAAGCAGGGGATTCAGATGGATTTTGGATATCTACTAGGACAGAGACTCCACAAACTCTCTGGGCAAGCTGTTCCAGTGGGGTGACATTCTGAGAACAGGTTAAACTTTATTTTCACCTCAAATGTGTCTTGTACATATTCTTTAATTTGAAGAAATAGTTCAGAAAGATAACTAATTATTTTTACTTTATAAACAAATTCTGAAAAGAAAATTAAACAAAAAAGAAATATTTTATGCAAGAAGAATTACATTGATACAGATCTCCATTAAAATATTGTAGTCCCACCTATATTAACTGATACACTGATTACAGATCTTCAGTTTGTGGATTTTTTTCTGATATGGCAAATAAAATGACTATCAAAGTATTTCTTCCTCTTATTTTGAATATCTTTATCTTTTTGATCCTTTCCTGTACCACTTGTGATTAGAGATTAAAAGGTACAAACAACTAGCATAGTATCTGTGCAGCATGCATTCAGGAAGGACCAAACTGAGAGCTGGTATTGATTTATGGTGTAAACTGAATTTGCAGTCTGAGCAGAAAACACAATGGTACAAGTTGAAATGGAAGTGGATCCACATTTTGAAAGTTTTCTAACTTAGAAATGTATAATAGTGTAGAGCTCTAAAACCATTCAGAAGTGTATTAATAGGCTGCCTAAGGCCTACAGAGGCAGGATCATATCTATGTATAGTCTATCCGACTGTCTCATATCTACTCAGAGGAAATCATTAACTACTAGCAAAATGAAGAGAGTTAACACAAATTTATATATGCATAGAATTTCTAGTACAAGGAGCAGCATATAATGTGAACACATATCATATAAGGTTTAACTCTGTTAAAATATCTTTTTTTACTTCTTGGTGAAAATTTCTATTTAAAGAAAAATAATGTAAAATTATGTTACAGTCTCCAGAAAAAGGAGATGCATAAAGAGATAAAACACTTAAGTTTTACACATTTGGATGGTTACAATGAAGCCACTGTATTACTTGGGCCTTTTCTTTAATACTGAGTTTTGCACTAATGTGATAGTTCTATGGGAATTTATTATTGATAATGGACCAGTAAGTAAAGGCTTAGAAAAATTCTGTGAGGGAACTCAAGCTCTGAGAATAACGATCAACACAAGGCAAGGAGAAGGTTTTTGATTGTCCTTCCTCCTCTGAAATACACATAACATTGCTTTAAGTGACAGCACAGCTTGCTATGTTTTCTCAGAGTATGAATACAAGAACCTATTCATGGATTTGTTTAGAACAATTAATCTGTTAGATTTAATGAGGGTCATGCGTCATATTACTTTATGTATTTCCCACCTTTCTGCTTGGTCTTTTTAGCCCCTAATTAGCCTTTTCCCTGCCTGTACAATGTGCGGATATGTTCACAACATAATAAGCTCTCACTGTGTCTGATCATTCTTGTAAATCTTAACTGTTTTTTTTTTTTTTCCTTACTCCTAGGGCCTTCAAAAGTAAATTTATCTAAAAAACCCAATGTTACTCTGATCTAGATTTTTAAATAGCTGCTACTCATGTCTTGACATGGGCTCATATTTAAATAAGAATGATGACAGAAACTACTTTAAACAGTAAAAAATAGTAAATATAATCCTCTTTTTTTTCCAGAGAAACTGCAGCTGCATGCTGTCCAGCTAAGTCTTTTCCCTGCCATTGCCACTTCTATTACAATAATAGCATTAGAAGTAGGGATTTAATTGATCTGAAATTCTGCTTCAGGTAAGCAAAAATAGAAATCCCAAGGAACTTCAGCAACCCTCACAGCACAAGTTTAAAAGGTATGATAGTATACAATGGTCAGTTATCACGGTGTCACAGAATGGCCAAGACTGGAAGGCACCTCTCAAGACTATCTAGTCCAGCCCTCCCTGCCTAGAGCAGGTTCATCCAGAGCAGATTGACAGGGACAGTGTCCAATCAGGTTTTGAATATTTCCAGGGATGGAGACTCCACAACTTCTCTCAGCAAACTGTGACAATGTTTGATCGCTCAGCAAAAAATTTCCTCTATTTCAGCTTGTGCCCATTGTCTCTTGTCCTGTCACCGGGCACCACTGAAAAGAGTCTGGCTCCACCTTCTTTACTTCCCCCATCAGGTGTTTATACACATGGATGAAATTCCTCTGAGACTTCTCCAGGCTGAACAAACCCAGCTCTCTCAGCCTCTCTTCATTTGTCTAAAAGTTCCCTGACCTTTAAATATTCCTCTACCAAGGTCTTCCTTGCTCCAGATTTCCCCTCTAGTCTTAGGGCCCTGGGACTGTTAAAGGCTGGTCCTATGGCCAGTCTTATCAGCAAAGACTGAGGCAAAGGCGGCATTAAATTTATTCTGCTCCAGAAATTCCTGTTTTGAAGTAAAGCTGTGTTTCCTTTGGTGGAGAAATCTGTTTTCTATATGCTGCTTCCTGTCTCCTTCCCCATCTATTGATATGTTCTAAGAATAATTTAAAATATTATAAAATTAAAGAGATCGTGCATTTAACTAGTTAAAGGAAATGGTATATTTTTGTCAGTTCAGTATTCATTGTGGGTGGCAAAGATAAAAAAGGAACAGAAATATAAAATCCAAGAGGCTTCTTGCTTTTAAATTAGATATCCTCAAATTATAAAGAGATTTTTTTTATTATTATTATTTTGCAAATTGTGTTTATTGAACCACAGAAAACAGTAGTTGAGCTTTCAAATGATACCTGATTTCAGAAGGATCATGATCAGTCTGTCCATGCAGTTCATGTTTACATGGGTGCTGGTAAATCCACTGTTCTCCACCTGTACTAATTTGCCTGGCTAGCCGTTTATGTCTTTTGTATATGTGGGTCTGCCTATTGGGAACCAGCCTCATTACTGCCTCAGTGGGAACAGGGAATTGCAGCAGCCCCATATATATCAGCCCAGGACAGCAGGAATCTACCTGAATCTTGAAGCTCAACATATGCAGCTACAACTAACAAGGATTACTTATTTTCACAATTCAAATGAAACTTAAATGCTTTCAAAAGCCTTTATAATTCACCATGAAGACATTCTGTAGGATATGGAGAGCAAAGTAACCCTGATGATTTTAATGTTTAGGGTTTTTAAACCAGAACATGATGTTAGAAACAAGGAAGTATCTGCCGGCTCTGCCTTCAGCATTCCTATGTGGTGAACCATGAGAGGAGATTAAGGATGCTAGTTTGGTTGCAAAACCTTTGTTTTTCAGTTTGAGGCTCCTATTTCCTTCCCATTCAAATCACCTATAGATGTGATGCCTAGGATACATTTGCTTTTTCAACCAGAATGTGCAGGATTTGTGTGCTCCATATCCCACAAAACACTACAGGTGTGCAGTTCAGGCTGTAGTTCTGTCCTCTCTGAGTCTGGTTGGCTCCTCCATCCTCCCCAGTGCACTGTCTCAGGCCCTATGCATGCTCTGATCTCATGCTGTAACACTTTCCCTGTCAGATCTCATGACCTCTGGAACTTTTTCCTCCCATCTGTGTATCCATGGCTTCTCCAGTGCAGGAGCAATCTTTCTGCTACTTTAAGGACATCCATCTGACATAGTCCTCTTAAAGCACTCTACCAACTCTAAACAGACCACGCTGGAGGCCTTGCTAAAGTCACGGTGTATGACTTCCTCTGTTCCCCCTATATCCACATAATCAGTTATCTCACCACAGGGAACAGTCAGATTGGTCAGGTAAGATTTGCCCTTGATAAAACCAGGCTGTCTGTTCCCAGCAGTTTCTTCATGTAGTTTGAAATGTCTTTCAGGAGGATTTGTTCCATTCCCTCCCAGAGTGCTGAGGAGAGGCTGACACACTTGTAGTTACCAGGGTTCTCCTCCTTGCCCTTCTTGAGGACGACTGCAATCGTTTTCTATTTCCAGTTAACAGGAAACTTCCCCAATTGCCACTACATTTCAGAGACAACCCCAACAGTGACACCAAACACCTTGCTCGGCACCCTCGGGTGCATCCTGTGTGGTCTCATGGAATTGCATGTGTCCCAGTGGGTGAAGTGCTCTCTACTTCGACCCCCTTTTCCTGTGGGTGCTGCCTCACTCCCACAGACTCTGCTAGGAGGCTCCGAGAACTGGGTGGCCTGAGGGCAGCTCTTATCAGTGAAAAAGGCATTGAGTACCTCAGCCTCCTCCAAGTCCCTTGTCAGTAGGGCCTCTATCCCAGTGAGCAACAGGCCCATATTTTCTTCAGCCTTCCCTGTTATTTACAGAAACCAGTCATGTTGACCTTCCTTGCTAGTTTCAGCTCCAGCTGAGCTTTGGATTTTTGGTAGTGGGAGATGAACAAGACATTGCTTTCCGAGGATACGCAGAGGAATATAGAAACATTTCCAATCTGCACTTCCACCTCTATACTCTGGGGGTTTTTTTGTCTGCGCCCATGGCCTTCTTCCACTTTTTACTGATTTTTCTGCCCACTGGAATGAGTTGTCCTTATGCTGTGATGGTTGACCTCCTCTGCCTGCCATGACAGTTTCCACAGCATCCTGTCAGATTCCAAAAAAAGATGAAGCCCTCTATGCTTTCCCACATATCTCTCTTCTTACCCCAAACTTCTTGCTGGTTGTTTGAATTCCTACTGCAGAGGTAAGGTGTTTCAGGGTTGTTAGTAGAAGAAATCTCCAAGGTGAATTATTAATAACACCTCTGACAGTGACACACCGCAACATTTTCACTTTAAGCTATAAACCTTCAAAACTCTAAAACCACCTGCATTTTTTGCTTGTAACTTCAAACTCATGTACTTGTAGAAAATTCAACCAGATAAAAAAGCCTGTGGCTAGTGAAAATTACTCATGATGCAGTTGACGAAAGTGAGAGCTTATTGCTGGAGATAACTCTACAGTATTTTCCAAAAATGTAAATGATGTGGATGTTTCACTTCAGATTTTAGAAATAACAAAAGATATCGTAGGTATGAGTTTCAAACATTAGCTGTTTAAAAGGGAAGTTCCAACTCCAAGGCCAATCTCATTAGTTAGAAATCAAATGAACAATAAGATGAAGGTTCATCCCTATAATTTTAATAAAAGGTCAATAGAGAGCCAACTTAATTTCTTACAGCCTCTGCTCAATGGCATTAGCTAGTGAAATCAGCCCTTGTTTAAGCTTGAATTCAGTTATTTCAAGCATTAATGTTTTTCTGACACCAATGAGCAAATCATCAGAGACAAGTATTTTAATTTCACTAAGATAATTTTATAATTCAGAGACATACCAAATTGCCAAGTTACATGGCTCCAAATTCACAGTACCTGAATTGATACCGAAATATTAGCTTTGCTGTTTTCAACCTTGAGCAGTATAAGAAAATAAAATTTTCTAGTAATTTTCATGGTTCCCTGTACATGAAAAATAATATGTGACAGGCCTTTAAAAAGATTTAAGTGACCAAAAGTGGAATGTAGCTCCAGGAATTAAGACATCTCAATCCCAGTCATGTAGTCTGAATTTCTAGACCAAAACCGAAACCAAATGGTCTGCTTCATTGCATTGTCAGCAATGTGGCATTTATTGCCTGAATGTTCCTCAAGCCAGATGTTTCATTTTATGTGTCACCTGAGAGTCAAATTCTAGTAGGTACTGTTTCGCCTGAAGAAGAAGTCAAAACTGGCAGTGAGCTTCCCACCTTTACTTTTTAGGCAATGGCCTTCTAACTTGCCTAATCAAAAGCGTCAAGACATCAAAAAAAAAAAAGTGCTGAAGGAGACTCTCAACTTATTGCCTGTCTACTAACACACTGCCTTAAACTGTTAATCTTTCTCAGGAGAAGAAACAGTCTTTGAAGCTACCTCACACCATAGATTTGAAAATACCAAAACTGCATTTTGGTCCCTGATATGAAGTCTACAAAGAATTAACAATCCTATTTGTAAAATGTTTTATACTGCATTCCCATACTTAACGAAATACATGCATACGATTTCTTTCTACCTCAAAAAGTGAAGGGAAACCTGGCATTAAAACACATGGTTTTCAAATCTTATCAGAGAAATTGGAAGAATTAAGAAGAAAATATCTGTCTATGTTCACCTGATTGAGTTTTTCAAAGCAGTCTTCTCACACTGTCATGGTCCACTCGGTGGACTCGTGATGGTTCGTTTGCTACGATCTCGAAAGTGTAAAATTAAGGTGACCAACACCAAAGGGGATAGCAATAATCACACAGTAAAACTTTATTGTATTGCCTGTGAAGAGGCACGCAATAGTTAGGGATGGGTGAAAGAAAGGAGAAAAGTAAAGTTAAGTTTAGAGAGAGGAGAAAGAGAAGTTATAGCTACCACCGCTGATCTCAAGACGTCCTAACGGTCTTGGGTCCAGCTAACGCTGCGTCGTCGATCGTCGTGGTCCTTGGTAGGGAAGCTCCAAACTTCCATTGTTCAGAAGTCATCTTTTATGCTTAGTAACACACCTTGCTCCACCTCTGCCTCAGGAGTCTCTGCCCTTCTCGAGCGAGGCTATCACGCAGGCGCAGGGTCAATGTCCGAGGCGTGGTAAGTCTTGGAGGCGGGTAGCCTTTGACCAGGAGGTGTGTTTTGGTATTATAATGAAGCAAAGTTCATTTAAAGTTCATGATTTCTTCATCGATGTTATGGCAAGAGTTGAAATCCATCCTTTTTGACAGTCTAATGGCTCTAGCCAGGTACCTTCCAGGAGCCTTGTACCGCGCGTTCCGTTGTTGGGATCGGCCACTGCGCTCCAAACAGGCCATTGTCAGGAAATGTACTGTTCATGTTCCTGATGACAGTTTTGAGACAATGCTGATTTTCTGACCGACTCCCACACACACCGATACCATTTTGTGACAAATTGCATGGCAAGTAACCAGACAGCAAGAAATCTACATAGAAGGATAAAAGGAGAGGCAGAAATGGAAAATAAGGGATATTTTAAGAAAATACAACAGCTGTGCAGATAGGAGGAAAAGAAAGGCTTCAGCTAAGAAGACAAAAATGGTAAAAGGAACAAGAAATAGTAGCAAAAGGTGAAAAAAAGGAGAAATGAGAAAAGAGAGAGAACAGATGAATGTTACTTGTTATTACCTGGCACTAACAACCAAAATTATTGTCAGTGTAACAGAAGAGCAAAAGAAGAATATAGTAGTAAAGAAATAAGCCAGAGGGACTATGCTAATAAAGAGTACCACTAAATGCAAGTACAGTTGAATAAGCCACACTAACATAATTTCTCATTAAAGCCAACATTTTGGTGAATAACAAATTCATTTTTCATAAAATATTCATAATGTAATTCTCCTCCATTACCTTCCTAACAGGTGAAATTCCTGACCCACCAAAATGTCAGCTAGAAGAAGAAAAGATATCTGCAGTAAAACAGCTAAAGTCCTTTACACACAAACAAAACCGGCAACTCTTCAACCACAGAGAGCTTATAAAGGTACCTCAAAGGATTTCGTAGCTTTCTCCACTTATTAAATTTTCCACTGGCACTGATTTTACAGTTACTAGAGTGTCAAAAAACAGGGTGACGCAAACAGAGAAAGAAAACAGTTCACTTCTCTTTACCTTGCCTGCCCAGGAGCACTGCCGGAACAGAGGAAAAAGGCCTTGTTTTCCTAGAGGCAACACTGGAAACTGACACCAGTGCATGATGGGTGGTGCTGGCTCTTGCAAGAATATCTCTGATGTATACGATACCTTTCTAATGATAGGTTTCAAATACTGCTGTCCTTAGGGTTCAAAATAAAGCAGTGTTTCCTTGGGTGCTTTTGTATTAAAGTTGTTAGCCTGGAATTCCAGAAGACTGCATTTGATTGCTCTGAATCACCATTAATTATTTACTTACACTTTCTGGTCCTCAGTTCCTAATCTGTAAAATGATACCTGTCTGTCTGTCTTTCTTTCCCCCGTCCCCCTTATTCTTTCCTACTGTTTGTTTATTAGCTTCCTTTGGTGTTTCCTTTTCTGATTCTAAGGTTTCTGCTGTTCTGCTTTATTACCCCAGCAGAGGCCTCAACTATGTAACTGGACAAATAATAATAATGACATGAGGCCATTTCCCTCCCTATCTGAAAATAAACGGTGGCAGGGGCATCTGCCTGCCTTAAAGTGTGTCTTCTCTGAGTGGCAAGGGTCAAAGCTTTATCAGCTTGGGGTCATCAGCCCATTATAACTGATTAATGGAGCACTCACCAGAACAAGGACATTGTGAATGCTATGTTACAGAGTAGTTGTATTAACTTTCTGAAAGCCTTCCAAGCTGTGTATTAAAAGTTGACTAATAAAAAACAAATGACAAGCTTGCAGGAAAAACACCTTTTCTCCATTAGCCAAAATGAAAAGCAGGTATCTAAAAGAAAGAAGAAAGAAAAAATACACTACCTTATTATATCTTTTAAAGCATAGCAATTTCACAGTGCCCAAAGCCTGGCAGCAGCTGAGCGAGATGGTCTCAATCATGAGGGAAAACAAGAGGGAAGATGCTTGCAATGCTTTTTCTTAATCAACTTCTTTTAAATCAAGGCACAAGGAATACTTAAAGGAAAACTGAGGAAAAGACAGAAGAGGAGGAAGAACAACAATGTGCTGAAAGATACCCTGCTCTTCTGCTACCCAGTTACCACCTCCCTGCTTCACACAGACAGCAAAGAAAAATAGTTGGTTCCTTCTGCCTCTGGGGTAGACTATCATTTTAGTCTCTGAAGAGAAAGCAAAAGAAGGGTGTGCACTCCAAGAGGAACTGTAAGCCAGGCCACAGGAGTATGTGCTGTTCTAGTGGTAGGTGAGCTCGGTTAGGAGACTACATTCCCTTGACCAGCATCCTCCCATCATCACTTTGCCAAAAAACCCACCATAATCCTCTTCACTGGCTTACTTCTTCCAGACTGATTGAGGCTGCCTGAATTTGGGAAAAAGCTGCACCTGTGGCTGCACCAGCAGATCGGGGAAGGCAGCAAGCTTGGTTGACACCTGCATTAAACTCTTTCCTGGCTCAGGACCATCAGCCCTTCTGTTGGGTGCAAGTTCTTGAATCACAGTTCCTCTTCTGCTTCCTGTTTGTTCTCAGAAAGGCACATACAAGTTTAAAATGTTGACAGCCACAAAGAAGAACATTTTTCTGCTATTCTTAGTTAAGTTAGCCAGCAAGCAGGGAAATGATGAGGCACGGCTTCTCTCCCTGCATTTCTTTGTCTAAAACTTAAAGGCTGAGAACAAATTTGCTCTAGATTTAACCTCTAAGTATCCAATATGTCAAAGTAGAAGGCAGATTTTTTTTTTTTTGAAATTCAGAGGAAGACAAAATATAAAAGTAATAGTAAATTCCTAGCCCGAAATTTGATATCAGTTTTATTCATCTCACTTGCATTTCACTTCAGGAAGTTCCTTTGGTGCTATTCTCTGAAAACCAGAAGGGGGTATGTTCTTCATATCCCTCATCTGTCATAGTACAGAGCGCTCTTGATACCCTGTTCCCTGCCTAATCTTATCAACATGTTAGATAAAGTCCTCATAATGGCTGTTTTAGAATGTTTGCATTTTGCATCCAGTAGAACTCTTTAGATCAAATAAAATAGTAAATATGAAATAAGTAAAAAAAAAAAAAAAGGAAAAAAGAGCTGTCCTCAGTGTTTTCAGTTACTCCTCCTGACAATGTTCACTGGCAGTTCACATCAACTGTCTGGGAATTGAGCCTGTGAAATCAGTTCCAAACCCATAGCAAACTACATACAAGTGCTAACTTCCAGATATCCAAAAGCAGATCAAAAACTAGCACTGACCTTGTCTGCACCTTTGCAGCTCTACAATGATAGGTGAGAAATTGGTGATACACAGTTCTGCAGAGCTGTGCAAAATAGGGAATTGCTATTAAGTGCATGCAATAACACACCGGGAAGAATATTGTCTGAGCTTGGTAGTTCCAACCTGAGCTTATCTTGATTAAATGTCTAAATGGATGGTACGTGAGCAGAATCAGGATTTTCCTGTTATCATCCTTTCTTGTCGATTTTCAGGTTGATAGTGCCATCTTCCCTGTTTTGGAAAACATTTGTAGGTCTGTGTAGTGGATTTGAATATAATTGAAAAAAATATCCTGCAGTCACACATAGGTCAGAGAACTAGGGAAACACAGATAGGTCATTCTATCCTTTATGGCATGCAGGTGATTTTTTTCTCTCTTTTAGGAGAATTCATTAAATATTGAATACTGTCTTTTTCCATTTGCTACTCACTAATGACAGAGAACCATGTAGCTTTATTTTTTTCATACCATGCATTTTTTTCCTTGTTCATTTTATTTTGTAAGGAGTTATGATTTTCAGGAAGTTGTTAAAAATATGAAAAGAATTTCAATGCTGGCTTTTACTTGTTTGGTTCCTTTTTGTCATGATTCAGAGACAGAAGAGAAAAAAAGTTGATTTGACCAGCCAACTGATTTGACGTCATCTTTAATTGCTTAAACCATAATGGTCATTACTGCACAGTAGCCATTTCTGTGACAAGTATACATTGTGTTTGCCCTTAAGGTAATCCCATCACAAAAGAAGCCTAACACATTTTTCAAAAGAATACAAAATGGACTAGTCATATTCATTCTTCTCATTACAATACACATTTACTGGTTATGTCTGAGGTCACTCCAAGGTGTCTTACAACTTGCCTGTCATAGAATGCCTGAAACACCCTTGCATCTACAGGGCAACAAGGAACATTTTTAATAAAACTCATGAGCTTTTAATTCCAGCACATGGAAAATTCTACTGATGCTCAGATAAGATATGAGAGATGCACAAACTCATCAAAGTTCTAAAAAGAAGAGAGCCTGGTATGATAAAAAGACAGTGGTTTAGATAGTAATGAATATCTCTCTCATGATTTTATTCATATGTTTTGATCATCTATATCTCTTAGTAGTTTTCCACTTCTGCTAAACCCCCTCTAAAAGTCAAAAGAAGGTTTGCTTACCATAGGGTGTAAGCTGAAGGGAATTTGGCCCAATTATCACCCTTGTTGCCTAATAAAAAAGGGAAATATTAGGAAAAACTTGTGGAAAGAGAGAATAGCTCTACAGGAGATTTCAGTCCTTAGAAATCCTTAGCTACTTCTTAAGATATACTACCTGTGGGATGGGAAGTTATCAATGAATAATAACATCCAGCTGCTCTTTTAAGAATGTTGAATGACTTGGCATTTAAAAACTCTCTGTATCAATACAACATGCTAGAAAGAACTCATGGAACAAACTCCATGGCAAAGAATATGCATTCCTTGCTCCTTATTTACCCAAAAGCCCTATGCCATCTCAAATATAATACAGTGTGAAAACTACTGGTCAACAATGAACAAAGCTAAAGGATTAAAGCCAATGTTTCAAGAACTGGTCAGGAAAAAGGGGAGAGTAGAGAATATCTGTTAACATCTTGGTAAACAAACAAGGATAGTGTTACTATATGAAAAAATATCTTGTGGAACTCATTCCTCTAGGATATTACAAATGTCAAAAAAAAAGGTTTCCTTTCTGTAGTCAGTGCAACCTTACACCAACCACTGCTTAGATGAAAGTATGTTATAGTGGCATGATCTGGTTTTGATGGCTGAGGAATAAGTAGAAATTCTGATTTTTGACATTATAATTTTATTTTTTATTTTATGTCGTGATTTAACCCCAGCTGGTAACTAAGCACCATGCAGCCGCTAACTCAGTCCCCCCGACCCAGTACGATGGGGGAGAGAATTGGGAGGAAAAAAAAAGTAAAACTCATGGGTTGAGATAAGAACAGTTTAATAGAACAGAAAATAAGAAACTAATAATGATAATGATAGCAATACTAAAATGACAGTAATAATAAAAAGGATTGGAATATACAAAACAAGTGATGCACAATGCAATTGCTCACCAGTCACCAACTGATGCCCGGTTAGTTCCCGAATGGCAATTCCCCCCAGCCCAACTCCTCCCAGTTTATATACTAGACATGACGTCACATAGTATGGAAAACCCTTTTGGCCAGTTTGGGTCAGCTGTCCTGGCTGTGTTCCCTCCCAACTTCTTGTGCCCCTCCAGCCTTCCTGCTGGCTGAGCATGAGAAGCTGAAAAATCCTTGGTTTAGTATAAACACTATGTAGCAACAACTGAAAACAGCAGTGTGTTATCAACATTCTTCTCATACTGAACCCAAAAGATAACACTATACCAGGTACTAGAAAGAAAATTAACTCTATCCCAGCTGAAACCAGGACAAAGAGGCTTTCTTTTCTGTTAAGAAAATCTCTTCTCCTCTCTATGAGACAGAAGATAAAAAATTGCTTACAGGATTAATTATTGAAGTTCAATATGTTCCAGATGAAATCGTATTTTCCTTCTTATCATAGCATGAGCTGTTACCCATGTTCTTCTAAGATTTCCATTCTGGTCCTTTGCAGCAGTTTCTCCAGCTTCTTGTTCATTGTTTTTTCTTTTCATTTACCACTACCTTCAAAGTAGGTCATTGGTAACACCTTTTTTTCTTACTGTTTACCTGTAATTTCTTCATACTTGAGGCTTCTTTGAACCAATGTGCTAGAACAAATTACTTTGGTTTCTGAGAGCCTTTTGTGTTCATCTTGTATATTTTGAACTTCAGGTGCCATTCAACCTATTAGTTTGTCTTCTGTCCTGTGAACAGCTGAAACACATCTCTCCAAAAGGGTTCAGAAGTTTGCCTGTCATTGTTCTTGTGCCTCAGCTTCTTGGAAAACAATTTAACACCAAGAAGATTAAGAAATTTTTGCATACTTGTATGACAAAAATATACATATATATTCATGTAACATTTCAGTACTTGAAAAGTTGTCAAATGCTGTTGTCCTGTTTACATGAAAATTCCATATATATTTTTAAAAAATGCATAGAATAAGCACATTAGACTACAACCTGGGTCCTCACTTAGTTTCAGCCAGCAACCACATGCTCAAAGTAGCTGTAGATATTTTCTCATGTGCATTTATATTACAATGTCATTTGCTCAGTGTACCATTACCAATTTTGCTGCTCTCTGAGTAAATAAAAAGTATGTTTTCCAAGTTACACCTAAGTGGTTTAGAACCAGCTAGAGTTAAATAACTTGAAATGAGTAATTTATCTTTACCAATGTCACCTCTCTTTCTGAAATTTTTCTTTGCATGTCAACTACTGCTCTCAAATGTTCATTATGCAAAATTCTTCACTAAATCATTTCTGCTAATGACTCTGAATCTGCAACTTTTCAGAGAAAAATTAATTAAAAATCTGTAAAATATTAAACGTGTTGCCTAGTTATGATTGGACAAAGAGAGTATGTGGGATTATACATATTACTTGAAATATAGGTAAGTTTTGAATACAGAACTTGGCATGTTTGCACTGAAAGCTCTTATCTGTCAACTCTGCCACTTGTATGCGCTGCCAACCACCCACCCTTTTTCCGGTTTTATTGCTGACTTCTAGCTGATATCACAAATACTCAGGTGAATTCCTCTCAAACTTTTGCTGATGAGGCCAATTCCACACTGATTCAAAGGTATGTGGGCCAGGATGACAGAAAGTAACGAAGGAACTTTTCTGTGAGGGGGCTCCCTCTGTAGCAAGAGGGTGCAGCCCCTCATGCAGCTGGTGGCCACAGCATTGGAATGCAATTATAAAGGAGGTGATCACAGCCCAGAACAAACAACCTCACAGCCAGCACTCTGCCCCTTTGAGCACCCTTACCACCAGCTACATTGCCCTTTGCACTCAAGCTCTGTCAACAAGTCAGGGAGATCCAGTGCCCGGGGCAAGACTGTGAGCCACCACATAGTGTGACTGGAGATCCATGTCCTCTGCAACAGAAACAACTGAGTTACAGCCTCTCTGGCAGCTTTTCTTTACACTGCAGAGCAGCAGTCCTAATAAAAGCCTGTTAAGTTAGAGGCAATCAAGAAAAGAGCCACAGCTTCCCAGGAACAAAGTGGCCTTTAGCTGTTCTTCCTGCTTCAACCTTCGGTACCCCAAGCTGGTAAGACTGGAAGACTGTCCTGTCCAGGAATGGACCTACAGGGAATCATGGACTCAAGAGAAGGTCTGGGATGTACCTCAAACCTCAGCCTGTGTTTGGATACTTGGACTGCTCTTAGGACAAAAGGAAAGCAGTGGGTATGCTAGGTTGTGTATATTACTTAATACATTTTTTTATGGTACCAGACAAAATGGTCCCTCACTGCAGGACAGATTAACATGTCCAGCTTACTGCTAGTTCCAGCAGAGTAAGCATCACATACTACTGACCCAGACACAGAGGCTTTTCTATTTTTTTTCTTCAATGAGTTGGAAATAAAGTAAAAAAAATCTTTACCACAAGCAACTTTATTAGACCAATTTTAGAAAGCCCTCATGGTAACAAATCCACTTTATCATTCAGAAAGAACATGTAATCCTTAATAAAATCTGAATGACTATTTGCTAAAAATTCTTTCTCTTAACCTACCTCAAGGTTAGTTTTGTCCCGACAAACAAAAGATCAGGCTTTGTTTTGTTTAAACCCAAATTCACAAAAATCCTCAGCTGTATTAATTCATTGGTATTTTAAATTGTTCTGTACACAACTATTTACCTAACTAATCTAACAAACATAGCTTTGAATAAAATCGTAGCAGCTTTTTACTGCTGGGCTTTTTAGGCATTCCTGGAAAGATCGCGGAATTGGTGGGTTTTCTACCGACATTGGTAGAAAAAGAACCTTGAAGTTGATGAGCCTGATCTACAAAACATCTTAGCCTGAATTTATGTCTTAGCTGGAATGCATCATCCTCTAGCTCATCTGGGAAAGTTTGCTGAATTTTTCAGTATGAGGCCACACTTCACATATTGACCAACCCAGCTCTTTCCACAATAGGTCAGGGACTCGCCCACTTTCAACAGACCTTGGCACATTAAGTTAGTGAGTTGCACAATTCTCCACTTAACATGGCACAGAGAATGAATTTTCTTTAGGGTTGCATATAGTTCAGATGAGGAAAGGTCGTTTGTTTAACCAGGCCTGGGTGAAAAAAACTGGCTGTCAATTACTCCATCTGTAAAAACAATATTGTTCCTGTCATTGCTTCAAAATTACTTCAATAAGAGTAGAGAGGAAAGAATAAATTTCATAGCCACTAGAAATAAACAAGCAAACAAAAGCTGTAATTCTTTCCATGGAGTCAGGAGGATGTGATTATCTAGATAAGTCTAGTCTCACAATGGATAGAGGGCTGATAGACCAAGAAAGGGCAAAAATAACTCAAACTAGAACAAATATCAGGGTTCTGGAAATAAGGAGAGCTGTCAAACCAGCTGAGTTTTGGAAGCAAAGCTACACCCAGGATACAAGACAAAGAGCAAATACCCAGACAAGAAACACAGTTTGACACAAAAGATGTTTGCCACAGTCAATAACTATTCAAAGAGCACCTGCGAGTTAAGTTAGAGTTGCTGCTGCTGATCCCAATCAACAGTTACCCCAAACACTAGAACATGTGGTTACTGAAGCTCAGGGGAAACGTTTACTAAAAGTAACTCCTAGCAAGACTTAGCTGAAGGGCACTTAAGGACAATCCCACAAGTTTTGACTAGTCCAAATTCAAGCCATTTCACTATAGTGGCACGGGTCTGAGAGAGGAAGAGCTGTTTATTGGACATGTAGACTCAATTTGATCACAGATAATTAGGCAAGTATCAGGGAAGTTGTCAGATAGAGGCTGAGCTAAAATACTAAGCTAAAATACTGAATTATATTGACTAATGCAAACCACAGGTTTGCAGTTTTAACTGCAAAAGCTTACAAACGGAAATAATTCCAGATAATGATAAGGCAAGCACAAATATGCACACCACTGTAAAATGAAACAAGCTTTGTAGCAATTATATCTTGAATGTCAAAAAGCAGTGACTTAGGATCTTTGGAAACCAGTTGCCAAGCTAGTACCTTGCCAAATTTCCCATCCTGATGAATACTATCAGTATGATCTTGTTTAACAGAACTGCTTGAGCAATGATATAAATTCTAATAGGTAACTGGGTAAAAAAAAAAAAAAAAGTATTTAGGAAGTTACAGAATCTATTTACAACATCATTAGGAAAAAGCAGCTGTCAAGACAGAAAAGTGGACTAGTCATGTCATTGAAATATTCCTCGAAGTCTATGATTCTGCAAAATAGGGAGTGGAGAGGACTTGGAAATAAAAATAAGTAAAAAAAGTTGGTGCATTTGATTCCTTCAAAGGAGCTGAAAATAAACCTACAATCTGGAGGCTTCCTATTCCAATCCTATTTACTGATGTGTAGGCAGGAAGGAAGACCTTTAATAAAACAAAATCCCTGGTAGTGACACGGCAAGAGCAATATATCCCCTGGCATTTTAGAAAAGAATATGAGTGAAACATCCAACATCCAACAACAAAGTACACTTTAAGGGGAAAGCAAAAAAACCGAAGCTCTCATTAATGTGAGAAACACGAGACTCCTAAATAATTGCAGAAATTTAGGACAACAAAATTAAAGGTGCAGTGGTCATAAATAGTTGCTGTGAAAACAAACAAATCACTGAAGGCAAAAACAGTTTGTGAAAACTAAAAACAACCCCCAAAACCCCCAAAAACAGAACAAAAGAAAGCATACTAAAAATTAACAGAAATTATTAAGGTTAAATTATTCTCTCATTCATCATCTCCCAAGTTCATGACACTCACCATCTCCCAAGTTCAACAGTTATTTCAAGGTAAGTACATCTAAAAAAACATTTATATTGTGTGGTCAAAACTTCATGACAGTAAAGTTTAAGCAATTGATTTTTAAGATGACTCATGAGGAGTAAAAAATGGGACAGAAAATACAGGTAAGAAGAGTTGTCACAATACTCTGTTTAGACAAATGTGACAATGTTTTTATTTTTCATTTTAAGTAGAAGGAATTGAAGCTCTGAGTACATACACATTTTTTAAAAATGACATGTCATGAGTTTGGTTTTAATATACAATTTTTTTCCCCTCTAATTCTTTTCCCATCCCCCAAGGCAGCTCAAATAGTAATTAATCTTTAGCTTTACAAGAAGCAAGAAAGTTGGAGAAAAGGGAATAAGACTGCTTACACGTTTTGTAATTTGATATGTAACTGCCCAAAGGGGCTTTTATTACAATGCATGCAATAGATAAAATTAATCCCTACAAGTACTCCATGTTATTTGTTCAAGTTAGGAAAATTGAGCTGAGCCCTCTGGAGGCAAACCAGAATTAGTGTAGTGAAAGCTCATTCTTCAGTGAGGATATCCTGACAATACTCTTCTCCCTTTCTGTTAATTGTGCCTCTGGTTACAGGGTTCTTGATCAGCCTTGCTGCTTTCCCGTAAGTTCTGATTATAACTGCACTGCAAACTGGTCATGTACCTCCTTGCACTGCTTCTCTCTCTTTCCCTGGTGGGATGAGAAGCCTCTGGTGGCTTTCAAACTGTGCCTGTACATGATTCCCTGTTAATTTTTCTCAGTGATCTTATTCCTGACTCCTTCATAACTACTTCGTATCTTCCTCTTCCACACCAGTACAGGAGCTCTCTTCCATGCATCTGTAGGGGCAGAGACACCAAGTTGAGGAAAATAAGGATCCATTGTAATTTATCGCACTTATTCTCTGAAGTTTTAAAATCTCAGCACATGAACAGTCCTGACAAAGCCTACATTGCTCACGGTGTGTTTATAAGGATATTTACCCGATCTGAGACTACATAAATGCTGGGTAGTACTTTTACATGGTTCTCTGAACTGGTCCCTTACTCTGAAAA
Source organism: Harpia harpyja (assembly GCF_026419915.1). Taxonomy (NCBI): domain Eukaryota; kingdom Metazoa; phylum Chordata; class Aves; order Accipitriformes; family Accipitridae; genus Harpia; species Harpia harpyja. The sequence goes on from NC_068969.1 coordinate 42,472,387, forward strand.
CATAAACTACTTACGACAGTAAGCATCTGTAAAGATAAGATCTAGTTTCCTGGTATCATTTTACAAAATTGATTTCACTCATATGTGAAAACTGTGTCCAAGCATAGGCTTTGAGAAATTTAAGAAAAATTTAAAAATCTCCTCAATGGGTAAAGGACAGCCACCTAAAAAGTAAGATTTCCTGGCACAGGTTCCATCAAATATACCAGACAGCAGGGTCAAAGTAGGCAGCTGGATTTGTACCATACCTTGAGCTGCTAGTGTCAAAAGCACAGTATTAACTTTGCTACTGCTCTTTTGCAGTTAAACTTGGTATATTAGCTGTAGAATGATCACAATTAGCTATTGTCACCCTCTAATGCAGGAGTCAGCTTGTCTCAAACAGCTTGTGCCTCCTTTGAGCACAAATCCAAGCCTAAAAATATATGAGCTTTGAAAATTGTTAATTATTAATGAAACTTTGTGTCACAGAAGGACTAATATGACATGTCTTCAATTTTAGTGTACGTCATTTGTGTCAGTCACTGACATCATTAACTGTTAAGGATCTCACATTCCCCTCTGTATTTATGGAAGTGTGTCTTTCCCACTCAACTTTTCCTGTGCCTTTGAAGGAGGTTCCATGTGGTTTACCTGTAATCGAGAGGAGGGAGATAGAAGTTATTGACTGTTGGTCTTCCCTTCTTGCTGCATTCAACAGAGGGTAGAACAGCAGCTTTGCACAATATCACAGTTTCAAACAATATCATGGCAAGAATTCAATGCAGCCTCAGAATTCAGGACTAAATGCTAAGGAAAAAAGTGAAAACAGCAACTCAGTTTCATTGCTACATCACCTTCCCCCATCTAAGCTCTAAAAGGCATTTATACCAATCTGAATGTGCGAAACCTGTGTGCATCTCACCTGCAGAGAAAGTACGGCTGTAAAGGATGGAACATCCCCAGATTACAGAAAGATAGCCTGGAAATTACACTGAAGGATGCAGAAATTATTTTGGATCATTAGCATCCTTCTCTCATAGCATTCTGTTAACTCCAAATTGTTTCATTATCTCTGTGACATTTTTTAAATCTCTGAACATCATGATATTGTTTAAGTTATTTTCCTGGCAATCAGCTGAAATCTCAAGCTCATGTTTTCAATATTTATTGGTCTGGGTGTGCTGTAAAGTTCCACCTTAAATGCTATCTGGCCCTGATGTTCTGCATTTCAGGACTGCTAATAAAGGACCAGGAGCTCATCAGGCTTCTGAATACACCCTGAAATGAATGATTGAGGTCATCTTGGAGAGCCCTTGCCAATCACATGCTTATCAATAGCATATTATAAGGACCTAATCCACCGTATTAGAGCAAACAGAAGTCAAATATTTATCATTATAAATATCAATGTATGATGTGGATTTAATTTTAGAGTAAATCTATCATTTATGAAAATCAATCCTGCATTTCTCTCCCTTATCAGCACCAATGTACAAAAAGCATATAAAACTAGAGGTGAATAAGATTTTTTGTATCTTAATGTATTATTTTGTAAATGCAGGACCACTAAGGTTTTTCAAGTTTTTCGAAAGTAGTGCAGTAATTTAGGAGGTATGTCCTATTGAATATTTCATAGAAATATACTTTTGAATCAGGGAGGTGCTTTTGAACATTTTTTATTGTTACCCATCTTTAAAAGCTTATTTTTGTGTAGATCACATAACACCAGCGCTCCAAGGATAAACCAAGTATAAATGACACATAAATAGAGTATCATCTGTTGTCATGGATTCCTTCAGCTAAACACAGATAAAGCAGCTTCTTTAAATGTTTGTTTCCTTTTTTCCATATAGAGATACATTCATCATAGACCCATATGACTATCAGTGCCCACAGAAATGTGCATATTAATCTCCATATTGAAATGTGGTTTACTCTTTTAAACATATTTGAAAGTTCTTATAACAAGGAAGGTTCTTTGACTGATGCACTGAACAAATGCATGTAATAAAGAAGCAGCTGTAAAAGTAAAGATGTAGAAGAAACAAATGTTTTCTATTAGCGAACACTGCTTTATACATATACTCCTTTAAAAGACATTATAAGAGAAATCTTTACCAACCCGACCACATTTGAAAGTACTTCATACTGCTTAGTTATGTGTCTAATAGATTTAAGTACAGTAACCTTTATGTCTGTGCTTTAAAATTTATATAACTAGCAAACATTATACCAGCCCACACACATGTTTCTTGGATAGCAAGCTTGGTGCACGCTTCAAGATATCATAAATGGCTTCAGAATGTCTTAAAAAATATTTGAGCTTACATTTGTCACGAAGTTGAATCAAATACATAGCATTTACTATACTTCACCATTGTATATTACCTGTGATAATTCAATTACTTGCCATCATGTAAAAATTTTGGTGACTATGGAAATACTATTGGATAGATCCAATATGAGTACCTGAAGAAATGAAAAATGAGGAATAAAAAAATTCCCATCTATAAGTAGAACAGATAACAATGACTCTGTACGCCCTCTAAAATATTGTATGTATAATAAAATCATCCCAGAAAGTTTCTCTGTTTTCTATTGAGAAGTTCTTCATGTCAGTAACCTACATCAGATGGAATAAAATCCAGATGGAATAAAATCCAAATGGAATATACCAGAAAGGGCATTGAAATGGCCATTTTTATATTTGTAGTTACACTTGCAGCAGACTTCAATACAGGCTCTTCATTAAGTACAAGATTTTAAATAATGAATAATGCAGCAGCTAGATTATGTCTGATACACGCTGACATTTTAGTTGTTTTTTCACAGACTATAAAATAATAATGAAAAACATTCTAAAGAAACCAAAGGCTCACACAAACGATTTAGTTTCCCCCTTAAACCTTGAAAAATTCCCAGGGGAAAAGCAATATGTAGTGGAAGACTTTGTGCTTTTTGTTGACATTTGATATATTAGGCACAAATGGTCAATAGCGAAATGAACAGAATAATAGAGGATTTTCATTTGAGAACCATGTTTATATACATATATATATATATATTTCCCGAGTCTTCAGGAACTATATATTTCAAAATAGAAATATATTAAAAAAATTTAAATCTACTGTGTGTTGTTACTGTGTGTATTTGTCTTTAAATTGTTTTGCAGTCCTGAAATTTCATAAATCTGAGTTCTGAAGGTATTTCATAGCTGAATGTTTCCAGGCCTAATTTGAACCTCATTATGTTCCTTAAATATCATTGATCATATACTTTTGAGGTTTTAGTACAAAACCACATGATATTCTGTATTTTTGAGCTACAGACACTAGAAAACTGGACAAAGCAACTAAAGTAATTGTCATATTGATCAACTAGCATCAGTAAAGGAAGTAAAAATTTAAACTTCCGTATTTCATCTTCTGCAGAACCCCAAGCTACTTGAAACCCAAATGAATACAAAAGAGTGTCCTTATTCTATTTCCCCAAGACCTACTACCTTTCCTAGGTCACATATCAATTGTATTTTCACTTTCAGGATTTGCTCAAAAGGCATTTGGGCTATGGCACCTCAAATACAGATATATTAGTACTATCACTGATGAAATTAACAGTTCCTAGCATTCATTCTAAGAGGAAAGTTACAACTGTAGTTAAGTATTTACAGGGTTAAGGTACTTTTTTTTAATGTAGACCACAAGAAGATAGGCATTTCCAAGTCCTAACTGCCCCTCCCTTATAAAGCCAGCTTTAAACTTGCATAAGCACAGTAAAATATACTATTAAATGCTCTTATAGCAACTATTTTTCTGAAGACTGCAGTTGCTTTCAGATGTAAAATATATTGAATTTGACCACCCTCAAGTTTCTAGTATCACTTTGTCTCTAACAGTTCATGGTACACATTTTGCTTCTGCAATAGTTTCCTTGGGGTATGTTGGAAGTAACAAGGACACTATAACTTTGTTTCTAAGTTAGCTTTCCATTCATCATATATCACAATGAGCTATAAATGACAGACGTCATTTGTGAAAGAAATGAAAGTCTGCTGTTTGTGGACTTGACATTAATTCTTATAAATAACGGGTCTGTCATCTCCAGTTGTCAGCAGTGGATTAACTGTGCTGTAAATGCATGTTTAGCACAGGTTCAGCCAGATTTATTAGTAGAAATGCACCTGAACTACTTCAGGGTCAATTTAAGCCGGCTGTTATTGTGTGATATGGTGCTCAAGGGAATTATGAGCTTGATACCTGTGGAGATGTAGCTCCCAATGGCTGTTGTGTGCCATTCCCTCTGTGGGGTGACTGTCTTCTGGAGTCAGCTCCAGTTTGGCATGGCCACAGTTAGATCAGGGACAGGAAAACCTGCGTCACGTGACCTGTCTTATGCATATCTCTTGGGGCATGTCAGCACTGTGCTTACCAAAGGTCTGGGTTCAGGCACAACCACAACCCAAAGCTGACTCCTGGTACATACAGTCAGAAAAGCAAATGAGCTCTCCCAGAAGAAGAATATCATATTAATATTCGCATCTCTCTCTTACAGATATACTGAGATTATTGTACTTCAGGTTTTAGCACCCACAGTAACTGGAATACTTTTACACCCCAAAGTATTTTGAATAATGGTAAGGAAAAAATAGTATCAATTTTATTTAAAAGATTCTTGTTTATACGTTACATTATATTCTATGTTATATTTTAGATGCAGTTTTATATATATGTATATATATGTATATCTTGTTGAAACTTCGTAAAGGTGCAGCTGACGGATTTCAAAATGACTAAAAACACTGGGGGGGGGGTGGGAGAAAGAAGACAACAATAACATATAACAAAACTTATAGGCAGCTAAAGGCATGTTGGTTTACTACAAATGGCATGTTTTAGACTTAATGAGAAAACACTTCTGTAAGCTATACTGCCCCATACTTCCCTGGAGAATATTAATTATGTCAATGGGAGGACAACTTTCTGTATGTGAAGGTTAAAGCAATATAAGACGTGATCACAGTTACCATTGCATGTACTTCACTGGGCCTCAGTTTGGTCTCTTTGAGAGTAATGAAGATAAGCTGTAGGTTGGTTTTGATCACATTAGAAAAGTGACTGAGTCAGATAACTGAACAGAAAATAGGAAGAGTCAGAAAAAAAACAGAGGGAAGAAATTCATCTAGTACAGGCAAGAAAGGGCTATGCAGGTATTATAAAGTGTTAGAAATGAAATATAATCTTGTTGCTTTAACATTCTTCAAATTATTTTCTGTGTCAGTAAATGCATCTCATTGAATTCATTATATTAAATTTTAGTTCTCTTCCAACAAAAAACTGTAACCTTTAGATTAAGAAAATATATCCTTTTTCCACACAGTTATACATACAAAAACTTGTGTCTTCCTCCTACCTGAGTTTCTCATCCTCCATTTGCAGGGGGAGAACGTAAGAAGGGCTTCCTCATTTCTGCTTTTAACTGTTAAACACGGTTAATACTTTCTGGTACAGAATTTTTTCCTCCTTTGTTTGATTGCTTCATGAATTACAGCATGACAGCATAGATCTCCAGACTCACACTAAAGCAAACTACAAAGCTGACAACATCATCATATCTGAGCACATTTAGAAATAATAATATAGTAACAGCAGGGCAGGCTCTACTTCCAATAACAGGTTACTAGCAGAGTGCTGGAGTGAGGTGTCCCCCTATAGTGCAATGGGTTTGCCATATTTTAAATAATTTTATGTCACTATGGAAATTATTTCGCATGAGGTTTCTTCATAGCAGTACTAGTTTATGGAGCCAACCCTCTCCCTGGAAGTCACGATGCCCCATTCCTGCTTGTGCGCGAATCAGATGAGGGACTGACTCTGAGTTTTAATGAACAAGGACAATAACACAATCAAAACACCTTCTAGGAATGTTTTTGCAGGGTCTCCCCAGACTCAAGTGCTGTTTCAGAATGCAGAGATTCACTTCCTTCCCACTACAGCATCTAAAGACTTCCTTTCTCCCATTATGGCAGAGGTTTCTGTATGATTTTTCTTGGTTTCAAGGAATATTTTGATGAGTCACACCACACCTGGACTGAGCCAGATTGTGGCATGACTCTATAAGTCATGTGAAGGTTATATGAATGTGCCAGATATCTTCTTGTAATTATTGTGGTGTCTGCTGAGGAGGTATGTTTGTGTTGCCTCTTTCAGTGCCTCTTCTGCCAGATGTTCAACTCTTCTTGGATGTGAAGCAGAAGACAGTATGGCAGCATTTGTATTAAGCAGGGTTCCTTATACTGAACCTTAATTTTCATCCCCAGCCAGTCTGATTCAGCCACATCTATACCTATACTCTCATTACAGCTCCTTTGTAAAAATCTTCTGTTCTTGTCAACCCTATTCATCGTGATCTCTTCTTACTCACATGGAAATGAATCATGACAGAAAGGATCACAGACTGGCACAGCGTACTGACAGTATATTCCTATTTCTTTCTAGTTTTAGATGATGCTTAGGAAATACAGCCATTTCTTCAATATCCTCAAAAGACTGGAGTGAAGAATAGAAACCACACAGAAGTGCCTTGGTGAATGTCAGTGAGTGACCATGAATGCAATGCAGTAAATTTAGATGGTGTGTATTTCTAAACCTTAAGCCAGAGTTGGTGACAGTGTTGTCCTTTTAAGGCTGAACAAAGCTAGAATTCATGTTTGATAGACTAAGTACTCAAACACAGTTTGTGTAAGAAAATCTTCATTCATCCACATCCTTTGGAATACAATTGTTCTTCTAAGATTGAGTTATATTTGAAATGAACCAGAAGATCTGATGGTCTTCTGGTTCATACATAGACACATACCTGTCCATGCGGATTCTGGAGCAGCAGTGAAAGTGAAGCATACCTGTCTTAATCTGTATCTTTTCCCTTTTTAAAGTCCATTTAAAAATAAACACTCCATCCCACCCGTACACAAATAAACAGACAAAACCATGTATTGTCCTTTGAAAACTGTTCTCAAAAGGTCAGTATCCTGTCAAATCTAATTTAGCTCTTGCTTAAATAGCTGATTTTTTTGTTTTTCTTCATTTTATCACAGAATGATATGCAGAGTTTGCTATAAAAGTTGAGGCAAGGAAGCTATTACTGTCATTTTCTGTGATCCAATATATTGACTATAAGATCTGGAAAATCTGTTGCAATTGAATTGTCATAACAGCTATTATTTTTAGTCTTGACTGCAAGCTGCCCTTCTGATACAAGTATATCCACCACACAAGACTGTATACTGAAATAAATGTTTCATGTTAAGATGAATCAAACTGGTTTGACCCAAAGCACATACTACTAACAGAACAACAGATCTGAGCTTTGCAGTCTGTGTTCTGAGAACAGGAAAGAAACAATAAAATATGTTAGCTTTTTGCACATACAAAAATAGGCTCTATAAATACTATTCCCTTTTAAAAAAATCTTTTCAGATTTAATTTCAAAATCTGTTTTGGAAAATTAATGAAGTAATCTAACTCAGCTTTGTTATTATTTTTGTCCTGTGTAGTATACAAGCTAACAAGTTTTTCACTAAGATTGTCCCAAAATCATAAATTTACTAGACAAATATACATAAACTTTGCTTAAATTTTTATTAGTTTATTAGATGACATCCTTTATTTGGAGGAAGGTTTTCTAATACAAAAGATTCTCTTTAGCTGTTTGGTTTGGGGTTTTTTTTTTGTTTTCTTTTGTCCCTATTTAGATTATTACTTGGAGGCAATAATACTCCAAGTATAGTGCTATCTGCTTCTGAGAATGTCCTGAACAACTATAGTAACAGTGTTGTATTTCCCCAAATCACCTTTAGAACAATATTTAAGAAGTTTTCATCTAGTTGAATGGCATACCAGAGCAAAATTAATAGAGCTGTTCTTGTAAATGTTTCAGTGAGTAGGTGGGAAATAAGTAAGGTATCCAGGAATGCTATTGGAAAATTTCTCCAGACTAGGAAGTCTTTTGCAAGATGCTTTTGACTGCCAAGGAGCACATCCATAATCATTTTGTGGATGACTATAGTAAGAACAGATCCATTGACATGAAGGAACTGGGGAAGGGGCGGAGGGGGTGGCAAAAAGAGATATCAAAGTCATTTTTTTCTCACTTGATATATTTTCCAATCCTGCTTGCCACTTACCCTGGTACGTTAAATTTGGGCAAGCTTTCATTATCCTGAAATCAGTACTCTACTGTTTATATGAGAAGATCTTCCAAGAATTTACCACAAAGGAATCTCTTTTCAGTAACTTTTCTTGCCAGGCTGCTCATGTATATTTCACTATCATCATCTCCTGCTTATCCCTTAACCTTGTCTTTGTCATCTTCAGGCATGACATAAATAGTGGCTGGAACATCAGTAATCAGTGAAATAAAACAGTTCACTCTGCACCCTATTTTCATGTGACAAGCTTGCTTTAGGCACTCACATAGCCCACTGAGTACTTCTAGACCACATTTTCCTATATGCAAACAAACCCTGAATTAGAAAGCACTATTTGTAGCATAATTTTCAGTACACGTATACTGCAGTGCCTGCAGTCTGTGCAAACAATACAAGCCAGCTACCTACTCCTTGCCTCAGGATACTGGTAGCATAGCAGCAAGGTGATCCACACAGATAACACCCACATTCAGATTTTGCAGTGCATGCTGAGCCCTGTATTATCACCGCTACAGTACTACCCCATGAGCTGCCTACTTCAAAGGTAATTTCATCATGTCTTGACAAGAAATAGTCAATGACTGCAATGTAAGCTTCACCATCAATAATAAAGACACCACAACCAGGGATTTGTGTTGAGGTGCATATAGTTTTAGGCATATCAGAGAGAATAGCTGATGTCAGAGAGAACAGCTGCTCCTACAGACCAAGAGAGGTGTAGAGAGGAATTTTTTAAAATGCCATTATGAAATAAATATAGAAGAACAATTAAAAAAATGTGTCCTTTCATTCCTTTGACACCAGGGTCAGATTCTTGGAGCTTGAATGGTTTTAACAGGTAAATGACTAACCAGAAGACTGAATATTTAAATACAGTAGATGTCACTTCATATGGTTATGTTATTTGGGGAGTTGATGCTATACTCTTTTCAGTTCAACTTCAGCTCTGAGCATTTTATGACTTTCAAGAGAGAAAAGAAGTAGAAAGAAGATTGCAAAGAAGTGGCTTTATGGTCTCTTAATGTATTTTTTTTCCCATTGCAATGTCTAGGGAAGGGAAAAAAAGAGGGGAGGAGGAGCTGAAGTCTGATGAAAACCTGAGCACTGATACAATATTATCTTTGAAGACACTCTGGAAAACATGTTTCTGACTCCTTTACCCTCATTTTAGCCCTATAAGTAGGTAAATATCCTGGAAATTTAATGAAATTTCACACAAAATCATGTAACTTATTCCTCATACAGAACTTAAATGTGAGAAAACACAATTTAAGTTCAGGTTTTTGTATGCTAGAGTGTAGCAATCAAAGTATTTATTAGATCGCACAGTTACAAACTATCCTAACCTATTATTTGCTGCACTAGCTGTTCTTTCATTGGTGTTGCATGAATCTTCAGATCCTCATTAAAGCTTTAAGAGATTAGCAACGACATATTTACCTTTTCCAAATCTTATTCTCCCTGACACGTAAAATTCAGTTGTCAAAAACATAGTAAATCCTGAAAATCTGGGGCAATTCCCAATCTTTTTCTCTGAAGCAGTTTTCAGAAATCAAAGAGGAATTTTGTTTTTCTTTTCTTTCTCTTCCCATAGACTTATCTCTCTCTATAGCAAGGCTGTTGTTCTCTGAAAAAAAATGCATCAGCTTTTGAAGAAATACTGAAAGCAGTGAAGAAGTGCCAAGGATTTGCAGGATTCCTGTGTCTTTCATTTCTGAGTCTTCTAGAGTTTCATTTTGTCCCCTCTCCAAATTTGAATATGTCTGGAACTATTTCTTTATGCTTGTGACCTAGGGTTAACATGCTGATGAGACCACATTGCTTGTGAGACCTTGTTCTCAGTAAATTTTTTATTAAATTATTCTTATTTCACTAAAAGAAATGCAGAAAAGCAGTTTATAGATATGCCATCAGATTGAAAAAGAGCTGAGAGAGAGATAGTTTCTCTTACAAATTTAAAAAAAAAAATTAAGCTTGTTTTTGATGGCCGTGAAAACAAACACCTCAGTGACTTTAAACATAGGGTATTACTTTATTCCACTTCTCACTCCCCAAGAAATCTGTTTTTCTTGACAACTAGAGGTCCTAGCTCATCACAAAACCAATATGATTTCTCCATCCTTGGATTTTCTGGTTTCTGAAATTCAGTGTAGTCATTTTACATTGAATGAAAATTAGAAGTGAGGAAAAAGTATCTGGAGAGGTGGGATCACACCCCTGCTCTCGCAGAAAGCAGTCAGAGCTCCACGACAGTCATGTGGGACATGGCCTTTGTCAGCAGAGCTACTAGCCCAGGACACTGCCCAGGAGAGAGAAAGGCATTAGTGAATGTTTCTGGACATAAAGTTGCAGAACAGTGTCTATGAGGACCTCATTACCTCCCCATGTGAGTGGCTTACAAATTTTAATAGATTTATTAGGATGGTGTTGGGGCATGGACTAACTGCTCCTTGTCTTTTACAAATAAGAAATGTAAATTCTAAGGGCTTAGTTACATTATTTATCTAGCAAGGCACATGTCCTGGTTTTGGCTGGGATAGAGTTAACTGTCTTCCTAGTAGCTGGTATAGTGCTGTGTTTTTGAGTTAGGTATGAGAAGAATGTTGATAACACACTGATGTTTTCAGTTGTTGCTAAGTAATGTTTAGTCTAAAGTCAAGGATTTTTCAGCTTCTCATGCCCAGCCAGCAAGAAGGCTGGAGGGGCACAAGAAGTCGGGAGGGTACACAGCCAAGACAGATGGCCCAAATTGGCCAACGGGGTATTCCATACCATGTGATGTCATGCCCAGTATATAAACTGGGGGGAGTGGGGGTGGGGGGATCGCTGCTCAGGGACTAACAAAGAGTCAATCAGCGGGTCGTGAGCAATTGCATTGTGCATCACTTGTATATTCCAATTCTCTTATTATTACCATTGTCATTTTATTAGTGTTACCATTATCACTATTAGTTTCTTCTTTTCTGTTCTATTAAACCATTCTTATCTCAACCCACGAGTTTTACTTCTTTTCCCAATTTTCTCTCCCATCCCACTGGGTGGTGGGGGGAAGTAAGTGAGCAGCTGCATGGTGCTTAGTTGCTGACTGGGGTTAAACCACGACAGCACAACATCATCAAGACCGTGCAGGAAACCAGATGATGTTGATGAACTGTTGTCTACTTCGTATGAGTTTGGGGTGAAGTGATTCATTTCAGAACAGCTCTAATCTTGTCCCATGGGCTGAATATCCCAATATTAGCTGTCGCACAGCATGCACTTCTACTATGTGTTTTAGATTCATCAAGAGTAGATCCAGTTTGTGTGCTCTGACACCACACTGTTACAGAAAGCTTATCTCACTGAGCGGGGGAGATCAGAATATTTCCTTCCAAACTGTCTTCCTCACCCAGACTTAAAAGCTATTGTAGCGACCTCTCTTTCTTTACCCAGGACAGTCCATTAAGATCCCTTTCATCATTATAGCTCTCATTCCACTATGCAGGGACAACAGTTAAACTGGTTTAAATAGAACAAAACCATACTGAATTACACCCGAATTTGCAAAACTCTGTAATATTCAGACTCTTATCTTAGAAAAGTTTCTTAAAAAAACTTAAGAATATTTCTAGAGAGATTTTCAGCTCCATCTCAAGAACTGCAGTCAGTAGGAAAACTCCCTGTCAGTTTAACAAAAGTTGAAGTATAATAAGATGTGGTAACTTCTGGCTAAACAACTAGTTGAACTTCAGCCATTTTTCTTACATACAACTGAAGAGCAACCTTTCCAAGCTTACTCATTACTGCTAAAATTACATTACATTATAGTTATAGATGTCTGGTTTTAAATGCAAAAGAAAGCACTAAGTGCTTTTTATAAATCTAACTTTAATCAGTGTAAATTATTTTAAGTACAGCCTCAGTAAAATTACTTTATGTATTCTTTATAATTCCACTCTGTATAATTTTGAATCAAATAGCCTTGCAAATAGATTTAAGATGTGCAGCAAATGATGATGGCACCGTTGCAATTATGTGGTGAAATTGTATTGTTTGGAACCTGGTGTTACCTACAGTGCACACAGAGGGACTTTCAGTCTGGTGCAGAATTCTTTTGCTAATTAATCCTACACAAAAGAAGTTTTACCACTGACAAAGACTTTAATTTCTGCACAGATTGCTGTAGACCTACTAATGAACTTTGTTAACTTTGACCTTGGGCCATTTAAGAGTCTAAGGAGAGATGAAATATTTTCCAGTACCTAAGAAAACATACTCTTCTTCCTACAAAGTAAGAAGAATGAACGAAGACTGCACATAGCTGTAAGTGTAAAGAAAAGGTTACTTAGAGAGAGGCTTCAACAGGCATCCACTACTAAGACCTTTTTCTTTGTCTCATACAGCAAGTTGCGGAAAAGGTTGGGGATAAGAAGAAAGAAACCCAGCAGGCTGAATTCCTTATTATTTCTTTTTTTCCTCACCCAAGATGCATACCATATGCTTCCTCTGGGGCAGTGCAGAGGATGAACAATAGCATCTTTTGCCATCATTCATGACATCTGATGATGGCCAACAGCTTATTCTGCAGGAGGACAGATGTTATTTACATAAAGAAGGAAACTTCTGAATTACAAAATCAATGCTGGTAATCAGGCTGCTGTACTCAGGACAAAGTACTGAAGAACAGATGCACAGGCATATCCATACTGAGATCTGGAATCCAGTTTTAATGGGTTGAACTACCTTTCAAACACCTCCACCGAATTAAGTTTAATAAAACACTGCAACACAAGAACCAAATTCACAAATGACATAGCCAAGTTAAGGCCCATGGGAATCAAAGGAAATGCATCTGTTTTGGCAGGCAGTGAGCAGGTACAGAAAATTCTCTACTGTAACTGACTTAGCAAAGCAAAGCTCAAAAGCCATTTTGAAATCTAACTGCTACCTCCAGTAGAAAGGAGGGATACTGGGCAAATGATAAGGATTGCAACTAAGAGTTTTGATATTCTGCTGTGTGCAGATTCAGGCCTAGTAACCTCATTGTAACATAGTCACGAGAACGAGTGTCTGTCAGGTGTAGTGAATTATTTATATGTGGTCCTGAGGAATAATTTTGTATATGGGAAGAAGAAGTGGACTTACATAAAATATGTGGGAAGTTTGATAAGAATTTTCGCTTAAATGTTGAGTTAAAAATCTAAATAATATATGTTCTTCTATGTATGTTTCTGTCAGTCCAAAGTATTTCAAACACCACCAACACAAAGCTTTAAGGGGAGTGGGGTGGAAGCTGTAGTTTGGTTTGGGTTTATTTTATGTGGTGCAGCAGGTTCTGATCCACAGGCTGTGATATTCAGTAACTTTTTGATCAGGTAGAGAATTCATAACCATTGTACAGAAAGTAAACAGCACATTATAAAGCAAACAGTTACTATAATAGAAATAGTAGCATAAATAATTTACAGCCAATCAATACCAAAGAAATCTCCTGCAACACTGCCCAGAAGCTATCAATGATATGACGAAACTGTGAATGATCTGAATTTCTTTCTCAATGTTCTGTAAATCCTGAGTCAGCTCTTCCCAGTTAGTGACTTCCTTCATTTTAGAAGGAGCTAAGGTGCCATGCCTAGAGGTTCCACTCTCCATCTACTCCCAGTTCAGAGCACCACTAAATCCACTTTCAACTTTTGAGATTTGGAGTAAGAAACTGGCCTAAGGTTACCTCAAGAGTTAATTCTGACCACCCAGCAATCAAAAGAGAAGAAAATTCTTGTCATGGTTGCAAAATTAAAAGTAGCAAGAGTGAAAGGTTCCAATTATTCTCCACCTCCTAAAGCAACTGGTTCATTACCAACTTATTTATAATTCCAGCACTGGCTTTGAATATTACTTTCACTCTGTACACAAATTTAGTCTGCTTTTCACATAGGAACTTTAGAAAAAATATTTGACACAGTTTTCTTAAGTACTTTAAGATCTGACTTGCTGCAGCCAGCTGTACCACTCATAACCCTTCTTTGCTACTGCGTGGATACAGGAGAGTTCAAGATCACAAACCAATGAAAAAGACTCCATGACTGCTTATGACCTTTTCAATAGGTCTTGATTTTCTAATAAACAAACTGATACAGGGGTAAAGTTTATCTAGCTTTTGGGTAAAGGAATCTATGGCACTGTGTGAAAAGAGTAAGATGTACTTGCAGTAAGCAAACACAGACCCTGTCGGTTGCTGCCTGGAACATGGTCAGCATTCACCTGCCTTTTTGTTAACTGCTGAGACAAAGTAACAGGATCTGGCCAGCCAAGAGGAAGAAATGTCTGAAACACTGCTTTTTCCATTTACACTCAATATACCTGCTAATTCAAACAGGGAATTACTTGAGAAATTTGATGAAGACCAGGAGAAGTAAGATTTCTTGGTAACAAAGCCTGGAGGAAGGTTTATGCAAGATAAAGTCAGGAGAGTGTTTGAGTACCAAAGCAAAAGATGTTACAGCAAGTAAGTCAGGGGTGTTTTTTCTGAAGGAAGACAAAATTTCAGGAAGAAAAAAAAACCTGGAAGAGAAAAATGGTAGTAGTACTCTTATGAAAAGAAGGTAACAAAGTTTAAAAGAAAACTGGTTCTTACAAGACTGCAAAAGAAATGACGAGTGAATATTGGAAATTTCAAGAAAGGTAATAAAACACAGGGAATGAGGAAAGACAGTTATTAAAGAGTGATAATTGGTGGCTCAGAGCTGAAAGGTAATATCTGACAGTGTTAATCAGTGCTGCTTCAAATAAAAGATATGGAGAAAAAGGAGCTTAAAATTCAGACTTACACAGAAACAAAAAAATAAAAAGTGGGTGAGTATAGTGATCAAGGAGGACTAGGTAGCAGCAAGGCAAATAAGAATAGACTCCAAACATATCCATATAAAATATTTAAAAACTATAAAAGAAATTACTGGGAAAAGCAAATGAAAAGTGTAAAGTTGCAAAAAAGTCAAAGGCTCACTGAAGGATAAAAGATAGCCTGACCTAAATTAAAGCGAGAAGGGGAAAGAAGGTTTATGGTAAAACAGGATATGGTAGAAGGGAGAAAAATGGAAAAATAAGGGTCTGAAAAATAAGATGTTAAAACTGTGGACTCGAAGAAGCCACTCTGAAAAATCAGCTTTTCATCTTCTATACAAGGTTCTTGACACTCTCAACAATCCATGTATCAAGAGCTGTTGAGGACTGGTATCACTGCAAGTGCATGGTGGAGGGTAGTTAGTATGGTCTGGATATTATTTCATCCTGGCTCCAAATTATGGCTGAATGTCTCAGTATTATTTTGAGGTATGTACATTAGAGCCACCTTCTAGGAAGTTTCTCAAAACAGAATTTTCTATCCAATATTGTAGCACTAATCTGGGAAAAAATATACCTCCTGCATCTGTGCTATTATCTATCTGCACTATGCTTTGCTGTTGCTATTAGCAGCAATACCAACAATATTTAAGGTTACAATGCAGTGAATTAATGAGTATAAACCAGAGAATTCTCTGGTTTTTCCTACTAGTTTTCTTCTAAGTTTTTTCTTTTTGAGTTTCCCCTTCTTAACTTGCATCACCCTTCCATCTCATGTAAGTAGTTTCACAAGTCATGACAACTTTTTTATTATTCTGTTCTTAAACAAGAAGGAGCAGGAGTCCTCACCACTTTCACTAGAACGGAGATATAACAGATAGTTAAGAATAGAACCAGTGGAAAACCTTTTAAAGGTTCTTTTTTGGAAAACAAACAAACAAACCAACAAACAAACAAACAAAAACCCCCAAACTAACCTGTAGATTTTGATAGGACAGTGTGGAGCCATTTTGCTTTGGATAAATGTCTATTATTTTATATTTTTTATATAATTACTAAGTATAATCTTTATTATTTTAGCAACATTCTATGTTAGAAATGCCAAAACAGATAAAGCAACATGTCATTATAAAATTTATTCTTAGTCTATGAATCAAAATTTTGCATTTTCCTTGCAATTAATATGTTTTCAAATTTTAGTGTATCTACCAAATGCAAAAGCCATTTCTGTGACCATACAGAATTGCGAAACTTTGTACTAGGGAAATACCTTTTAACAGCTGTATGTTGGATGGGAAATTGTCTTTCCTCAGAGCATTATGCCTGACTAATATGTCTGTTGCGTCTTCTTGCCAGTTCTGCAGAATATCTGTTTTACCCTGTGAATCATAGAGCAACTGATGGTTTTGCATTTTTCATCTTACTGAAAAAAATGAAGAACCTGTAAACTTGCTCAAGAGTATGAAGTAGTCCTGAACACACAAGGTAAGTATTTGTTTTGTAAACCAAAATTTAAACCAAACAACTCAGATAATTCTGCAAACAAATATTACCAAGTTTCAAATACATTTTGTATTCCTATGCATTAAGGGGGCACAGTACATCAAGCCGCAGACTACCTCATTCAGAGCTGTTTTGCTTGTTCATCTCTGCTTCACAAGTAGATCCACCAGGACAAGAATTTCACAGGTCTTTTTATTTATTTATTTATTTTTGTTGGGATTTTGTTGGTTTTGTTGATGGGGTTTTTTTCGTGGAGTTTTTTTGTTGTTATTGTTTTCAGGGCGAAAGAAACATCTGTATGATGATTTCATTGTCAAGAAAGAATAAAAAATAAATTAACCTCTAAAGGTTCCAACCCAAAACCTCTAAACTGAAATATACCCTCAATTGAAAAATACAGCTAAAAAAATCAAGTCAATACTTAACTTTCCTGAGAATATGCAGTCCTTTATGTTTCCTAGAGAATTAATGAGCTGGAGAGTGTTAATAAAATTTTTACCACTGAAGTACAAACATAAAAACTTCCCAAAACTTCCCCATATGGAACAATTGAAGTGTGAACAGTCATCCTTGTAGGGGAGTGTATAATTAAGTTACTACTAATAGCAATATTGGAACAGGAAAACAAATGGAGCTTTAATACTTTATTTCTTGATTTGCAGTTTTGAAATGGACATATAAGGCAATTGCTTTTGCAAGAACAGAGGAAAGCCAAGGGCTCTTGTTATGAGCTGAACAGTTTAACTAGTCCCTGTCTAATTTTATTCTCCTGCTCCGTTTATTGCTAGCCTGCTCTATTCTGTAGTCACTCCCAACAGGCCCACAGGCCACTAGTGGTGCATAAGGCATGGTTTGGTAATGAGTTATATAAGCAAGTGGCCTCCATGCTGTTGTTTTATCTCAAACAGAGGGACAGCATGCAGTTTCAGAGGGCTTTCAGCATTCTGCTGGGAGATAAGGAATAGCAACAAAAACAAAAGCTAACTTCTAACACTCCCTTTCCCACCTCCCAACACTATCTTCCACAGGGACCAGCACATCATATACAAACATTCTTCTACCAAAAAATCACTTATTGTACACCTTATCATTTCTGTGGCCCTCAAGCAAACGATAAAATTTAGAGAATGTTTCAGTATCTAAAATGTCTTGTGCACTTCTCACATAACTGAATTTTATTAGGGCAAGGATGACTTTCATAAAATGCAAAAGACTGTATAGGCCAACAAAGGACTTTTACAGCATCCTAACTTTGTGTATTGCATTAAGTCTCTGCTCACTGTACACTTCCATCCTCTTCTGCTGCATTGGCTTCATATGTTTCAACTGTTATGAAGACAACGTTAAGGACATGATTATTGTAATTCATCAGTGCACTGTGATGTATCTGTCTGTAGTCACTTTTAAACAGCAGCTTTGGGAAGTACAAACTGCCTCATCCATCTCAGTAGCTATGGCTGAATTTAGAAAATTACTATTTTAACTACCAGTGTTGTTAACTCTTCCACTGCTGACTACTACAGATCCTTTCTCCAGTCTTTTCCCCAAGTACAGCTGCCTTTATCAAGCTCTCAAATCCTTTGAGTCGTATTAATAAAAAGGAAGGTGTGTGTTCAAAATTTGCTTTCTGCAAATGCTTATTCTTTCAAAAAAGAATAGATACTATACAAATAAATTCTGGATTGGAATAGTTTTATAACTGAAGAAGACACTGACTGTCATGGTTTAAGCCCAGCCAGCAACTAAGACTTGCACAGCCACTTGCTCACGCCCCTTTGGTGGGATGGGGGAGAGAATCATAGAATAGAATCATAGAATCATTTCGGTTGGAAAAGACCTTCAAAATCATCGAGTCCAACCATTAACCATGTCCCCTAAACCATGTCCTGGAGTACCCTGTCCGCTCGCTTTTTGAATACCTCCAGGGATGGTGAATCAACCACTTCCCTGGGAAGCCCATTCCAATGTTTGACAACCCTCTCAGTAAAAAAATTTTTCCTAATATCTAACCTAAATCTCCCTTGCCTCAACTTGAGGCCATTTCCTCTTGTCCTATCTTCAGACACCTGACAGAAGAGACCAACACCCACCTCACTACAACCCCCTTTCAGGTAGTTGTAGAGAGCGATAAGGTCTCCCCTCAGCCGCCTCTTTTCTAAACTGAACAACCCCAGATCCCTCAGCCGCTCCTCATAAGACTTGTGCTTAAGGCCCCTCACCAACTTGGTTGCCCTTCTCTGGACAGGCTCCAGCAGCTCAATGTCTTTCCTGTAGTGAGGGGCCCAAAACTGAACACAGTACTTGAGGTGCGGCCTCACCAGTGCCGAGTACAGGGGAACAACCACCTCCCTGTTCCTGCTGGCCACACTGTTTCTGATACAGAATTGGAAGAGTAAAAGCAAGAAAACTCATGGGTTGAGATAAAGACGGTTTAATAGGCAAAGCAAAAGCCACGCACACAAGCAAAACAAAATAAGGAATTCTTTCCCTACTTCCCATTGGCAGGCAGGTGTTCAGCCGTCTCTAGGAAAGCAGGGCTCTATCATGCCTAACAGTTACTTGGGAAGACAAATGCCATCACTCCGAATGCCCCTCCCTTCCTCCTTCTTCCCCCAGCTTTATATGCTGAGCATGTTGTCATATGGTCTGGAATATCCCTGTGGTCAGTTGGGGTCAGCTGTTCCAGCTGTGTCCCCTCCCAACTTGTTGTGCACCCCCAGCCTACTCACTGGTGGGGTGGGGTGAGAAGCAGAAAATGCCTCGACTCTATGTAAGCACTGCTCAGCAATAACGAAAACGTCACTGTATTATCAACACTGTTTTCAGCATAAATCCAAAACACAGCCCCATAATGGCTACTATGAAGAAAATTAACTCCATCCCAGCCAAAACCAGCCCACTGACCTAGTTTCAGACTTCCAATGAAGTAAAAGAGCAAATTTATATTATTTTTACTGTCACCAAGGAATCTAAACAATATTGGAGTCTAGTTTTACTACTTGGAACCTAAACAATATTGCAGTCTGGTTTTGCTGCTTGTTCACACATACAAAAGCTAAAGCAACAAATCTCCAAAGAGCTTTGCTCTACTAGAAACAGGAACAGCATGAGAAAGTGACATTTTCTATTCTTTCAGAGTCTGGTGTTGAAAAAGGAAACTAGGTTATTGCTAAATATGATTTTTGTGAGTAGAAGATAAAAGGGGTGTGGAAGAGAATGAAATACCTTTTGCTGCTGTGTGATAAGCACATTTGATTGGTTTGTTTCTGCTGTGTTAACAAGACTGGTATGGTATCTGAGGCTTTTTATGAAGAAGTGATAAATTTTCCTAGAAGAGTTAATCCCCGACTCTGTGGAAAAAAAAAAGAAAAAAATTAAAATTCTGTCTCTTCCATGTCAACAGACCACTATTTCTGCTTTGTATTGCAGCACATAAAGTAGCCAGTGATCGCTGAACCTCCCAAGTAAGATTCACTCTAGTAACCATTCAGTGTAATAAGTAACTTTAGCTACAGATATAGGGTTTGTTTTCCTTTTTCTTTCTTTCAAAAGCATTATCAGTCTATTTCATATGACTTTCATTTATTGACCAAAATTGAAAGGTGAATCAAATGTTTACCTAACAGTATATTTTTCATAGATAATCAAATAATTTTCACAGGTTTTCTTAAAAAATTGAACATGTATCTAAATTTAAATACAAAAGTAATTTAAAGAAAAATAAAAAAGAAACTTCTATAAGCCAAAGTTATTTGCCAAAGTATTGATGAGTTTCAAAATCGTGTACTTATGTCTATATATGTTTAAGTTTATTCAGTGAAAGTATTAATAATAATGGAATGGGATGGAATTGTCAAAAGAAAGCTAGAAGTATCTACACAGAGGCATTTTCTTATCTGGCCCACTTTTTCCAGAGGTTGAAGGTACTGTTTCATTATTCTCATTTTCTTTCTTTCTCAATGTCATGTATGCCTGCTTTTTTTTTTTTTTTTTTTTTTTTAATGCTCGATTCCAGTTCTCACAGTCCTTTCTGTAAAAGACTTGCAGGAATCAAGAACCAATTTGACTAAATTTCACTGCCAGAAGAATCACAATATTGTGATATTCAAGCCTGCCATGGCAATTCTATTACATTTCTTTAAGCCATTCCCTTTTCCTGTTCTTTCCCTCTTTTACTGTTTTCACTCCTTCTCCATTATTCAATCTTATAACTCTTTTAACTTTGTTTTTTAACTTGTGCTTTCTTCCCTTCTCCAATTGTTAAGCTTGACTCTATTTATTAAAATCTGTCATCCATGCCCAAGTTTCATTTTTGTATTCCTCTTCTAACCTGTCATGGTTTTTTCATTTGTTTACACCAATGTAAAAGTCATTAAAGTCTTTGAGATATGAGTCAAATCTCAAGTGACTCACAAGGTCTTTATCACCCTTGGTCTGATGCAAGACACATAACTAGATCAACGAAAATAAATTTGAACATCACCCCATAGTTGCACCATGCTGTTGGATCCCTTTTTGCAGATACTCTACTTGTCTACAATAGTTTCTGTTGCCATCATCATCACATTCATAGTCTCTGACAATGTTTAAAGGTTTAGTGGTACAATGAGCATTTTAAGAGAGAAAGTAACATTTGCCACTGCATAGGATAAAAGTGTTCTTATAATTTATTCTGTCACTGCCTGGGAAGTAAGAATGAAAAATTCTTAAAGACTATTTCTTTATCATGGTTTGACAGATATATATTTCCTACAGATTGCAGTTTTGTCTGATTCCTCTGCCCCTATTTACAAAGGCAAAAACTTTTCATAGATCCAACCAACTTTTCAGAGCACTGTCTCATGAACACTGGAATCTTCTCACTGCTCCTAGACTTCAGACCTGAATTTTACTGTTAAGTCTGTGTATTGTTTCACTCTTTTTCATTTTTTTATACCCTTTTTCAATTTATACTTCCCTTTATGGTCTTCCAGGACGATTTTTGCTTTTCTGTAGCCCATGCTTATAATGACATAATGCAAGTTACTTTAAATGGGCTTTTTTTCAGATTTGCACCTGAATGCAGAAATTCACTGCAGAATGATGACCATTTCTTTTTTTACAGACAAAGTATCAATTTTTTTGTAAGCCTAGGTAGACCATATAGACCTTCTGTCTTCTTCACCTTATTTGTTAGATGCTGTCATACTACCCAGTATACAGAGCTTTCTGAGAAGGGACAGTTTTTCCAAGTTATTCAGCACCAGAGACCTCTTTTATTGGATGTTATCTGAAGCTGTGAAACTGCAGCATTTAAAAAACCCACACATGGTCAAATTCCTGCTACATCTGTCTGAGGGAATACAGGTTTATGGTGATTTCCTTCTTTTGGGATGTATATATTTCATACAACTTTCTACCAGTTTAGTGGCACAATATTTTATTCAGATAAAAAAATCTAAACAAAAAGCTGTTGTCAGTGTAGTACCTGAGATTTGCCTAAAGATTTCACTGGTTTACAGAAACATATCTATAAAGTTTTCTCTGAAAACAAGAAAACTGCTGTAAGAGACATATGTTTGAATGGCAAAACTCATTAGAGAAACAGGGTTTCATACATGGAGAAATCAACTAAATGCAGACTGAGCCATTAATATTATTAAAAAGAACAAGGGAGAAAGAAGGAGCTGCCTCTGCTTCTTTGATTTTGTACTATAACTGTCTGAAGTGCTATTTTTACAGACTTCCACTGGTGCTTACAGAAGTATTTATAGAAAACAATTAAATAGATGACTGCCATTTAGCAGGATTGAGGGTGAGATTGTTAAAGAGATACAATGTAAGTTACTAGAAAATGGATAGCTAACTTTCAGTAAAAACTGGTACTGGGTTCCCTTAGGCGTTTTTGAAAGCCACTTCTTAATTTACAACCATTCACCAGTTAGTTTATTTGCTCTATTGGGTTTCTCATCCAAAGGATTTTTATCCTTTGCCTTGATTCTTAGCTCTGTTTCTAGAATGTTTTTATTAGAAGTTATTATCACCCCCTGTAATTCACAGGGTATTATTCCATCCTCTAACAGGATAAATTATGCCATGCAGGGAAGGAAGAGGATGTGATGAAGCCTTACGTAGAAGAAATAGTTACATGAAATATATATGTTGCCCACTTCACAGATACTCTTCCTTGCCCCCCCCCCCCCCAAAAAATCATGAAAATTCTGGACAAAATTTGTTAATTTTAGCTAGATTTTACTGTTACAATAACCATTATTATTAGAATGCTGCAGTCCACCATCACAATTTAATTACATTTCTTTGATCTTCCAAATTACCTGTATTTGGTGCATAATAATCCCTATGCCATGATAAATAACAGAAAAAAAATATAGAACTGGTAATGAAAAATGCATACACAGGACCATTAAGTGTCTTCTTAAGCTTCCTTGTAAAAGAGATTGTATAAGATTTCCTTTAGCTACATCAGCTCCTAAAAAGAATCAATTAAACTGTAATATCTATAATTCCAATTTCCTCAGTAACAGTACGAAAAGATATTTATAATACTTCAAACTTAGTAAAGCTGTAGGAAATATATATTGACTTAGTATTAAATAATAACTTTTGCATCAGCATGGAGTTTTCTGTTCTGCACCAGGCCAATGCTCATGAACACTCAGTTTATGAATACAGAAATGGAAAAAATTAATTATTGGATTCACATGCAGTTTTCTGTGTGTCTGTATATACATACTCACAAAGATTCACCTAATCCTACTAACTGAGGGATGCAGAGCTGGGAGAGTCCCAGGATCCAGAAAGGTAGGACATGGTAGAACCAGGGGAAGCATTTTGGAAGTTGTAGGATTTCAGAGCACCTTTTTTGTGACTTCTGATGATGAGTTGTGCTTGACTAGACATCATGAGGATATACCAGCAGAAAGAAAAGAACTTAGGAGATATATTGGTCTTATATTCATGTTTACTTTGCCTTTCAGTAAATGTAAATCACATTAGTTTACCAAAAAACCCAAACCAAACCATTAACGGATACTGTAGCAATAAAATAAAATCCAGGAAGCTCTTCAGCTTTTAAAAACAGATTGAGCATATGGAATTTTCTGTGAGGCCTGCCACAGAGACAATATTGTTCTTCAAAAACAGCAGCATATCATTACCTTCATTATGAGAAGAAAAATATTAAGAACAGAGAGCTCATGGGACAGGTGGATTCTTACTTCTTCAATAGGGCTATTAAAAAGTGAAGATCATAGAAGCATAGAATTGTTTAGGTTGGAAAAGACCCTTAAGATCATCAAGTCCAACCATTAACCTAACACTGCCAAGTCCTCCACTAAAGCATATCCCTAAATGCCACATCTACACATCTTTTAAATACCTCCAGGGATGGTGATTCAACCACTTCCCTGGGTAGCCTGGTCCAATGTGCTTGATAACCCTTTCAGTGAAGAACTTTTTCCTAATATCGAATCTAAACCTCCCCTGGTGCAACTTGAGGCCATTTCCTCTCGCTCTGTCACTTGCTACTTGGGAGAAGAGACCAGCACCCACCTCACTACAACCTCCTTTCAGGTCTTTGTAGAGAGCAATAAGGTCTCCCCTCAGCCTACTTTTCTCCAGGCTAAACAACCCCACCTCCTTCAGCCGCTCCTCATAAGACTTGTGCTCTAGACCCTTCACCAACTTGGTTGCCTTTCTCTGAACACGCTCCAGCACCTCAATGTCTTTCTTGGAGTGAGGGGCCCAAAACTGAACACAGTATTAGAGGTGTGGCCTCACCAGTGCCGAGTACAGGGGAACAACCACCTCCCTGCTCCTGCTGGCCACACTATTTCTGATACAAGCCAAGATGCCGTTGGCCTTCTTGGCCACCTGCGCATACTGTTGGCTCATATTCAGCCGGCATTTGACCAACACCCCCAGGTCCTTTTCCACCAGACAACTTTCCAGCCACTTTTCCCCAAGCCTGTACGGTTGCCTGGGGTTGTCGCGACCCGAGTAGGACCCAGCACTTAGCCTTGTTGAACCTCATACAATTGGCCTCGGCCCATCAATCCAGCCTGTACAGATCCCTCTGTAGAGCCTTCCTACCCTCAATCAAATCAACACTCCCGTCCATGCTAAACTACAGAACTGGAGAATGCAGGAAGTGATGTGTAAATGAAGCAAGCACTTAACTTAGGTCTGCTGCACCAAGGTGATAACATCAACTGTGAGATTTTGGGGGTATAAAGAATGCAGAAAAAGAAAAAAAAAAAAAAAGAAAAAAAAATGAAAACAAAACCTATAATCCCTGGAAGAAATACTGGTGTCGTTGCATTACCATTAACTTGCTTGCTTTGCTACTTTTTATTTTTCAATGTTATCTCAATCATCATCCACAAAGCAAATGATGTCTTCTTTTTACAGTATGTTCTGCCTTTTCTTCTTCCTTTGGAAATACTGACGTTGCAACACCTTCATAAAATGAGGACATATTAAATTTTCTGTGTTCTCTCTGTAATTCAGATGAACATCTATTCCTTTGAAGTCAATTCTAAAATTATGACTTCAAGACAACTTCTAGATTTCTCACACACAGACATTTACACTTTGAAGTTACCTAAATAGAGTTTTATTTCTTTTTAAAGGATTATAACACATTACAAAGCAATCTGGCACACAAATTGTTAAGGCTGCCTGATAACTAACTAGGACTACTGAAAAAGGAATTTCAGAATCATCTTGTCAGTAACAGTATTGTGTAAATATGTCTTGTATTTCTGGTCGTGCCATGATTCAAGATGACCATTCTGGCTCTCATGGTTTGATCAGCTGTTCTAGGAACCAGTTGTGGGTTTGTTATTTGTATTGATTTACTGACTTCACAGTAAAACCCTGTGATGTTACACAATGGTTTCAGGTAGTTTGGGAAGAACCCTGTTGAATTTAGGCCATTTAATTATTGACTTAGTCATCACACCTGTCATAGATTTTTGTGTTCAGGTGATTCACTTCTGTTAAAATGATGATCCAATAAAGTTATGATCACAGTAATCTCTATGAGCTTACATCTGAATGCACATGAGCTATTGGAAACTGAACTCAGGATCATGGTGAAAAAATCAACTCTGTATTGTAATGACCATGAGGAAAGCAACCCCAATATTTAGCTTCATAAGATGGAAACAATTTCATAAACTGCTTAATTAAAAAAAAATAAATAAATAAAAAGAGAAAAATTGCAG
Organism: Harpia harpyja; assembly: GCF_026419915.1. Lineage (NCBI taxonomy): Eukaryota > Metazoa > Chordata > Aves > Accipitriformes > Accipitridae > Harpia > Harpia harpyja. The sequence continues at coordinate 42,498,124 of NC_068969.1, forward strand.
GTGTTTCATTCATCTATAATCCTATTAAATTCTGTAGGAGTATTACAAAAGGTGTAGGTAAAACGGCAAAAATAAATGGGGTCATCAGTAAAAAAAGCAAAGACTTAGAGGAAGAACTGAGGACCTTATTTCAAGCCTGGCTATGTTATTTCTCAATAATGGCATGATCTGCCATATGCCGTGGAGATCAAAGATCCCTACTTTTCTCCCAGATGAACTATAATATCCATAGGACATAGAATGTACAGCCAACATCCACCACCAAACAGTAGAGACCACAAAGCCACAGAGATTTTTAAACACTTTAATAAACAATTGACCAACAATTAATTCATATCTGCTTGACTGTTTTGAAACATGGTTTTGGTCTGAAAGCAAATAAAATTCCTATCTAACAACTCAGGCATTCAAGAGCTTTGCTGAAACAAATTTGTAGGAATAATTTAATCAACGTGCACAGTATTTCTTTTGTGTTCTTCTGTTCACCCAGAGCTAATAATGAAAGATTTGACATGAACCCTGTATTTTACAAAAGCAAATGTGCAGAATGACTTCTATTTCTAAGAGTCAACAGAAATCCACCTGCAACAATCTTATATCTGAGCAGATATGAGGAGCGGAGAATGAAGAATAACAGTGAGGGAATACTGTCACAAAAATTTCCCCATATGATAAAGTAGGTGAATTTTCATTAGAAACAGAAAGTTTCAATACGAGAAAATCAAAATGAGTTCATTCTTTCTGTGTTAGCATAAGCATCATACTGATTATTTTATTTATTAGCGTAATTGCATTTCATAAAAAAATCTTGCATCCTTGAAACATAGACTGTAATCAGATTTGAATATACATTGAAATAATTACATGCTTGATATACTATAAATAATTATGAATCCTGACCTTAACAATGCTATGAATTACAGATTCTCCTTGATGCTGTTGTTAGTAACCATTCAAATGCATCTATGCCATAGCAAATTAACATTTGCTACGTGCTGGGACCTTGATTAGGTATAGTTTCTCTTAGTCTCTCTTGATGGAGTTGTTCTACCTTGTACAGATAGTTAAAACATTCATTAGAGCAAGAACCAAACCTTGAACACCCAGACATTAGGTGATGTCTATCTGAGATTCAACCAGACTAGATACTCACTAACCAAAGAGTGAACACTTCTTGGTACCTTGCAAAGTGTCTTTTAGATATATTAGAGCATCTACTGCTTATGAAGAATGTCAACATGAAAATGAAGTAAAATATCACCTTAGAAATCTGACCCCAACCTGCATAAATTCATATTCATGAAAGTAGTCCATGTTTCAGATCACTGATTTAAGCTAGCAGCAGGATTAAGGGCACATTACAGGAGTGAATGTTTGCAGACTAGAGCTCCATAAAATCTGCATCACTGCAACCAATTTGGCAACATTTGAAAAACTCCTGAGCCTTACCACAGGCCCCAGATTTCTACTAGCTAATGTAGACTCTTTGTGCCTCAGATGCTGGAATTACATGCTTTTGAAGCAAGAGATATCCTTCTTAAATCAATGTGAAATTCCTAATGAAAGATTGTCCATAATATGGTGAACACTGTATGACTATGATTTTCAAAGGTTTTTTTGGAAGGAAGCGCAGTTTGGTGGAGACGCTGAGTATATACTTGTTAAAAGCACACAGGAAGAAATATAAGGACTTTTGTGGAAGACAAGACAGGATCTCTGACTAAACAAAGACCTTAGTTTTGCAACAGATTGTTGTTGTTTATTACTTGATGTATAGCATCTTGAAAGATACACAGATACGTTGCATATTTTTTTATTTTATATGACACTCATTTGTTCAAAACAATTAGTTCTGTATATTCTAAACACTAGATACCAACAGAGCAAGACATGTAACTCATTTTTAAAGACAAAAACTGTTTATGTACTTATAATGGATTCAGCTCTAAATTGCATCCTTTATGAATACTAAGTCACACTATAACAAGCAAAAGAGAAAGAAAACCTCTCAGTTGTGCACAGCCTTTAGCTTCCATGTTTCTACTGAAAATTCCAGTTATTCTTTACTGTCTAAATTTCTGAAATGCTTTGCCTTCCAAAGGAGATAGATAAAACCATTTAGACATCATAACTCACATGTTTAATGGTATTTGAAGATGGAAGGATCAAACTGAAGACCTGCCTGTCCACTTCCAAATAGATTACTTTTGAAGATATACACCCTAAAGTAAATGAAAGAGAACATTTAGTACACTCCCAAAATAACCTAGAATTTCACAAATGACAGACATTTTGAACAGGTGGCTTCCTTCTACACAAAGTGGGACATATCTAAATAACCTTGATATTAAAGGGATCAATGCTCAGATGAAGCCATGAAATTTGTTTTTCCCAGCTGTTAATTCACTTTCACAGCTATCCCTAGTTCAACAGTCAAAACCCGAGCCATCTAAAACCATTAGTGAGTTGAGGAAATGCAGGTGTGTAGAATATTCAGTGGATAGCCTTCTTTTCTGACAGCCTGTCCTGGGTTCAGCTGGGATAGAGTTAATTTTTACAGGAACCTGGGAGGTGGGGGTTCATAGCCGGGGCAGCTGACCTGAAGTAGCCAAGGAGCTATTCCATACCATGTGACATCATGCTCAGTATATAAATGGTGAGCGGGCCGGGGGGAGCTCTCTCAACTTTTGATGGGGGAAGTGGCAGAGCGTCGGGTTCCGGGTGGTGAGCAGTTGCACTGTGCATCACTCTTTTTGTATATTCTTTCATTAGTACCGTTGTTGTTGTTGTAACCTTTTTTTTTTGTGTTGTCCCAGTAAACTGCCCTTATCTCAACCCTCCAGGTTCCAGGTTTTTTTTCTTTTCTCTCCTCCGTCTCCTCCCTATCCCACCGGAGGGGGGCGGGAGGAGTGAGCGAGCGGCTGCGTGGTCCTTTGTTACCGGCTGGGCTGAAACCACGACACAGCCTCATTTGGGAAAAGGCCAGCAGTAAAAGCACAGATTTGAGCATATCTGGGTGAATGCCAGTACTCAAGAAGTTAATCAAAAACCTTCCTGACACTATTTTTGGTGTTTGTCACACAAACACATTTTGTTTCATCTTGTATTTAAAGCACTGAGGTTCTTAAGGGAGTGTAATGGTTTAACCTCAGCCAGCAACTAAACACCACGCAGCCACTCACTCACTCCTCCCCACCCAGTGGGATGGGGGAGAAAATCGGGAAAAGAAGCAAAACCCGTAGGTTGAGACAAGAACGGTTTAATGGAACAGAAAAGAAGAAACTAATAATGATAATGATAACACTAATAAAATGACAACAGTAATAATGAAAGGATTGGAATGTACAAATGATGTGCAGTGCAATTGCTCACCACCCGCCGACCAACACCCAGCTAGTCCCCCGAGCGGTGATCCCCCCCCCCCACTTCCCCGTTTCTATACTAGATGTGACGTCACATGGTATGGAAAACCCCGTTGGCCAATTTGGGTCAGCTGCCCTGGCTGTGTCCTGTGCCAACTTCTTGTGGCCCTCCAGCTTCCTTGCTGGCTAGGCATGAGAAGCTGAAAAATCCTTGACTTTAGTCTAAACACTACTGAGCAACAACTGAAAACATCAGTGTTATCAACATTCTTCGCATACTGAACTCAAACATAGTACTGTACCAGCTACTAGGAAGACAGTTAACTCTATCCCAGCTGAAACCAGGACAGGGAGACACTTCATTCCTTATCTCTTCCCTCTATTTCCTTCAGCAGTTTTAAGAACATCTCAGAACAAAAAGTTCTCTTTCCTCCTTCTTGTTAAATTCTGAGTTTTGTTGTTGAAGTTACATCTGTAGGTAATCAACATGCAAGTATTTGGGTTTTGGGGGGTTGTTTTGTTTTGTTTTGGTTTTTTTAAGCAATTCACATTAGTATTCTTTATCTCATTGCTTGAAGCCTCCTAAGGACAAACATACTATAAAATGTTCTCATAAATCAAATTTAAGTGCACTACAGAGGTAACAGTGATAGCAATAATGTCATGCTTTGGCAGTGGGTTAGTGGAGAATGACCCATTTTCATATTAAAGTGATAAAATCTGTATGATAAAACACATAAAAATGTTACTGCTGAGGACCCAGGGAGATTTAGATCAAACTTCTATAACCAATTCATTCTGAACAATCTGGAAAAGCACTGTATTCCTGAAGAAACAGGTAAAAAGCAAATATGTTTACTTCTTCTCCTTTGGGACCTGGATACTAAATTTAAATGAGATTGAAAGAATTCTGATATAATAAAATTAATAGGTCATATACAAAAGAGATTTCTCTTTTTTCCTCCTTTTTTTTTTTCTTTCTAATTTTGTTACAGAAAACTACATAGACAAAAAGATTACTGTTCAAAACAGTTAGTCTAAAAGTCTACCAATAATTAAGCCTACCAATACTGTTCAGCCACCCTGAACTCCAATAGCAGGCATTTCCCACTAAATTTAGATATGACACTTAAAATTTTAACTTATCATGACACAAGAGAGTGAAAATAAAATCTCAATTTTAAAACAATCTCAAAGATTAACTTCTTTATATTGTACTGTAGTGTTCATCACTATCCAATTATATGGGCCTTTTGGCTACCAAAATGACAGCAGCTACACTGTTGACCCCATGAGGCTTTGGAAGGTAGCAATACTCTTGAGAGAAGATAATTGAAGGGCAAACTTAATGTTCATTTTTCAAATCCATAGTAAATTACAGTAGGCACACACAAACACAAGAAAACATGTCTCAAATAGCTCTCAGACACCTAGTTAGTTACAAATGGTGCTTTATAGCTAATAGACTGAAAACTCTAACTAAAAGAATGAAAATGCACAATTGCACTGTATAGGTGGTCAGAATTCTTTCTCTAATATTTCACAGATATTTAGTATATCATGAAAAGTTTATTCTTTTCAAATGAACATTTTTTGACAGTTTCTGAGATAAATAGCTGGAGCATCATTTGTTTCAATCCATGTCCATCTATGTAAATCAAAGTTTAAACCTAATTTGTGCATCTTCTACAATTGGTCTTGAATTTTTGTTTAGTTTTTTACTTGTTAAAGCATGAAAGAGGTGGTATTAGGCATTAAATATGTGTATCTATGTATACATGATACAGATGTACACTTTAATGCATGTGGATATGTGTGCTGGTTTTGGCTGGGATAGAGTTGATTTTCTTCATAGTAGCCATTATGGGGCTGTGTTTTGGATTTGTGCTGAAAACAGTGTTGACAATACAGGGATGTTTTCATTACTGCTGAGCAGTGCTAACACAGAGTCAAGGCCTTTTCTGCTTCTCACCCCACCCCACCAGTGAGTAGGCTGGGGGTGTACAAGAAGTTGGGAGGGGACACAGCTGGGACAGCTGACCCCAACTGACCAAAGGAATATTCCACACCATATGACATCATGCTCAGCATATAAAGCTGGGGGAAGAAGGAGGAAGGGAGGGGCATTCGGAGTGATGGCATTTGTCTTCCCAAGTAACCGTTAGGTGTGATGGAGCCCTGCTTTCCTGGAGATGGTTGAACACCTGCCTGCCAATGGGAAATGGTGAATGAATTCCTTGTTTTGCTTTGCATGCGTGGCTTTTTTTTACCTGTTAAACTGTCTTTACCTCAGCCCATGAGTTTTCTTGCTTTTCCTCTCCTGATTCTCTCCCCCATCCCACCGGTGAGGAGTGAGTGAGTGGCTGCATGGTGCTTAGTTGCCAGCTGGGGTTAAACCACGACAATGTGCGTCCACATATATTTACAAACTGCATTTTATCTGTACGTCTGTGTACACAAAAGTGTGGACACATTTGTATTCTTAAATTTTACAGCTAGAATATTCATTTCAGGCTTCTAGGGGGAAACTGGTGGATAAATAAATATATAAACATTTCTGGAAGAGGTATTGTGCAGTATTTCTTCCTTACAGTATTAAGCTTATATAACATTACACTTATGGACGCATGCTAGACAGTGAGAGCTTTCAAATCAGTTTTTAAACAAAATAATAAGACAGAAGGATTTTCTTCCTTCTAAGCAATCTGCAGGTCACTGATGAAAATTTAGACTTAAAAAAGCATACGCAAAAAGGAGTTCTACGGAGTCTGTGTTTTACCTACTGCACTGTACTGTCTGGTTCTTCTTCGCAGTGACTTCCCACTTCTACTTACAAGGTAAATATGCATAACATATTTTTTGACAGGGTTTTCATAATGTCATCTATACCAGATAAACAAGGCTAAGCAAACAATACTTTATTCTGCTTTTTTTTTTTTTTTTAATTAATAAGAACCTTCAAAGTTGCTGTAAGGACATAAGAAATTGCATTACGGCAAAGAAGCATATGAACATAGATTTTGTTAATATCAAACAAATTTAAGCTCTCTATTCCTATTTCCATCTATGAAAAGCAATCTCAAGATTGATTCAAACATCAACTAGACCATGTCACAGGCAAACTTAGTGCTGTGCTCTTATATTGTGGGTTTGCTCAAAGCTTTTTCTCCTGTTGTTAATAGTAAACATTCCTTCTCTCTTTTCTCAAAAGCAAGAGCCTATGCAGTTTATTGCAGAGCTGAACCTGTCTCACACTGTTTGCTGTTAAGGTGTTTCAGCCATCAAAATATGGCTGAAAACACAGTGACCTTGCTTTAAAAGAACCTACCGGGTTGGGATATCTTGATTCTGCCAGTCAGCAGGCTGGACTTTAATTTTCAAAATATCACAAGGCAAGTTTATGACACAGTTAGAATGATTTAATATTTGTGGTGTGCAAACAATGAATCTTTAAGACAATCATCACCAAAATAAACAGATATTCACTTCGGTGAGATGTGAACAACCAAGGCACAAAATCTTGTTCAGATTGCACAAGGGAGTTCTTCATTGCCACTATAAAATTCTGGTTTTATTGTAAAGCATTGGCTAGTACCAGATTTACTTGCCCCACATTTCTCAGCCATAACACTGAACGTTTTCAAGCCACTTTTGAAACTTTCAGTTCATCAAGACACTTTTTCAGAATTTTGTGTGATGCCAGTGAAATATTCAAAAAGCACTTATGAATAATAGATGAATATATGTATTAAAATGCATGGAGAAAAATTTAAATAGGGATTATTTTGATTAGTTTCTTAATACTCATACATGGGTTTATCATTTAAAATTATTTATTTATAAAAAGAAGGTTGTATCCTTATTTTCTCTCCTTTCATGGCGACATATGAACTTTCTGAATAAGGGTGCTACTTTTTGATGTATGGAAGAAACAAATCAGTATAGATGAGGGTAAATACTTGCAGCCTAAATGGATAGAGTTGTGCTTAACTCACCCCATGTGCACACACTGCCCCCAGGAGGCAAAAGATGGAAAACCATACTGAACAGAACTAACACAATACAAACTTTTAAGTCTCTCCCTAGTTGACCATCCAGGATGACATGTTGCTTATATAAAGCCAGTATATTCCTTTGAGACAAGAAATAAAGCTGGACATAGCTAAACATAAATACCCCAACAGACATAGTAAAATAGTACAAGGAGGAGTGTGTGACCAAAGCAAACGCTGAAGTATTTCAAGAGTAAAGCTAAAAAGCATCAAAGCATTTAGTAGCAATTTTACCAATGTTTCTTTGATATTTTCATCCACTGTTCCCTTGCTTCATTTTCTAAATCTCAAGATATTCTATCAAATACAGGTCTGCCAAGAAAACATCTTTTATATCTACCTTGTTGAGACTGCCTCTTTCTCTGTCCCCTGCTATCTTTGGATCTAATAAACTCTGATGTATCAGAGTTGGGTTGTTCCCCTACTCTCCTCCCCAAACTTCTTCATTAGAAACTGTGAGAAAAGCTAAAGGTCCTGAGTCCAAATCAGGAGGGAATGATTTCATTAAGAAATGAAAAACAGAAGTCAGGTCTGGATAGAAAATTCTCTATAGTAATTTTTCTACATAAAATGTTGTATAATTACTGCTACAATGGCATCTAATTGAGATGACAAAAAGTGCATTCTCAGTTTTTTGAAAGATGGGGTAGCTTCTTATTCAGACTTTCATGCACAAAGCATCAGGTTCACTAGTGCTGCTTGGCTATCCTAATGAAAATTCACCAATTAGAGAAGCACTAAAACTAAAATATCCATTTATTTATCACCAAAGTTAAATTATGGTGCAAGAAATCTGTGCTTTGTTACGCATACAGCAGTATTCTTGAAAAACATTGGTTATACAATGCCAGTGTAGCTCTTTCTATTAACAGGACAAGAAATTAACATTCATTAGCCTGATTTTGGTTTTGTTATTAACCTGAATAAGGTTAACAGTGGGCCTTTGGAAGAAAAACACACACTCACTGTGATACTCATTGAAGGCTGCAATGCACTTCCCAGGGAAGTGGTGGAGTCACCATCCCTTGAGGTGTTCAAAAAACATGTAGACATGGCACTTCAGAACATGGTTTAGTGGGCATGGTGGTGTTGGGTTGACTGTTGGACTCGATGATCTTAAAGGTCTAAACCTAAACAATTCCATGATTTTATGATTCTATGTAAATTCTACCTGATCTTATCTTTTTGTATTATTTTCTAGGGTAGTACTGTGTTCCTTTGCATTTGTTTTTCTTGTCAGTTATTACAAAAACTCAAGGAAGTTGTACACCACACAAAAGAAACTTATTTTCTTGATGAATTAAAATGTTAATTGCATTAAATCCATTAAATCCATAGATGGGTGCTTAATTAATTTTGTATTTAAATACAGTAATATTAATACTGTTCTACTGACAACATTTCCCTGCCACCCACATCTACAATACAGGCTGAATGTAATAAAGCACCGCAAAAAGCATGTGGTAGCTCACTGTGGGGATGTTAAAAGCCTGCATTTACAACAAAAAGGCCAGGTTCTTCTTCACAAACTGAGAACAACATCAGTCCAGAAAGCTTTACAAAATTATTGGGTCCTTCCATAGTCTTTACAGGATGTACCAGTCTAATGCATACTTCAGGGTGTGGGGAGATGGACAAATAAAATCATTACGTAGTAACACAAAATCAACAGTTGAGCAAAGACAGCCACAAAGTAAAATACTGTAGTAAAAAGATTAAAGTTTTTCACATGAGAACATTAACAAGAGAAATATTCTTGCCCAAAATCTTTTGAGGAAAAAAATAGAGAGAAAAATTCTGACCGGGTAACACAATCTGAAGACTTTTCAGACCCATGCATTTATGCATTCATAAAATTGCCACACAATCATGCTGGATTTATTTTCAATATGTCAGTTTCCAGCCAAAAGAACCAGCTTTTTTCCTCATTAACTCTTCTATTCTACAATTTAAAATGTGATAAATTTTAAGGGTGTCTTTTTTCCCCACAGGGAATTCTGCCTGATAACATTACATTTTTCATAGCTAGGAGAAAACTTTCCTAAAGTAATATGGCTTCTACAAACTCAAAAAATCTGTTTTGATTTGGATTTGGATTAATTTGAAGTAACGATATCACAGCTTAGCATCTGCTACCAATAATGTTCTGGTTCTAATTAAAAGGTCAGTGAAATGTCACATTTTGTTTTGTTTCAGAAAATGTGGCAGCATGTGAAATAGCTCTTCATGAGGTTCCTGACAACGTGAAGCACTAGACTTGTGACTCTGAGGTGACCCAAGGCAGGACAAGCAGCCAGAAGAGTTACCACAGCACTCAGGTCTACCCTTATCTCCTTGTCCGTTCAAGGTATATTTGCCCATTGATCCAAATAGAGTTTTTCGGCTCTACAAGGCTGTAACAACTGCCAAAGCTTGGCATGAAGGTGGCACAAACCACAATCACAAAGGTCAAATACAAGAGAAAAAAAAGTTCTTCTCACTAGGCCAAGAATGTAAAAAACAATCTGGATCACATTGGAACGCATCTGGATACTTCAGTAACCAAAAATGATGTGGGAAGGCTGAAAAAAACCAAAAGACCTTCACAGAGAATTTTATCTCCAATAGAAGACATGAACACTGCTGATGGTCTCTCAAAGAATCATCTATGTTCCTACAGCCACCTATAATCTTACCCTCTCCATTCACAGATAGGTAGCAAAAGAATGTTGCAAAAGTCAATGGAGTCATTAAAGTGTACAACCACTGAGAGAGACAGTGAGGGAAAACATTGCCTCATATTCTGAAAGACATTCTGTACTCCCACATTTCAATATGCTGCTACACATGTTTAAACACAAAGTACCTACATAATGGTTTAGGAATAGTATTGAGCAGAGTAGTAAAAAATTTTACAGTAAACAGCATTAGATACTGTCCCAATCCAATGTCAGGGAAGGTTTTGATATGATCCCAAGAGTGAGATTAAGAGACAAATGAGGTCAAATGCCATATACACAAAAGAGTCTTATTATCAAAAGTATCAAAAGTAGAAAATAGTAGTGATAGGATAGAATGGAAGAAAAGGCAGAAATCAAGCAAGCAGTCAGGATAGAGTTGCAAGGATAGTCACCACCATGGATCCAGCGGCGTCCCGTTGGTCCTCAGTCTTCAATTCTTCAGTGGTGAGTGCACACCACGGCTTGTCTCCACCGTTTTTTATAGGGCATATTTCGATGATGCATGCACATACGTACTGTTCATGCACTGTTCACACGCTGCAGATTTTGTCTATCACACGACCTTCACGTGATCAACACCAGAAACCACTATCTTATCGCAAAGACTATAGTTTCCGTGAGAATGGTAGCCTCCACATCCCTGCATGCTTCGTCAGCTCTGGCCTGTCTCCTCCCCTGGATGCCTCAGTGGCCTGATAATCGTCCTTATGGACAGAGGAATGTCCTGCTTAAACAGGCCATCCCAGAGACAAATGGCTCGAGATCACATCAAACAATCCTTAAGATGAATGGCTTGAGATGACAGTCCAGTCTCTCACACCTAACAATCTTTGTGACAAACGGCTTGAGATAACAATTCCTCTATTAAAGTCTCTGACACAGTATTCTATACTACCAAAACAAGTGAATACTTTTCCTTAAAAAAAATCAAAAGGAAAATTTGAGATATGGACACAAAATAAAACGACCAATGAGTAAAAGAAAAGATTTTCACATTCTTTTAATTGTAGGTCTTAATGTCATCTTAACTAGGGTATTTATGCAGATTTTTGTTTTAATATGACGATGTCATTTGCAAAGAGTAGAATTACATAGAAAAGATACAACTCCAATCCTTACTAATCCTCACTTTCATGCATTTGCTTTCTTTTGTATATATTTAATAGCAGCTGAACAGTTGTACAGTAAAAAATGACTCAAATGTTTGAAGTTTCTATCTTACCCTTTTGTTGGTTCTTTCTTTTTAGGTAAACCTTCCCTTTCTCTTCATTACACTATTTAACAGGTGACTCAGGAAGATAAAAATTCCTTTCCTTGCCTAATATTTACATGTTTCAGCTATATATAGACTTTGTTACTTTTTAATCTTCTTGCCAAAGTATGCACCTTGAAGACCCGACTCTCCAGGCCCCCTTATCCCACCTTTGTTCCTCCTCTCCTAAGTCCCTCCAGTCAACAGTTTTCTGACAATAAGGAACCCAGAAATTAACTGTAAATCCAGAAATCAAGTAATATAGCATTTCACCTGTTTCCAGATTTATATTATGCTTTTTGTGATGTGCACAGCCAACATTTGCATATTTGGGGAAACCATCTCGCTGCAAACTGATGACTAAGGTGCTATTCACCTTCATGTTGTGTCCCTCAAGGATACTTATTTTCTGTTGCATAAATGTATATTTCAGATTATTTTCAATAATTTCATTCTTTGTCTTAAGATATATTTAGTAATGTTTTCCCCAAGATAACCCCATTTTCCCCCCCAGTGTTTCTGTTCTAACAAGAGACTTACGCTAAAATCTATGGTATTCAGTGGAAGTGCTCCTTTTGACATTAATCTACCTTTCCATGTGTTACTTCTCTTTCTCCTTTGATGTTTTACAATTGAAAGGAGTCAAGAATGTTCCCCACTAGCACTGAATTTTGCAATATTAAAGACATTTGGGGTTTGCAAGATAGGAAACTACGGCAAAGAAAAGAGTCTGGAGGTTTCAAAGACTTCTGCAACTAGAGGGTAGGTGTAAGCCAGAGGCCATTTCTAGGATTCATTCCCTTTTATCTCCACAGTTTCCTAAACTTTAACTCTTCTGAGAGATATAAACTGAAGAAATTCCACAATCACCCTATCTTTCTGCATTTTTTTTCCTTTTCACACAGTGCCATAACCCTTAATAAATTCATTTTTCTCTATTTTATAGTAATGGGAACTGTCTTATGCAGAATTAAATGAAGGATGTGACATTGATATGTTTATTTGTAAAACTGTGTCTCTTCTGGAAGCAACATAGCAGGACAAAGAAAATACATAATTCGTGCCAGCAAAATATGTCCCTTTTGCAACAAGTACGATGCAGCTCTTTCCCAGTATTTTTCCCGTTTACATGTCTTCTGCAGTGAGCCTTCCTTTTTCAGGTGATCCATACTGTCATTTTCTCAGTCAACAAATAGGAAGATATGGACCTACTGTAGATCTGGTGCCAATAGAAGATGTTACTACTTCCTTGGTCAAATGGTCCCACACAGAGGACTTCACACAGATGATCATGCATACTCTTCACATGCCACATGAAGAAAGTGAAATAGATATACACAGGGATGTTACGGATGCACGACTAATGTACTGCCACAAAGGGTTGTATCAAAATCATAATCACCAACTACCCTCTATGTAGGAACTACAGTGATTCTGAATGGGGCATGAGTTGCTTTGCGTGCTTGATTATCACAGGTGGGACAAAAGGAATTTTGATATTTCAACCTGTTTTCTCTCCTGTGACATGTTACTTTGCTAGCAGTTCTTTGGAATTCTTTTAAATTTTGGGGGGTAATGTCGTTGAAAGAGCTTTTGTCCTCAGGAGAGAAGACAAGGTATTTTGGCATACGAAGAAGGAACTGATGTGATAAAACTCAAAAAATCAGACAGTTCATGGTGTTGGGGATATTTTTTGGGTATGTTGAGTTCACTGATATGTTTATATCCAAAAGCATTGCATGTGGTCTCTTCAGAAAGGTGCTATTGCAAAATTCATGAGCTTTACAAAATATAAGCAACTTATTTATCCTGTATAGTAACTAACATTGGCAAAATAGTAAGTCCCGCTGAGTTTATGGATTCTGGATAACCCAGGTTTTGTTGAGACATTTAGCCAGTAGCCAAACAATGGGTAGGAACTATAATGTTTAAGGATAGAGCTTCAGGACTGGCACAACGTGATTTAAGACTAGAGCCATGCATTTCTTATTCCTCTTTTGAACTATATCTAATGTCCAAGAAAATACTATTCAGTCATATTAGTGTGGGAATTTCAGGGGAACTCCTCCTAATCTGTTTTAAGAAAATGGAAGAAGTGGGTAACATACGAAAGAGAAGTCTTGCTGCAAATTCTAAAATTCTAGCTGTAAATTTGCATGTGTCTTGGGAATTCTAGAAAAAGGAGTGCAAACAGTGAGAAAAAGATAGACTGCTGATAAATTTAATTTAGGCATCACATTTTGAAATTGTTTACTTGTAAACCTTTTGTTGTAATCTGTATCTAAAAGCTTGACCAGGCTGCTTTGCTTTACTGTTAAACTTCTTTAGTGTTAGGACCAAGGTAAGTCTGGATGACGCTGATGAGTTTACGGCTATCTGTCTTCATAAAGGTATGAAATTTGAACAGATATGCAAAAGTCCCTGTAAAGAATCTGACTCAGATAAGTTTAGGCCACTCAGGCTGGAATGTATTATTCACCAAGCTACAGGAAGTTAGCCATGGGTTTGGTATTGCAAAATGATGTTATGGGAAGAAAGTCCCTTTGACAGAGACAAGTCAGTGTTTTTCCAAAAAAGAGCAAGTACCTGAGATGCACCTAATTTCTGTTCCTACCTGACTTTGAGCAAACTTCACAATTTCACACATAAGAATTCTTAAATAGGACTACTGTTGTTTTAGGGCCCATCTAGGTAGATTACTGTCATAATTAATTTTGCTGTGTTTCCAAATATAATGTGTGTATATATATATTCATACACAAATCTCAGTGACTTAAGAATTGCGTTTGTGCATGAACCATCTCTTTAACATTAATAACACATTAATACTTCTGGAGCAGAATGCAGTATAATTTAAAAGTATTTGCCCCTTGCAGGTTGCAGGTTGCATGGCATGAGTCTGTATTAAATGTCTGCAGAGCAGAACAAATGAGAACAGTAAAGTATTAGCTATTAGCTATAATGGACATCTAAATAATTTAATATTTTATTAGTCATTTCAGAGGTCCTTTATGTTTCTTTATTCAAAATATGATGACTGTTGAACTCTTGAAAAGAGAAAGAGTAAAATATAAACCAGTCATCAGTGCTGCTTGATCAATAAAATTCTGTCAGAAGGATCCTATTAAAACACCATGTCCGTGAAGATGCATGTTTCAGTCCTTCACTGCTGTATCTTCAATAAATTCAGTGAAATTTCATGAAAGAGACTTTGATCCCTGGTATTTTTCTGTTTGCTGACCCACATACCTCTATCCTACAGCTCCATTATTAAAATCAAGGTTTTTTTGAAACAAATACTGATGTTTTACGCATGGGATGAACTGACATTTGGATGTATAAGCACAACAAGGAATAAAGCAGGCAGAGTGCTTTCATTCGTTAAAAAGAAATATATAAATGTGTTAGGGAAAAAAAAATATTCCTTTTTTTTTCAAGGGAGAAGAATACCTTCCATATCACATTCATCCCATTTAAAAAAACTAAAAGAACTTCAACTTTCACTTGAATCATCTCATTAAATGTTCTTGTAGTTAATACAAGTAGTTTCAGGAAAATTCCAAACTTTTTTTCCAGATTTTCCCACAAGTCCAAACAGACTGGTCAGTTTCACCATGGTGTCCTGGTTTCAGCTGGGATAGAGTTAACTGTCTTCCTAGTAGCTGGTACAGTGCTATGTTTGAGTTCAGTATGCGAAGAATGTTGATAACACACTGATGTTTTCAGTTGTTGCTAAGTAGTGTTTAGACTAAAGTCAAGGATTTTTCAGCTTCTCATGCCTAGCCAGCAAGGAAGCTGGAGGGGCACAAGAAGCTGGCACAGGACACAGCCAGGGCAGCTGACCCAAACTGGCCAACGGGGTATTCCATACCATGTGACGTCACATCTAGTATATAAAATGGGGGAGTGGGGGCGGGGAATCGCCGCTCGGGGGACTAGCTGGGTGTTGGTCGGCGGGTGGTGAGCAATTGCACTGCGCATCATTTGTACATTCCAATCCTTTCATTATTACTGTTGTCATTTTATTAGTGTTATCATTATCATTATTAGTTTCTTCTTTTCTGTTCCATTAAACCGTTCTTGTCTCAACCCACGGGTTTTGCTTCTTTTCCCGATTTTCTCCCCCATCCCACTGGGTGGGGGGGAGTGAGTGAGCAGCTGCGTGGTGTTTAGTTGCTGGCTGGGGTTAAACCACGACACATGGGTACAAAATACAGATATAGAGACAGCTCAGGCACAGGTCAGGCAAAATTAAAACATTTTCTGGGGAGTGTTTTGCATCTTCACCAAAAAATAAATAATAGCAATTGAAGGTAAGACTTTCACACCTACACTCATGTTATGCCTCCAAAATGTAGCTGAATTGCTACATAATTTGAGGAACAAAGATAATTTTGTATTTCTTTCCTGCATTTATCTGCATCTCTGATTCTTTTATGTGAATTACGTACCTTCAACTTTGCTCTTTCAC
This sequence comes from Harpia harpyja, assembly GCF_026419915.1. Lineage (NCBI taxonomy): Eukaryota > Metazoa > Chordata > Aves > Accipitriformes > Accipitridae > Harpia > Harpia harpyja. The sequence goes on from NC_068969.1 coordinate 42,513,981, forward strand.
ACTGCTCTACAATATTGTGATGCATCTGGCTAATTGTTAAATCAATCTTCAATATCTTTTTTTCCAAAATTCAATCAACTTTGCACTTACCTGACACCTGAATCGATCAGTGAAGTACAGCAAATTATGGGGGTCAAGCACCACTTTTTTGCCTTTACCACATTTACTATTGCAGCTTTATTGTATTGTTTAAAAAACATAGCTATTTTAAAATCAGTATTAATGTCATTTTAATGTAAGATGAAAGAGCAATGTAAACTTACCCAGTTATTATGTTTATGCCAGTAAGAAAAAAAAAACCCTAATAATTTAAAGCAAATTTTAAAAAGAAGTCATTCTATTTTAAAAAAAAAAAAAGGAAAATCAGCAAAATTGGATTAAATCCAGTAACCAGAACTGATACCTATTAAATCACTCTAGAAACATTTACTGATAGAAAATTCCACATCTGCTGCTGTGTTAGGTCAGTGGGATGTGTAACACAGCACCGATCTCTCAGGAGTGGGAGATGGCGAGTGCACTGGTGGGTCAGTTCCACTCATATTCACAAGAATAGGAAAGGTAAAGGGGCATATCCCTGCCCATTTGCCCTGTTTGTAAATTCACAGGGCAAGAATTTGCCTAATTCTTTTGTGAACCTGCTGATACTTTCTTTCTCAACAGCCTCTACTGGCAACAGTTTCAAGAAGTTCTTTTTCATTGTATAAAAAAGCATTTTCTTTTATCTGTTTTATACAGTTATCCTATTAACTTACCCCTAGTTCTAGTACCGTGAGGTTTGATGGATAAACAGTTCTGTGTTCACCTTAATCTTCATGATCCTGCAATTTTTGATCAAATCTCAGCCCTGCTGACCTTCTTATCTCCAAACTGAAGAGTACCAGCCATCCCAGTTGTTCCTCTTAGACAGCAACAGTTCCATATTGGCTATTTTGAGATTTGTCAGCCAGCTCTTAACCCACTTTACATCTGCTTTAATTTGTGCGCCTTTCTAAAAATAGGCCATCATCCGGCACTAAATTAAAAGCTTTGTAAAAAAGCCAGATATGTTACATATATCCAATTATAAACCACATCCATATTTACATATGCAATAACAGGAAATTTTAATGGACAAGAACTTGACAAGTTCTGACAAGAACTGCCTTCCAAAAAATGTTGGTTGGCAATACTTCTCTTTCCTTTAATTCTTCATTGATCTAATTCTCTACCCACTTTTCCATTTTCCAGGACCTCCAGTTGTGTAAAAGCTGGGAGTAGTTCCTGGCTGCTTGGTATTTAAGCTACCCATTTATTTTTATAATTTATATTCCTTTGACACAAACAGAACAACAGAATGAGAAAAGAGTAATTCATACATTCTTGATGGGCAGTAGGGGAGAGTGACCTTTTTTTTTTCTTTCTTAATTTACTACTTGTAAACTTATTGAAGCACAGTGTACATATTAATCTGGGAAGCCCAGTAGTGGTCCTGAGATGTGGTAGAAGTGAACCTTCCTCCGAGACAGAGTACAGCCAGGATGCTTACCTGCCCACAGGCACCCTGATTATCTCTAGGGGGAAGCCTCAAGATGCCCCTGGGGGAGGGAGCCCCAGCACACTCAGGCAATCCTCTGCATCTAATAACTGGGCTGTGGGACACATGGGGGAGAGCACCTGCCTTCAAACACAAACATGGTGGCTAACAAAACACCGATGCCAGATATATGCACACATGTCTTTGGCTACATTGCTAACGAGTTGGTTAAATGCATCCTGATGTGCACCTCAGGAATCAAGCTTCAGAACTTTCTTTCTACCACGACTCCCAAACTTGCTAGTAACCTAAATGATCCCTGAGAGTACCGACAGGGGAACTGAATCAGTCAGTCAAGAGTAGTGAAGAACGAGATTCATATTTTGCCTATTTTACTAATTTCTCCATGTCTGGGCTTTGAACTACCAGAAACATTAAGTATATATTCTCTTCGAATTTTTGTGTGGCACAATCTCTATTTTTTCTTTTGCTCCATACCACAACACAAGCCTTTAGTTTTAGGAAACGCATTTATTACATAGGCATTACTTCCTCTTTAATCATTGTCTAAGGTTACAATTCAAAACAGAGTAAGGATATAGTTTTATAACAGAATTATACAAAATAGACTCAAAATACAAAAATTGGAAATGTGGACTTGGAACACAATAAAAGCAAGGGCAGTAATTTTCATTTTATTGATCTATTAAGATAGAAGCCACATAAATCTGCATTTTGAAAACCTGTAAAAGTGGGTATAAAAAGGTTTTTAAAAATAATTAATATATTGTCTATTAATTAATTATTGTTAATATTTTATTAAAAATTCTGCTTGATCAAACACATTTGAAATACTAGAGAAGTGCCTGTTTGATTGCATCCATTTAAAAATAAACCTCAAAAATACTGTAATGACACAAATACACAGTACACTTAGTATTAAGAAATAGAGCTCTCATGACAAACAAGAACAAGTTTATATCTACAGCATATTAAAAAAAGATGGTTTGCACTCAGCTTTTCTTTTACTTTCTCTACTAATAAATGCTTTTTGAGAAGTACATTACTTCATATTTAATTCCTGATGAAAATATTTTTCCTTGAATGATACTTCTGCCACACCAGTAGCTTGCTATCACATATCTGTAACACACTTTTTGAACAGACCTATTTAAATATACACCTCACCTTTTGTGTTTATCTCAGTCAGTTAGAGTGCCATCTCCTACCAAATGCTAAACTTTGCTGTTTCTACAAATAAATTCAGTACACCAGTGCTACTCAAAAGATGAATAAAGCATGTTGAGTTTTCTGGACCTTTTATATATTTGGAGCTCTAAAAAAGGATCAAAGACCTCAAGCAGAAGAGAAGTTTCTGTGAGTAGGTACTTCTGGCAGAAGATCAGAGTAGAACAGAAAGCTCAGTCACTGTTTTGCACCTAATCTGGGAAGCTTTTTAAACATACAAGCATGTATCAGATCCGCATAAAACACTGAAAAGCACAATATGGCAGATACATGAAATACAAGGACAAATAGGAACCTAAAGACCCATCTATAACTACGACCTGTGAAATGCATAGATTATTGTGCATAACTAGGTTTACCTTTAGCAGAGAAAATGGGAAGAAGAAAAGCATGAAGTTAAAATGTAAATGTGATTTTAGTCTTAAAGTATGTCATCTCTCTTTGTCTTAATTTCATAAATACACTTTAATGTGGCTGCAGCTAGTGCAAGATGAGAGTGGAACACAGGAAGGACGAACTCCCTTTCCATAGGAAGCCAAAGTCAAATGTGCCATAGTCATGCTGGCTACAGCTGCTGTGTAAGCAAGGGGAGCCCGTTTAAGAGAGAAAAAGATCCTGGAAGTATCACAAATACCAAAATGTCACACTGTGGCTCTGAATCTAGCCATAAAGACACCTAATCTAGTCTGTAGCAAACAGTGCAACTAAAATTCATTCTCAGTGACTGTTTTCCACCTGTTGCACTTATTAATGCTTTATACAATGTGAATTCCAGAAAAATACTCATGTGCACACACAGTTGGATAATCAACTGGGTTGGAGGAAAAACATATGTTTTAGTACTTTTAAGTGATATTTAATCTGTCCTGGCTCAGTATGAAAGACACAATAAGGATTTGCCAATCCTTCAAAATTTGCGTGCAACTGCTGAATATATATTTTTGAAAGAGATTATGTAATGTGTTTATCTCTTTAAGTATTACATGGGAATGTACTTGTGTATCTATCTATCTATATTTATACTTATAGTATGTTCTGGAATACCAACTTAGTGGAACACATTTTGTGATTTCAATAGAATTTTAATTAATATTTATATTATTTAAAACCAAATCTAATCCCACAGATATGGTGGTACAGATTTATTACCCGAGACATCAGTGTCCAATACTACTTGTAAGGGGGTCAAATGGAAAAGCATGTAAAGAGAAAAGAGTGTAATTCAATGTGCAATATCACATTTTTAACATAGGTGACTTGGGAAACAGGTATGTACAGGTACAAAAGATAGCTTTAGACATTTTTCCCCTGGTGCATGCATTAAATTCCTGTTGACATTGACAAAGAGGACAATTTAATGTACTATGTACAGAACAATGCATTAAGAAGTCACCACTGTAAATGAAATCACACATGGCTATTTAGCTGTGACAGTTTAGAGAAAGAATATGTTCTATTTCAGCATATCTGGAGAGGGGAAGCACGTGTCCTATCTCAGCAAGCTGATCTGAACACAGTGTGACAACACTGGCAGCAGACATCTTTGTATTCCCTTCCAAACTATCATCTCCAGAATAAATTATTAAAAGGCTTATCTATTCTGAGAACACTGCAAAAACAGAAGGGAAAGTTCTTTTATCAATTCTGTCTGACTCAGGAATTTTTAGTAATTTTAAACATGTTTAAAACCTGTAACATTCATACAGTTATTCTTACTGTATCAGTACCATTCCAGCAGAGCCTCATCCTGCTCCTCAGTAATGACACTCAAGATAAAATTAGGCTCTTCCACTTCATTTCTGTAAGCTTTGATGAGTTCACAGAAAACTACTTTGTTAAATAAAATTTAAATTACTTAGCATTGATACTTTTTTCCCTGCACTATTTGTTTAGTGAAGTAGAACCCACCTACAACACCAGGTATAGGACAAACATAGCAGTTGCTCAACAGTGCAGTGACCTGGTAGATGTAATCAAAATTACCACCCAGAGAAAGACAGTGAAATAAAATACAGGCAAAAAAAAAATGGAATTTACCTAGAATTAGGAGCCTAAGCTTTTTGCAAAGAATATAAAAGATTTTTACTACAATATGAATATTCAGATTTTATATTTAACTTGAATGACAGCACAATTCAGAGCATGGTACTTCACAGCTCACTGTAGGACTACTGATTTAGGATTGATAAAAAGGTAAGAATGTGAGCTAGCTAACAAGAACACTATTTTGTCAACAGTAAGCTGTGTCTTGGAAGAGGTACTACAAGAGTATAACAGGGGAAGAACATTATTACACAATCTGATCTCCCTATTCCCCATTAAATGATGTTTTGAAAGAAAGTGGTTAAGAATCTAGCAAGGTTAATTTAATAAGTTGCAGAAGATTTTGTCAAAATATCTTCAAAAGGATGATTCATAAAAAAGCAGTTTAAAGCTAGATATGGGCAAATAACCCCAAAAAACTGAGGAAGGAGAAGGAAAGAAAATTATGTATTTTTGCTGCAGAGCCATATGTTGGCCAATGGCTGGACAAGACTAGGGGTGTCTGGTTAGCTCAAAGGCTATCTGGATTTTTCTGTTTTTTTTTAATCCCTCCTCCAGATGAGAAGGTAGAAAGAGAATATGGGGAAGAGAAGGAAGAGTTGGCAACTAAGATAACATCTAAGATGATAAAAGGGCTATAAGGCCTGCCATCATAGGCACAGCATGGCATGGGGTAAAGAGCTGGTAACAAGACTCTATACGCAACAGGGCATTCTGGTGGCATACAACAACCAGCAGAGCTCTCTGGCATACCATCAGGCATGAGAAGCCTGCCTGAAGTCCAAGATTTGTATCAGTACGTGCCCTGAGTGCCTGTGAACAAGGACCTCATTTACAGTGAGCACAATGCATGTCTTGTATAACTTTAAAAAAGAATAGGGTAACTGTCAATATGAGAAATAAGATTAATAACTTCACATGTTCACTAAGTACTTCTGGTGGGAAATTATTTTTTTCATTCTGTGTAGTGTACAAATGATTAACACATTTGAAAAATATAAACAGTCTTTTAACTCCTTTACTAGTGGCTAAAAGTATTTGGCCTGCAGCACTGCCTTCAGTGGAAATTGCCTTAAATAGAACGGAAGATAGTTTATACTTTATACTTGCTCTTAGTTGCTCTATTCAGCAGCTGTATCAGTTCAAAATTTTGGATGAATCCCATGTGTTAGAATTAAGAACAAAACCAAAAATCAGTAAAAACTGGATATAAATGCATCATCAACTCGACTGCTTGGCAAGGAGACCTGTCCCCCCTTCAGTTCATCTCATTGTGTGCCTTTCTTATTGAATTAGGAAATCATACTGAAAGCCTCTCTGGAATATCCACAAGATACCTGCTCTTGCCCAAGGTTTGAGTTCCTATGACAGCTGTCTCCTGTTTTAAAGAAATTATGATGAAAGAGCTCACTGGTTAGGAAGCAAACATTTTGGAGAAACTGGGACTGATATGTGGGAAAACAAAATAAAATTAAGACAAAATACTATCATTCCTGCTTTTCAGAATGAAATGGTTTTGGCTTTCATCTGAGCTTGATGGGAAGACAGACAGTAAAGATGTTCATAAGCCCAAATAAATGTCTATAGCATTTCTCCTTTTAGCTGAGTTTTCTTATTTTAGGTGTTTGAAAGGACTCAAACAATAGCTGATCTGGCCAGACATATACAGTAACAGGGGAGCAAGAAGAGATACAGAAATCTGTTCTCTGACAAAACACTTATTTACATGTTTTACTATGAGCATCTTCAAAAATCAGAACTTTAAAATTTATCAGAGTAGACATACTTCAATGAAAAAAAGTTCTTTATCTTAGCAGTTTTTATTAGTAAGAATTGATTTACTTAATGGATTAATATCTGTTAGAGTATGTGATAAAGGCCCACCTCAACATCCACAGAGGAGCTCAGAGGCACCACAGCAGGTGGGGGAACCCTCAGTCAAGGGAAAGCTCCTTCCCCTGCCCTCCTGGGTAGGAGACACACTGTGAGATGCGGTGTGTATATGTTTATTCCTGTATACATGTATAAGCATACATGCGTACATGCTTATGTGTACTGTATAGGTGTGCCTACTGGGAACATATCTCAGCCTCACTGCTGGCTGGATCTGGGGGATGGAGATGTAGCAGCCTCAATTCTTCTGGGCTGCAGGATTCAGCAACTCCCTAACTATGTCATTCAGCCTGTTTAAGTTACTTAGTTAACGGATTACCGACATGTTATATAGTTCTATATCTAAAGCTTGAAAGGCTTTGGTAGGGTTGACTATTAACCCACGCAAAACTCCAGTGAAACTATTCTTGAAGTAAGCAAAGATTATAAGCATATAAGTAAATGGAGCTATGACACATGGCATGAAAAGCACATACAGTGATGTATAATTCCTTTCAATTGTTTGTTAGCAAATCTTGTGAAATCGTATTAGACATTGACAGGTGAAAAGTAAAATATTTGTCATTTTAAGTGTTAGGTTTTCATCTCCTGTCATCAAAACTTTCACCTTAAGATGTTACTTATTTAGATAGGCATAAGAAGTAGAAGAAATGACTAGTGTCACCAAAACTTCATGAAGTATTTACAAGTGCTAAACAGGACAATGTGAAAAAAAAGAAAAAAACTTTTTTACTGTGAAGCTAGAGTCATGACTTACAAACCCATTGTACACAATAATAGAAAACTCTTTGAAAATGAAGTGGTCAGTGCCCAACAACATAGAAGTTCAAAGGGAATTAACATAGTTTGGAACATTCACGAAGTTGCATGAAATGTGGATATCTACACAGTTGGTAAGGACACCCTAAAATACTTTTATTCCTAAAAAAAGAGGAGAAGTGATGCACAGGACAGACTCTCTCTCTTGTCCTGTGGAGTTCTTTCACGTTTCTCTTCAGTTTAAGAAGGGATGCTGCAGGAGATGAAATGCTAACCTAATCTGTCATGGAAATTTTTATCTTCCCCAGTCATTTGTAGATGCACCTGGCTGTAGATGACATGCATCCAAAAATATGATGACATTTTATTATGAAACTACTATATTTCTTATTAGAAAATCAGAATGACTTCGTAAGGAAAAATTGTAGCTGGCATTGTGATTTTAGAGGATACAGAAAATAAAATTATACCTGCACCTGCCTGAAAGCAAATGAGACTCCTTCACTATTACACTCCTCAAGTTTCTGTGTACGAAACATAATGCAATGAGTTTTATGATACCTTAATGACAGTTGATGCTGTTTAATTTGATACAGAATTAAAATCTGATTATATCTCAGTTTCTCTGAACCAAATCCTACATTTGGCAAGGCAGAGTCTTTGACAGAATAAGCTGTTGGGCGAGGTCATTCAAACTGAAAAAAACACCACCTCACAGAGAGAGAAATTAATACACAGTGGAAAATATCTATCATTATTGGAGTTGTGTCTTCATGCTTCACCTTGTCTAGGTACAGCATAAAGCTATATAGTCTACAGAAGGACGTAAAAAGTACAGTAACTTGAAAACAGATCAATCAGACCTTTTGATACTCATTTTTAAGATTCTCTTTGAAGTAGATGCCCTGAGTCAAATTTCTTTTTTGATGAAAGCCTTACATAGTCAATAGGAAAATAAAAAAACCTGTACAAGGAAAAAAATTTGAGAAAATAAGCAGAAAAATTTAGGATTTGGTTTTTTCTTTGAATCCTTAGCATCATCTATCATTGAAAGTAAATTACAGAATAAGAAGTTCAGCTTCTACTGAGGCTTTTAAGTAATTAAAAAAAGTGGCTTGTTCACAAACTAGGGATAAAATTCTAACCTGGCTTACTTATGCAACACATTCTTTTAATACTGACAAGTAAGGTAGGGTATATTCATTTGCAAAACTATACATGATTCTGAAATACAGGAAAATTTATCTGAACAGATCTTATATTTATTTGGACTCTTTGGGATTGCAAGTGATAATTTACTGGTAGATGTAAGGATTCTGTAGTTCATGGTAAGTCAGTAACAATTCCTATCATGCTGTTCTATGTTGGTAATTCTGGGAGACAGAGAACAAATTTAAAAAAAATAAAAAAAGGTATCTCCCTAACTACCATACTTTTCATCAGAAAGATCAGAAGCCTGAGAGCATTCCTGATCATTTCCAAGGTTACTGCAAAAAATGACTGAAAGATCTAGTGTCAGACATCTGTCCTAACACACTACAGTCAGATGAGCATTAACTCCTCCACTTTTGGGAGGAGTTGGGTCAGGGGGAAGGATGTCACAGAACCTTAAAAATCATAAGACTTAAAAATGAAGAAGCCCCGTTTTTACCAGAACTGTGAACTCTGTTTATAGGTCTCTGTTGCTTTTGAAATTTCCCTAGAAGTTCTCCATCCTTTTCATGCAATCTGAATCAAATTAAAATTCCTTCTTGTTATATTCAACCATTTGTCTGAATGTTACCAGTATGACATTAAAAAGGCTTTGAAGTTCAGATGAAGTTTCAGTTTTGACATATATTTGGTACATCTGTGATAGCCCTTATTTAAGTTTGCTTAAGTTTTCTTTTTTATTTTGCAAGCTTGGGTGAGGAAGTAATTTCTGTTCTTGAGGTTCCTAGCTCATTGTTAACATTAGAACAAGAACGAGAATTGGATTAATATGAAACAGTGATTCAGAAATTTAAAGAACAATTGAAATAATAATGGATTTATAAAGGCTCGATAAAGCTTTATAGCATGGAAATGAAGAGGAAGATTTCAACTGAAAGTACCTTAAAATTTCAAGAACAGCCAAGTTTTTATTTAAATGAGATCACTCCTACTCCTTTTCCCAACATAGTGAGAATTTCAACAACTGCTATCAGAGGTATTTCTGAATTCTTAATAATAGCAGCGTAAGGCTTCTGGGGCTGAATAGCAAAATACCCAAGGACCTGACAGAACTGAATGGTTCAGTTGTTCTTTCACTCTGCTTTCTGTCAACACAGAGTCTCATTCAAATAATTTATTTGAAAAATCATGGAGTGTGCTCATTTTCCTTGCTAAGTGGAATGGCTATGTTTACTTCCATCAGCACACCAAAGCAGGGTACAAACGATCATTCTCCCACATATGCCTTACCTCCCAGTGAGCTCTCAAAAGTATAATTGAATGGGTCCAGGCTATGCTGTTTCTTAATTTGCCAGCCAGCATATACTGTCCATATATTACAGATCACGAAATAATACATCATAACTATAGTTGGTTGTCATCCATGGGAAGTCATGAGAAAAAAACTAAATCACGCAGAATCTCAAGAAAAATAATTCAGGTGTCAAACATGAAGAATAGTGACCTCTTGCTGGTGGAGAGGAAGGAACGCTTACTTGTGGTCATGCAGTTTTCTGTCTTTCTTCATTCTGTTAAATGGCACAACTCCCTTTAGTAGCAAAGGATTACTCTGTGTGACAGAATATAACGAGTTAGCAGAGACTATGCATTACTCTAAATACTAGCATCCAATAAGGCCATCCTTAGGCAAAACACTTATCTGTTTCTTAAAAGATGAATAAGAAATAAATTTTAAAACACCTTGCTCAATGACAACATATTTTGCAAGAGAATGTGCAGAATCTAGAATCCATAGCATTGCCCTCCCGTGCTTTCTATATCCAATCCAACAGAAATACCTGAAAATGCATCTTGGTTTGAATTTTCTGATATGAAGTGTTAAAAGAGATCCTGTTTTTCTTTATTCTAAATAAAGAATATTCTTCTGCTATTGTAACAGCTGGCTTTAGAATAGTTATCTGGTCAGTAGGATAGAATAATCAAGTACTTACAATGAGGATTTATAATCCTAATTCTAGTTGCTTGTATTTTCCCCTTATTTCTCACGTGCCTTTTCTTCAACATTTTCAAAGTTAATCCTTTTTTTTTTTTCAGTGGCTTTTTTCTTCAGTGACCTTTTCCAGGAAATTGTCCCCCCAAATAAAGAGGTTTTTGTTTAATATTCATAGCACTCAAGCATTAACTTCATATGGTGATGACAAAAAAAAATGAGTTGTGAAAAATCAGGTGCTTAGAAATACCAGTTGTCAAAATATCTAAATCTGGGCACCCCCATGTGAATACATAAGATTGCATGCATTTTTACATTTTGTGAGTAAAATACAACTGTTCTCCTTGCATTGATCTTTAGAGAGGTACGTTTCAGTGGACAGGACATTTAAGTCAGTAAACAGAATTACAGACCTGCTTGGAGATCTAAAGACCTATCTCACAAGAGACTGAGCATCTTCTTCCTGTTACTGTAAAATAAATTTTACATTTCACAAAAGGATTTAGATTGTTCTGCATTTTTTATTCACCAATAAAATGAGGTTCTACTGGAGCCTTTAAAAATCTAATTGAACATACTTTGACATATACAATAAGAACAAATTAGAATATCAGTGGTCCAGTAGAAACCACAAAATCTAAATGCACAGTGGGCTGTCTTGATGTAATTTCTTCTCAAGTTATACTCTCTTGCACCATAAAAACTTCCATTTAATGAACCTGTATTTTTCTGTTTTATTACAATTTTCTATTAGTGGGAAATTACTGCTTTGACTCTACTTCTTCCAATCCTTGTTGAACTTTTGACTCCTATCAAATTTTTATTTATTTTACTTGTAATTTCCATCAAATAGTTTGTAAATACATAGCCAGTTGAAAAAATACAGGATACATACACAAAGCAAAAAGCACTCTGAAAAATAATCCATAAGACATACAATTTCAATTTATTCTCTAAAAAATTCACTTTTAATTGGCATAAGTAATAAGAAAGCATGTATTTCTGATGTTCTAATGTTGTGTCATCAGAACACTGTGGGGATTAGGGCTAAGAACTAAATGAAAATTCACATTAATATTGTGACTGAGAACTATTTTATCATTTACAGTAAACTCAGGGATCATTTGTGAGCAAGCATATACTCTATATTACTCAATGTGAACACATATTACTCCATAAACTGACAGAGCTGCTAGTAATTTAGCTAGGATTAGGACAGGGCTGTATAATTCCTCATTGCTGTAGACAGCAGCCTGAGCTACCACAGGTGGCTTTTCAGTGTTTTCAGGTGGGCTTAGTTCTGTGGGCACAAAAATATCCACAGGGACAGGTAAGCTGTAACAAACAAAAAGGGTAAAAATTACAGTTTCAGCTGACAAAGGATAGATAGGAATGAATGGTTATGGAGTAGTGGAAGAAATTAGCAACACAGATTTAAAACGCACCTTACATGACCTGCAAAACCTCCTTTTCCTTTGTTCTTTGGTTAGGTACCACCTCCTAATGGCCTAGTAGGCAAGGCAGCCTTCCCACCTGTCAATCCCTCCTATGCAAACACGCAACACCTCTTGAACACTTCCCTTGCTTTCTCTCCTGACTTTTTTGCACATTTTTTACTTCATGTCTTTCTTTCTTTAAACTTCTGTCTTACACTATGACAGTGTCTGCTTTTAAATCAGTCTTGACATTTGTGCTTGTCCCTTCAGTTTCTGTCCCTTAACATCTACTCTACTCTAATTCAGCATTTTGTCTGTGGGCACATGACAGTGGAGGATTTAGCAATATCTTCTTGAAATAAGTCCAGGCTGCCCCCACTTCTTTCCACAAAACCCTTAACCTCTTCAACACTACCCACTCAGCCTATCATGGAGTTTAGTGCTGGGACTCTGAAACTATCAGCCTGTGGGTGGTGCCATTGGTTTCAAGGAAACAAAACAGTGTTAAAGAAACCTGGCAGTCCTACATGGGTAAAGTATATTTTTTTCTGTCAGTCTGAAAAAAAGACTGTGCAGCAGGGAGCACATAGAGGTTCCTCTGCTGTTTGCTATTTCTTCTAGGGAAGGGGAAAGGAGCTTATGCCATCATTTGTAATCCACTTTCCTAAAGAAACAGAATTGCACAGTCATCCCTCATGGCTAACTTTGGACAGCTGCCAAATTTGGCAAAGGGGCAGGCTTCTGGGCATCGCCACTTCAGGAAAGTCATGGTGGGATCCACGGCGGTGCTCCAGCAGGAGGGCAGGTATAGTACATGGGCAAGCAGCTGCACACCCGTGGGGCAGGCAGCTCCTCCTCTAGTTTATACTCTCCTACTATGAAAAAGTTGTACATCAATTTTATTCCTCTTCTACAGGGGTTGGTGAGGTATATTATTAGTAGAAGCAGGTATGTGACTTACATAAGCAGACGGAAAGTTGCAAATACAATTAAATTGCCACATCTTAATCATATAAGTACCTTCTTGGTTATTCTGGTTTACATTTTATCTTATCTTAATGAGAAAGAGGTTGGAAAGCAGGAGATGACTAGTACTCTGAATGTCTTTTGTTACAGGATAGGAAAATAATCAACAGAGCAGGGTGCTAGTTGGAACAGTGACTGCAGAGGACAGGACGTCTGCACTTAGGGTCATAGTGCAAGCAGCAGTAGGGTCTACAGTTTTAACCTTAACTTGGTAATTACATGTACCCTTGTGCACTTAAAGGTTCATTTGGTAAATTAAGACTTAAAACTCATTTGAAGTGTTTCAGTCAGACTCATAACACAAAAATACCCCCTCTTTTTCCCCACTCTTTTTTTTTTTTTAATTCCTCTGAACAAGAATTTTGGACAAAACTGTAGCAAAACATTAAAATAGGTTTTCTTTCACTCAAAAGGAGAAAAGTAATTCAAATATCCAGAATAAAAAACCCCACAAATACAGATCTTTAGTCCCTCTTGATTTGCAGTTACACTGATAAAGCAGATACATTCCTTTACACAAATGAAAGTATTTGGCTAAATATTACCAGGGTAACTGGTAACTGGGTAACCAGCATGTATGTTCATGCTTCATATTATGAGAAAAAAAGATGATCATAAAGATGGAACTGCTTCTGCATGAAAAAACTCTCAGTGACCTGGGATTCTTCAGCTTAGAAAGCCAGTTAACACATAAAAACAAAGGTTGACAGAATAAACTGTATGGAAAGGACAAGGAAGGTAGGTTTATTCACTATTTCTCACAGCGGAAGAAGGAAGAACTCGAAACCATTACAAGACAGCAAACATTGACCAAACCTACAGAAATTTTCCTCTCCTTCCAACCCCAGCATCTATGGAGGCAATGGAAGACTTTGTTGCAGGTACTGCAGGGGCACGGAATATAAACACGTTCAGAAAGTAATTAGACAAATTCTTGGAGAATAGATCTCCTGACTGCTATTATAGATAACAGTCCAGATACAGCCTCCGAGTCAGAAAGCCCCAAAACTCATTGTTGCTGGGAAAAGTGTGATATACTTCCCTCCTCATTCACTAACTGTTATCAGTAGCAATGGGGTGCAGACTAAACAGCACCTTCTTTATCCAGTATGTTAACACTCATGCACTTTTCAGAGATACGAACTACCTCTTGGCTTCACTTGTTTCTATGGGAAAAAAAATTAAAAATGTGTCCTGCATTTTTGAAAAAGCACATTTCCAAACCCATAGAAATTCTCGGGTTTTGTTTGTTTCATTTATAAAGTGAGCAGGAATTATTTATTATATCGGTACTGACAGAATGAAAGCAATTACCACATGTTATTCTGTTTGCTTTCTTGGATTTTTTTTTTTTAAATTATTAATAGTTTCCAGCATGTATACTTGAGAACAGGTATTTAGAGGCATGCAGTCAAAATAATCATAGAATCATAGAATCATAGAATCATTTCGGTTGGAAAAGACCTTCAAGATCATCCAGTCCAACCATTAACCATGCCCACTAAACCATGCCCTGGAGTACCCTGTCCGCTCGCTTTTTGAATACCTCCAGGGATGGTGAATCAACCACTTCCCTGGGCAGCCCATTCCAATGTTTGACAACCCTCTCAATAAAAAAATTTTTCCTAATATCTAACCTAAATCTCCCTTGCCTCAACTTGAGGCCATTTCCTCTTGTCCTATCTCCAGACACCTGACAGAAGAGACCAACACCCACCTCACTACAACCCCCTTTCAGGTAGTTGTAGAGAGCAATAAGGTCTCCCCTCAGCCTCCTCTTTTCTAGACTGAACAACCCCAGATCCCTCAGCCGCTCCTCATAAGACTTGTGCTCAAGGCCCCTCACCAACTTGGTTGCCCTTCTCTGGACACGCTCAAGCAGCTCAATGTCTTTCCTGTAGTGAGGGGCCCAAAACTGAACACAGTACTCGAGGTGCGGCCTCACCAGTGCCGAGTACAGGGGAACAACCACCTCCCTGTTCCTGTTGGCCACACTGTTCCTGATACAGGCTAGGATGCGATTGGCCTTCTTGGCCACCTGGGCACACTGCTGGCTCATATTCAGCCGGCTGTCATCAGGCACACTGAGAATTTTGAAACCTTGAGGGGGGAGGCTTAAAAACAAAAAACCAAAAAAACTATTTTAGAAAACAGTTAATTACTGAAATCAAAGTTAGATGAATCAGAAAACTGTATTCACCAACCACATTAATGAAAAAGAAATACTTATATTTGGCTGATAGTGCAACATTAAAATTGCACAAATCTGAAGCAAACATAGGTCACAGAAATTCACCAATTCCGTTGGTTATTACCCATAATATTTAATCTTTCATTTGTTATATCCACTGGGGGAAAACACTCATGTGCAATAACAGCAGAACAGTTTGTCAGAAAAAAACCTTCCTTTTCTCCTTAGGCAGATGTTCTTACTTTGGTCTACTTATACCCAAGCCATAGTGGGTTCACCTTGGCTGCCTGCCAGGTGCCCATCAAACTACTCTCTCACTCCCGCTCAGCAAGATGGGGGAGAAAATAACATGAAAATTCTTGTAGGTTGAGATAAGGACAAGGAAGATCATTCACTAATTACCATCAAAGGCAAAACAGATTCAACTTGGGGAAAATTGGTTTAATTTATTGCCAATTAAAAAAATAGGGTAGGGTAGTGACAAACAAAGACATAGATGGGGGACAACCTAGGTCACCATGGTCTTCTCCAGGGGCTGAAGGGGAATCTCTGCTCTGGCACCTGGAGCACCTCCTTCCTTTCCTTCTCTGACAGAGTTGTTTCTCTCACGTGTTCTCACTCCTCTCTCCCACAGCTGCTGTGGAGCATTTGTTACACTTACTTAAACATGTTTTTGCAAAGGCACCACCAGCATGGCTGACGGGCTCAGCTTTGGCTGAGCAGTGGGTCTGTTTTGGAGCTGACTGAAACTGCCTGGAACTGGCTGTGCCTGGTGTGGGCAGCCCCTGGCCTCTTCTCACAAAAGCCACCCCTGCAGCCCCCCACTACCAGCAGCTGGGCACCTGGACCCAATACACAAACTGAGCTAGATGCGGTGTTTTTTTTCACATACTTGAATATGACAATGCAGTTCTATTATAAATACACATCATGCCCATTGCTTAAGTGACAACATATTTACAGTAATTGTGTTTCCTTAACACAAATACTATGCCAGAGTATGTCTTTATCCTGCAGGACAACCACAATAAAATATTTCAGTGTCTCATATGCATTATTGATCAGAAACATGGTTTGACAAATATAGCTGCATTCTGGAAGATAACAATTTATTCGAATATTGTGAGATGGGGGGGCTAGAAATTTTAGGAGAAATATATCAGCATGGTTACTTATTTTAGTTATAGGTAAAGGTTTAATGAGTATCTAACTTGTAATAGAGTTTTAATGGCAATAGATATAATTCAAAGGGATGAGGGACAATGATTAATGTATATGTTGTTGTAACCAACTGAAGCAAGGGATAGTTCCTGATGAGAAGCAGGAGTCGACCCCAAGAACCAGCCAAGATTGGCCACGCAATTTGAACAAAAGCCAAAGGGCGACTGAGCCTGCGCAGGAGCAAGAAGTAAAGAGTTCATCACGAGGAAGACATACAGCCTTCATCATTACGACCACCACAAGGAGGCATTGCGCAGACTCAGTTAGGAGGGACTTAGGGAAATGACTTCTTGGAACTAATTTTAATATCAAGCGGGGATAGGTCATGCATATGTATAAGCATATTAGAAAATCTTATGTATATGTAACACTTGACTGTTTAAATTTGAAGTAAGTTGCCGTGTCAGGCGCGCACGACTTTGGTGGGACTACCCCCCGTGCTGCCCAGCACTGAATAAACATACCTACTTTACAGTCTCACTAATTGTAGAGTCTGTTTCCTCACGTCAATTGGACAAGCTGTTCTGTTCAGTTTGTATCCAGGATTAGTGAAAAAAATGTGGAGGGTTTGCTGCAGGATGTTGTGAAGGATCAGCAAAAGGCTGCCCCAGTGCTACTCCAGGAGGGCTGCTCCAGGAAAGAGGACAAACCAGGAGCTGTGAGGGCCAGAGACAGAAAACATAGCTGACATGGGAATGGTGACAAGTCCCATCAACAGCCCCATGGTCATCAGACAAAGCAAAGTAATGAGTCGGGCCAGGGTCCACCTAGATGACCGTTCAGGTGCATTGAGAGACAGGGCTAGGAGCCCACTGTACACAAGCAGAGAGCATGTGTCCCCATGGTGCTGCTCAGAACTATACAGGGCTGTGGGTTCATGCAGGACCCGAATAGATGAAAGCAATGCATTATATGGCTTCGTTCTTTGGATTTCTTATTGCTTTACTGATTTCCTTTCTTGAGAGGTGCAGTTTAAGTATATGATTTTATTTTCTCAGCTTTGGTCTAGTGGAAATATACCCTAGATGAAATTTGAAGAGGTAAAAAGGTGTAGTGGAGATATAGTCTCATCCTTTTCTTCCCCACTGCCTTTGTACTCAGCTTTTATAGTTTGACTGAAATGAACATCTATGACTTTAGTAAGTCACACTGGGGACAGTCCAAGGGCCCTGCTATCTCATCTTGGCACATGAAGGATGAAGATGGAGAAGTTACGAGAACTGGGTACCCGTATGCTGAGTGTATCAGACCCTGTATTTCACTATCAGTTATGTTACTGGTCTTTGCATCATACTTGACAAGGTATTTTTCTGCTATGTTTTATGCTACTTTTAAGTGTTGACTCTTTAAATTATAGAGTTTGGGGCATATTCTACACATAGATCTGCCAATCTGAGTATCAACCAGTATTTCCACTCATCATTTTAAGGATAAAAACAACAACACAACATTGTTCAACACAGTTTTCATCATCTGTAACTTTGTCTAATTTGTTATAAAGGATGAACAGGAAAAGAAGGGAAGAGGTACAGGAGGATAATTACCTCTCTTTTAATATGTTAAGAGTAACAAGGGGTGTAATAATAAGATTATATAATTAGCCTGATAATTTTATATTTTCTTGAGAAATACAGGCTTAAGGAACACAAGAACTTCAGTTTTGAGGTGCATGCAATGATCTCTGTGTGTATGCTTGTGTGTGTGTGCTTCCATGTGCACATATGTGTATAGAGCAAGATGATATTTTCCTTGTTTGTTGTGCATTTTCCTTCTGAAAACAGATGAACCCTTACTTGTGGAGGAAAACCAGTAAAGCTTTTGCACTTTTGGTAAAGAGTTCCTTTAAGTTTCCAGGCACTTGGCTTTTAACTAAGGTGATTTGCTGCATGCTAAGTAGTTTTTGTATGTCTGCTTGAAGGTGTTGCATGCTTATGACATGTCTTTCTTCTCAAATTAGAAGGTTATCCTCAATTCTGCTACAGTGTGACTGGGGATTACAGTTTAAAAGTTCATCATTGATAAGAGTCTGTTTTCCCAATGTATACATTGAAGCAGTTAAAAGTGGTTTTGGTGAAACAACTGAACCATTTAAGTAACATAAAGCCCATCATGTTAATATCACATCAGAAAAGTTATAAAAGAAATTTTCCAAAGTCCACCTGGAGTAAAACTTACTCTTTCCCAAGTTCTTTTGCTCAAAATAAAATCACAGCAAAGAAAACTTCCCCTCACAACAAAATGTTTTGAATATGTACACATAGAATGATAGAATAGAATCACAGAATTGTTTGGGTTGGAAGGGACCTCTCTGGGCAACCTGTTCCAGTGTCTCACCACTCTCATCGTAAAACATTTCTTCCTTATGTCCAATCTAAATCTACCCTCTTTCAGTTTAAAACTGTTGCCCCTTGTCCTGTCACTACAGGCCTTGGTAAAAAGTCTTTCTTCACCTTTCTTATAAGACCTCTTTATATACTGAAAGTCCACAATAAGGTCTTCCTGGAGCCTTCTCTTCTCCAGGTTGAACCCCAACTCTCTTAGCCTTTCTTCATAGGAAAGATGAATGTTAGTCCTCAAAAACACAACAAAAAAGGGAACTACAACAAGGTATAGAACACTAGCTCCTCTTTTTTTAGCTTGAATTGACTGGCATGGGTGTACATGCCACTGACTCAGGTAGGCTTTTTTTATAAAGACTGACAAAGAATACACAATCACAGGACAAGCAAAACTAAAACACAAAGTTCCATGTGTTCTTTTGTAGTAAAGTTTCTCCATTAGAATGCATATGCACTACTGCTTATGTTCAACAATTTTAACAAAACCCTGGTAAAATAGTTATCTAGGCATTATCTCAATTTAATCTAAAAAAAAAAAAAAGTTAATTTTTTCTTCTTGGGAAAAATGTGAAATACAACGCACTATTAGGATAAGCATGGGAAAGAGCAAAAAAGGCCAATTTTTGCTTTGTTCTGTTTTATTTTGTTTTGTTTTTAAAAGTCTAGCACATCTTTGGGATGGGGTTTCTGTTTTTTCAAGTCTGTTTTCAGAATATCACATTCTGTTAGATGGCCCACATATTAAACTGGCTTAGAACGGCCTTGGATGTCAGTTAATGTTTTCACATCAGAGATGGAGGTTTAATTCATGTTTATTTGTGCTTAAGGAGCTTAAAAGGGAACTGACAGTAGAAATTTAATTCCTTTTCCACACCATTCGAAGTTAACATTCAGTCTAAGTCCTGTAAGACTAGTGACCACAAGGATGTCTTGATAGAGGTGTGTGGTAGCTCACCTGCATCCTGGTCTGCTTCCTGAGGGGAGACAACTTACTTAAGTCCAGCCTTAACTTACAAAACTATGTAACATTATGCAGCATCTGTGCTTCACACCAGGCGGTGCTGGAGACCTGCAAGTCAACACTGGTTTGGAGTTTAGAACAAAGGTTTAGCCCCCCAAAATGTTGAAAGTGGCAGAAAGCTTTTTCAAATTACTGAAAGCTTTCCTGAAGGCAGAAAAAACAAATAATAAATGTGGTCCCTGCAGTTTCCCACCCATCTAGAGGTTTTATTTGATCCAGTAGTCCAGGGCTCAAATCCCTGCATGTGCAGGTTCACCAGAAACTTGTGACTTAGGCTTTCAGGTTGACCAATGTTGAGTTAGCATTGCAGTTGTCATCTAAACATCTGATACCTTGATTTCAGGCGTTGTAGTTGCCCCATGAAGTGTTTTACATCGTCATCTATTAATTTATTTTAAAGAAAGTGCTGACCTCAGCTTCTCTCAGAAAACCTGACAGTAAGCTCAGCACAACAGATTTTAGTAGGCATCATTACTGGCTGCTTTCCTTGTCACACAGACTTTTAAGAGGTTTGAAGTAGGAAGTTTGTCACAATTGTGGTAGGGGTGTCACTGCTCATCTTTTTTATGAAGGGTAAAGAAAATAGGTATTTAAAGTGTAATGACAACATAAAAAGAGATATATGGAAAAGAAAGTACAGGGAAAAATTGTGAAGAAAGCAAGAACTGAGCTCCGACTTCACAAGACCAGCAGGTGAATAGGTGTCACCTGCAGCATCCAAGGGATTGCACTGTCACATGGCCACATACACCTCTTAACTGCCCCAGGCAGCCTCCAGGACTGCAGCTACCTGAGAGCTAACTCATAAGGTTTGTTCAACCTTGCAATCTGCATGATAGATGAACCAGCTGTAAAAGGTTTAATCTCCACGTCCTACTCAGAAGAAAAAGTTAATGGGTTTGCTCATAATACAGGCATCTGACTATGCCTGGCATTCACCAGACTCACAGAAGATGGTTTTCTACATCATTGCAGCAGAAGAGACTTGGGGAATCAACTGCAGCACACAGAAGTATCACACTGACGGACAAAGCAGAAATACATTAGCAGCTGACAGACCATTTAGAAAAAATGCGAGAAATATTACCCATGTTCCTCTGTTTTGGGCAACTGAATGTGTAAATAGTAAATTGCTACTGGACTACTTGAAGGAAAGCAATGAAAATGAGTATCTAATTTGTTTATTGACAAAACTTATTTATCATATACCTAGGAGAGTAGAAAAGAAAATTACCTAGGATCCAGATAAATTTGCAATGATGTAAAGTGGAAAGGCTGCATGTGGGTCTGTTTCTAGATTCCACAGGAATTTCTCATTCCTAAAGCTCTTCTGTCAGTATTAGTGCTATCTTTACTGTGGTATACTTGTGAAGCTATTATGCTAAGAACACTAGGACAATCAGTATTTATCGCTATAGATTATCCTGAAACTGTAATGCAAAGGAAAAGCTTAAGCAGAACTATCCATTAAAACTCTTAAGAAATTATCTTTAAACAACAGTGAGAGAGTATGATTCTTTAAAGTCATTGTTAATGTGTCAGAGAGATATTTGTGTTTTTCTTAATGGTTTAGTAATCTCCAATAGGGATTGGGGATCCTTTTCATTCTTTCCTCTTACTTTATCCACCACACAGATATCAATTTCCAACCACACTATTTTTCCTCTTACTGGATAAAGGTTTAATAGGTAAATAATGTTTTTTCTATTATATAAGCTTTGGTGACAGCCCTCAAACCGATTGTAAATGTTGATAAAATCCTTCTTAAAAAGTCAAATCAAATTATCGGTAAGAATATTAATTAATTTTATCTCTGCAGATATTAAAAGGAGTCCTGTAGCCATTTTCTTAAATGAGTAAGATGGGGGGGGGAAGCAGAGTGAAATAAATGAATTGAAGAAAAAGTTTTAAAAATGTAATGGATAACAACAAGCAGTAAAACTGTACATCAAAGCAAGGTCAGCTATGTGCATTGTTGAAAAGGCTCAGATTTATGATGCTATGCTGAGGTAAATTGAATGCTGTGATGGGTAAAGTCTGCTATAGCTAGATTCACACAAATTTGAAGGTCTTAGAAACTGCACTGTTACATTTAAATCAGTTTTGTGATTTCTGAGGTCTTGCACTATGGAATTACTATTTCGTAAACTTCTTCAAGAGAGTATTCCACTGGTCCATTCTGATTTAAGCTCATGAATTTAAGGAACTGTAGTCTAACGTAGAGCTTCTGTTAGGAGCTTTTAAAATAAGGCTTAACCAATCTTTTAAGGATTTAGTTTAGCTGTGAAACTCAAACAAACTCCAAGAGTAAAATTAGGTCTGTGTGTGTTACCTTCAGGAATGTCTTCATGTACATACTATGTGTCAACTGGTGGCTACTCAGAATGGTGTTTAAATGGCAGCAGCCAACACTGGGTTCCCAAGAATAATTTTGAGCAGAAAGGATTTAAATAAATTCACTTTACAATCAGTAAATACCACTTATTTTTGTTGTTCCTTGCAGACGAGTTTGGATTCACCTTTGCGAGTAGGTTGTGTTTGCATTTGGGAAGGTAAGTGGACAGGCGGAGGTAACTGAATTCTCACTCATGAAACCCTCAGTGCTGCACAGCTTGAAATTTGAATAAGAGCATTTGTTCTTCCTGTGCTTTTACAGTTTTTCTAACAAGGACTAATCTGACAGAGATCAGTGTGTTCTGTGACCTGTGTTTATCGTCTCTCTTGTGAACTGGACTGGAAACACACTAAAGATGGTAAGTGACAGATGTGGATAAGGTGGTTATGATGAAAAGGGGTTTAGAGGAATGAACAATTTGGGATCTCGTAGTTTCCTTTTATGTAAGTAAAGGAAAAAGTAATATGACTATATAATGTGAGCAACTTAAAAGCTTGACTGGAAATACTTTTCACTTGAGTTCTCCTACTTACTCCAGATTGGAAAAGCGATTATGCATGTTCTCATTGAAAGAATTTCCATGGATTTTCATAGACTTTTTTCCATCTGTGCTTCTGTATTAGCTTTTATCTGCCTTAATCCCCTTCAGAAATCTGTTCTGACTGCCTCATTTCCAGCACTGTGCTTTATTTTGTGCCTAGCAATTTTGTCTGCCTACTTTCGCTAAGTTCTTTTTTAAAAGGAGTCTGATTTTTATGGTTTTAATTAATTTGACCAGCTACATTTTTTTAATTTTTTTTTCTTTCTTTCTTTTTTTTTTTTATCTTTTTGTTTATGGCATCTTTAGATATCTGCATGTTAGGTCTCTTTGTATTAATAGATAGGATTTTGAAACACCAGAAACATAGCAACTTCTGCTTCTTTATGCATACAATATTGCTTTAGGAATTAATCCCAAAATCACTGAACTCCATCAGATCAAAAGACTAAATACAGTGCAAGTACAATATGCAAAGTGATCTAAAGATAGCATAAGTGAGCATGACTTTCAATAAAGCCTGAGAAAACTCTCTATTGGCAGGAATAAGTTGATTGTATAATACATGCATGGCAGGGTAACATCACTTACTTTAATTTTCCACTTTCAACAGAGATTGAGGTTAGAGCACAGCAGGAAAGCTGTGCTCTCCCCAAACCCAGAAATAAATGGAGGTTTCTGTATTTTTCCCTCTGGACACAGTTTTGATTCTTGTGATCAAATAACAAATTCAGTTTAAATTTGGGGAGCTGACAGCTGATAAATTACAGTACATAAAGAAATATCTTCTCATTTTACTTTTGTTTCTCCCTACATATCACAGAATCATAGAACAGAATGATTTAAGTTAGAAAAGATCCTTAAGATGATTGAGTCCAACCCTTAATGTAACTCTACTAAAGTCCACCGCTAAACCATGTCCCTAAGTGCCACACCTACAGGTCTTTTAAATACCTCCAGGGGTGGTGATTCAACCACTTCCCTGGGTAGCCCGGTCCTATGCTTAACAAGCGTTTCAGTGAAGAACTTTTTCCTAATATCCAGTCTAAACCTCCCCTGGTGCAACTTGAGGCCATTTCCTCTCGCTCTGTCACTTGCTACTTGGGAGAAGAGACCAGCACCCACCTCACTACAACCTCCTTTCAGGTCTTTGTAGAGAGCAATAAGGTCTCCCCTCAGCCTACTTTTCTCCAGGCTAAACAACCCCAGCTCCTTCAGCCACTCCTCATAAGACTTGTGCTCCAGGCCCTTCACCAGCTTGGTTGCCCTTCTCTGGCCACGTTCCAGCAACTCAATGTCTTTCCTGTAGTGAGGGGCCCAAAACTGAACACAGTATTTGAGGTGTGACCTCATCAGTGCTGAGTACAGGGGGATGATCACTTCCCTGCTCCTGCTGGCCACACTATTTCTGATACAAGCCAGGATGCCGTTGGCCTTCTTGGCCACCTGTGCGCACTGCTGGCTCATACTCAGCTGGCATTTGACCAACACCCCCAGGTCCTTTTCCACCAGACAACTTTCCAGCCACTCTTCCCCAAGCCTGTAATGTTATATGGGGTTGTTGTGATCCAAGTGAAGGACCCAGCACTTAGCCTTGTTGAACCTCATACAATTGGCTTCGGCCCATCGATCCAGCCTGTCCAGATCCCTCTGTAGGGCCTTCCTACCCTCAAGAAGATCAACACTCACTCCCAAAATATTTTCCCATAATATTAAATATTGTTCGTTTAGAAATACATATTCTGAACTGTAACGTTCATATATTTGACAATGATGTTTAGTCTAAAATATTTGCTCATCAATTTACATGGTACAGCTAGATTTCCTCACTGGGATTCAAGTTCCTACAGTAACTGGAGTATTTGATGGAGAAAATAATATTTGAGCTAGCAAGTTTTGGTTATTTTTTTTTTATTTTTGTTAATTTTTTTTGGCCTATGAGAAATACTGCTGAAATAGGACCATTTTCATGAGTAAAAACTCGGGAATATGAAGGATGGACAATCTAATGCTGAATAATTTAAAATCACAGTATGATAAAGAAATCCCCATAAGTGCCTAATTAAAAAATTATTTCAGTGTCTTATCCTCTTATTACATCTTTAGATTGCTTGGGAATAAAATAACATCTATCTTGTTATGGACATACTGCTTGTAGTATATGGACATATGGGTACTCTCATTACTAAACACAACCATATTATCACTAATTTGAGCATATTAAGGTGTTTAAAGGTCCATTAACCAGCAGCTAATTTTTCCCAAACTCTTCAAGTGACTGGTAATTACCATATTGCCTAGTAAAAAAGAAGGGGAGAAGGGAGGTGGATGGAGAGAAGAAATGTGTTAGTATTCTACTAAACAACCATTTAGCATTTACATTCAACTCTGAATATATTAAATTTCCCATTGTTGAAGGTTCATTAATTCATGTCAGTGTGAAATACCAAGGCGGTTTGTGTGTCCGGACACTTCTTCAATTCCATGTGCCAAAAATAACCTTGAAAGGAAGTCATAGTCTGCAAATAATGACAACTTCTACTTAATGTAGACAGTAGGTAATTAAACAAATTTCTTGAAAGGTTATAGTCACAACTGTGTAGGAGCGCTGTCATTGTTAAGTGCTGAAAAATAAAAGAGACTGAGAGTTAAAATCATCTATATTATATATAGCTCTCACCATTTTTTTTGTTTGCTTTCAGTTACACATGTAGCTATTAATAAAAATGAAGGCCATAATTACGGGTTCTCCCCCAGAATGTAATTCAGCAGTCAGACTTTTGGCATGCTACATTTCATTTGTGCATTTAAAATAAACAGAACCTATGTATATAGGATGTAAACATTTACTGTACAAATTTTTCTTTCACTATATTAATTGCTGTGAAAAGCTTCTGATTTTTCCAGAGCTTTTAAAATCTGTAAAAAATAAATACTTTAAAAAAAAAAAAAAGTTCTCTCTGTCTTCTGTATTTGTACAGTAGAACTAAAATTCTTAGGGACATTTGTGTTGCCGTTCTCTTCTGTGAAGTGAATACTTCAGAATGATGTGTCTTTGATTATAGAATTGCTATTCCTTAACTAAACTGGAAACCAAGTTTCTAAATGGGTGTTATGATGTGAAAGGGACACTAGCCTACAGAGGAGGGTGGAAACTGCAGTTTCTATGATGTACTTCAACACTGTCCATTTGCAAAATTTCAGGCTTCTGTACTGTTGCCAAACTGCATATCTCAACTAATCCTCTGTATTTAACACAGAGGATTAATCAAACTTTCTTTCCAATCAGATATAATTTCACCTGGCATGATTTTTTGTAACGTATGTTGGGTTGACTGCCCTATGTGAATTTTTTTCCTTCCTTTTATATTTTAGGATTACACCAAATAGGTTTTTTTCTGTTATTATTCACTAATGCTGTGTGCTTTTACAAACTGAAAACCCAAGATGTGATTAACCTAGAAAGTCATTCAGATGCAACTCCATGCGTTCAGAAGGATGTCATTAAATAGATGAAGTTGCAAATTAATTTGAATACTTTTTGACAGATGGAAGAAATATAGAAATAATCAAAAAAGAACTGTCTTAGCAGAACCTATGTTGAAACAATTCTGCATTGATTTCAGGATTTCTCCACTATTTCCCAGACTTTCACAGAAATAACTTTCAGTTTTAATTTTATGTTTGAGCATGGGTGTGATGAGAAGTAGGAATTTAGGATAAGAAGTAGGATTTCATAGTGTGACAATGTATCTTGTGCTTCTCCTTTTAAAGCTGATACCCATCACCTGTTCCCTCTCAATTATTGTTGGATTGTGTACCTGAGATGAAGGAGGAGCTGTTGTACCTTGTTTCCAAATGGCAGTCATGAATCATGTCTCTCTCTTCTCTCCCTCTCCTCTCCTGAATGATGACCTGAAGAGGCACAAGAAGGATCACCATATGGAAGCATCTTTTCCTTGGTTTCTTTTCTAAAGCTGGTAAAGGTCTTGCATAACTAATTTAATTACCCTTGACATGGGAAATGCCAGGGATCAAAATCCTTGCCCTGCCACATGGAATTAAATATAACATCTTGGTTTTTTAAATCCC
The DNA here is from genome assembly GCF_026419915.1 of Harpia harpyja. Taxonomy (NCBI): domain Eukaryota; kingdom Metazoa; phylum Chordata; class Aves; order Accipitriformes; family Accipitridae; genus Harpia; species Harpia harpyja. The sequence goes on from NC_068969.1 coordinate 42,540,841, forward strand.
CTTGTCTTAGTTAATTTGTTACATAATGTTAGCTTTAATTTGCAACAGGTTTTCCCTGTAGTTTCCATTTCCTACAGTCAAGAGAATAATCACCCCCATAAAAAAAAGACCCATGTGGGAAAGCAAATGCCAGGTGGGTTATTGCAGGTGATACAGCATGTCCTCTGCATTATTGATAGAAATCTGCTTAGAGAGGATACTTGTTTGACAATTCTGCATAATAAATTATTGCTTTAATATTTATACCTCTCCCTCTTTCTCGTTGTGTGTGATTTAATGACCCATCTAAAATGTTCCTAGTTCCTCAGGTAATATTGGAAATCTGTTTCATAAGTATGCCTTTGTTTGTACTTATTATTTAAACTTTAGAACACAAGATAGCTTTGCTTATCTGAGGTTACTGTGTGCAGATTAACTATATGTAAACCAGAGAAGTTACTTTTGAGAGGAATAATAATAAATCTTTGGGCTAAAACCAGCTGGTGAATAAGCACTAAGACCACAGGTTATTTAAGAGAAATTGTTTAGACTCACAGTGGCATTAGTAATGGCTATGGCCCCTGAACAATCATTCTTTTTTCAGTTTTGTTTGTGTAACACACACGGCCTTATGATTTGTGAATGTGTCTACTACTCAGCAACATTTACAGGAGAAAGACAATATCTAAGTTGTGACTGCCTATGGCAACCACTGAGACTCTTGGACAACTTGTCATTGTAAATGTCATCCAGTAAATTACAGGATAAGCTGTTTAATAATCTTTTCTCGTGGGGACTATGAATGAACAAGACCATGTCAAAAACCTAAATGTGCCATAAACTCTGAATAGAGATGTAATCAGGCAGAATCAAACAAAAATTTAACTTGGGAGAGACTTCTAGATGTCCACGGTCCAATCCCTCACTCAGTTGTGTCAGCTATCTGGCTGCCTAGGGCCTTGTCCAATCAAGCTTTTATTCCTAATATATTATCAGAATCTCTCTTGTACTTTTTCTTTATTGCATCTCGTTGTACCACTGCATAACTCCAAGGAGGTGTATAAATGTCTGGTGGGATATATTCCAGCAGGGACTATTTGTGAATACATTTCATTGCAATGCAGGAGTCAGGCCAGGATGCACATATTAACGTCATTTTAACCTAATGATATTCCATCATTCTGAATATTATGTCTACTACAGGTGGAATAATGCTCCTTGGACTTGGCGCCAGAATACAACAGAGGCACATTCTGTTTTCTGCTAGATGCACACCTGTGCTTTATTTATAGTCAGGAAGGCAGAGTTCCAGGATAGTGCAGATATTTGACAGCTTAACAAATTTCCTGCTTGTGCCAAGATAAGGAGTGGAGTGGCAGTATGTGAAGCTGTGCCTGGAAGGTACTGTTTGCATTCATTGTTCTGGTTGGAAATTTAGCTGCCAGTTACTCTATGTAAAATCTCATGTATGGGATTTCTTCTCAAGTCAGGCTGAAAATCAACCTGATATACAAGGTAGTCCAAAATAACCCCTGTGATTTTCTGTTTTGACTCTGTCCACTTCCATCTTTTGAAGTTCTAGTGTTAAGAGGTTGGCTGCAGATTATTTTATTTTATTTTTTCATTTGAGTATGGCAAGAGTAGGCAGACTTGGAGAAGAGCTGCTGATATGTTGTGGTGTTAAGAAGTCTGTCATCTTAGAGTATTTAAGCTGTTGAAGTATGGGCTGGATGAGCAGACAGTGAAGTGGACTGAAAACTAACAGAATGGCCAGGCCCAAAGGGTGGTGATGAGAGAAACAAAGTCTAGTTGGAGGCCAGCAGCTACTGGTGTACCCTAGGAGTCAGTACTGGGTCCAATGTTGTTTAACATCTTCACTAATGATTTGGACGATGGTGCAGAATGTACCCTCAGCAAGTCTGCAGATGACATGAAACTGAGAGGAGTGGCTGATACACCAGAGGGCTGTGCTGCTAACCAGAGGGACAGGCTGGAGAAATGGGCCCACAGGAACCTCATGAAGTTCAAGAAGGGCAAGTGCAAAGTCCTGCACCTGGGAAAGAACAGCCACAGGCACCAGTATATGCTAGGTGTTATCCAGCTGGAAAGCAGCTTGGCAGAAAAGGACTTGGTGGACACCAAGTTGAACATGAGCCAGCAATGTGTCCTTGCTGCAAAGAAAGCTAAAGGTATCCTGGGCTGCATTAGGAGGGATGTTGCCAGCGTGTGGAGGGAGGTGATTCTTCCCTTCTACTCAGCTCTGGTGAGGCCACCCTTGTTGTATTGTGTCCAGCTCTGGCCTTCCCAGTACAAGAGAGACATGGACATACTGGAGAGAGTCTAACAAAGGGCCAGGAAGATGATGAAGGGACTAGAGCATCTCTCCTATGATGAAAGTCTATGAGAGCTCAGACCATTCAGCCTGAAGAAGTACAGGCTCAGGGGAAATCTTATCAATGTATAGCAGTATCTGAAGGGAGGGTGAAAAGAAGACAAATCCAGGCTCTTTCCATTGGTGCCCAGCAAGAAGACAAGACGTAATAATCATAAACTGAAGCACAGGAGGTTCCTCCTGAACATCAGGAAACACTTTTTTACTGTGAGACTGATCAAGCATTGGCGCAGGATGCCCAGAGCGCTTTTGGGTTCTTTATCCTTGAAGGTATTCAAAAGCTGCCTGCAAACAACTTTTTGTGGAACTGCTTAAGCAGGGGGGCTGGACAAGGTGACCAACCTCAACCATTCTGTGATTCTGTGATAGAAGTACCTAAACCAACAAGGACGAGCAAGATCACCAAAGAATTTCAATGCTCCTAGCTTGCAAGAGGTTGAATGGACACAAACTAAGTCTATGAGCATTTTATTTTCAGCCCAAGAGAAGCAGCCCTCCAAAATCTGACTGTGATGGACAACTCTTATCAGATGTGCTGTTGATGATATCTCCTTATCTTTTCTACTAAGGTTCAAAGAAGTAATAATCTGAATTAACTGAGCAATGAGATATGACAGATTATGCATTATGGGATCATTAGTATATAGAATCATAGAATCATTTAGGCTGGAAAAGACCCTTAAGATCATCGAATCCAACTGTTAACCTAGCACTACCAAGTAATATGTTTCATTCCTCAGAGAAGCAGAAAGTTAAAGGCCATTGCATTTACATCTGAGACATTCATTAATGGCACCATAAAACAAATCCAGGAGGCTGTTTCTTGTTACTGTTAATTGTACTTTTGTAGGCTTTCCATGATGTTCAGTTTTCATTTTTGTTCTTCTGTGATCACTTTTGGTGTTTCTGTGTCTTTGGTTGGCTGGAAGGGTTTCCTTTTTTTTTTTTTTTGTTTTTGTTTTTCATTACTTAATGGAAAGATAAGAGAAAATCTGGGAGATGAAGCTTGAGAACAAATTTTCAGCCAGTTCTCCTTTGCCTACTAGGGCGAAAAGGAAAGAAAGAGGTGGACAGTTAGAGGCTAAATTAGGACTTCATTATTTGTCATCCTTTTTGGACAGAGCATCTAGCTTCTTCCTCTGAACAGTGAATATCCTGTTCTACCTGATAAGCTTTTCAGTTCCAAATTTTTTCAGTTTCATGAACCTTTCATTCTTTTTTTTGTAAGAATTTGCATAAGTTTTTGTACTTATACAGAAGGATGTATTTAATAAAACAGAGAAGCTACTTCAGAATACAGCCTATAGACATAGCTAATGTGAAGAACTGTATACTAGCTGAAAACTGTAGCTGGTTTGTTACTGGTGAAAAATAAAAACATAAGAGCCATAGCTGCAAACAACAGGACAGTGACATAGTAACAGAAGTATGTTTTGTGTGTTGGTGTAGGAAAGGAAGCATACCCGGCTGCAATTTCTAGTGCACGCAGAAGTACCTCACTTTTGCAATTTTCAAAAGACGTTGGGAAATTTTCATCCAAAATTCTGTGCAAACACCTCTCCTGCACAAAAGTAAAATGCAAAATTGGTTTCTTTTCCTTTCTGTTTCCCAAAACACGATTAAAATGGAACTGAGATGGAGAAATTCACAGAAATCTTTTTTTCTTTTGAAACCCCTGTCAAGGAGCTTCGTAGAAACATTCTCTCTCTTCTGTTTCTGACCAAAATGCTAAGATTTTCTGAGTATTCCCATCTCTTGGTTACTGGCTGTTTAAAAGTAATGATCTTGTTGCAGGATAATCCTGTATGTGTTTGGCCACACTATAGGAAAAAATAATAAAAATCTTTACTCCTTTTAAAACTACCAGTTTTGTACTTTGGAAAACATTCTGAACCCACACTTTCATATAATAACCTTGATCCTGGCCTACCTGTGCATCATCATCTGCTAATGCAGAGGAGGCATCTAAATGATATTAACTGCCTTTTCAGTTGCTGTGAGCCTGTAAAGCCTATGATGGAAAGTCCACATAAATCAGAATGGGTAGAGGTGGTGTCACTTAGTGCATGGAGTCAGGATACCTTTTGGAGAGGGTAAGGTTGATAGCTACAGAAGTCATTTCACAGTTTGGGCTAGGAGTGGCAGGGTATTACTGCAGCAGTTTTGTTGTGGTGCACTTTGTAAGGAGCATATGTAAGGGTTTGTGGAAGAAGAGTGTCTGCTCCTTTAAGGGTATCTGCTCAAGGACTTTTTCAGTGCAACAAGGGATAATAAGAAAAGGAGGAAGAACAGAACATACAGGGACACAGATCAGAAACAAGAACACACAGGGACACAAACCTGACAGAAAACTGATGAAGGAGGCAGTGACAAGAACCAAGCCTGGTCAGTCACACTCATTGATGATGGTGTGAGAGTCTGAGGATGTTTATTTCAATGAGGTTATCTGATAAGGAACCCTGGCAAATGGGAAAATAAGGGCAAAAATAAGAAACCAGAAACAAAATAGGTGGAGACGCAGACCAGACACAACAATCATTAAGACAATGATGAGAAACAAACCTCCCCACTCACACTAGTTGATGGCTTATCAAGAAACCACAGGAGAAGGAGGGGACATGGCCATCTGTGCTTGTTTTATGTGAGCCTTGTATCTGGGTGTTGCTGAAGGCAACAACTCATCTGTGTCAGTTTGTGTGACCGGCCATGTCAGTGTCCTCTGTGTGTCTGTCTGTCTCTGGGCTACATATGCAGCTTTGAGACTGGTTGAACCTGCACCCAGGAAAGTAGCAGCTGCATCCTGCATCCTGGGCAGGGGGAGCCCCAGGCCAGAGCTGCTGGAGCAGGCAGCCATGCTCCTAACATCCCTTAACATTATAGATACTAAACTACAGAAAATTGTTTTTAAACAAGTTTCATCCTTTAACCTGATCCTTCTTGAATAAATAAGAAAAGCTAAAGAAAACAGAAGTCTGTTACATGTTTTGTAAAAAATTACATAAAAACATACAATTTTTCCTTCTTCTTTTGGCTTATTAAGCTTTGTCAATATTAATGCTCAGTGAGTATGTTTATTTGCCCATTTAAATCAATGTAAGTATTTCATTGATACGTTGCTGATGATGGTAGTAAGCTGCTTACATTTTGTCAAGTTAAAATCTTGCCTTTACTTTTAGAATGGACAGTGCTTTTTTCAACATTTAGCAGGGATTTTATGAGGTGAATTGTGGTGAAGTTGTCTTTGATGATGATATATATGCTTGTCTTACCTTAGCCGTGAATAAATATAAACATCAGAAATAACAGTTGTTGCATTCCAACCACTGTTTTGAATAATATAACTATTATAAGTTTTGCTTTTATGTTCTACTTGTGTTTATTTTTTAACTTTTCTGCTACTCCTCACAATCTGATGGCAACCAAATTATTTCTCCATGTTTGCAATTGTTTTTGGTCTTTTTTTTATTATTATTATGACCATCAGTTTTAGGCTTAGACCTGTATGTGTTGACACACAAAGCATTCTTTTTCATTTTTGAAAGGACTTCATGTCCTATCAGACATGATCTGAACAAATTCTGCTGTCAAACAGACCATCTGTCTCTTGGGAAAAACAGTTTTAAGACCTAGTTTTCTGTGTAAAAATAGATTACTCTTTATCAAAGATTTTGCATTATTTAATCTGCCTGAATGAGAGAAGATCCAGGTTTGTGCTTTGGTTGGGAGAGAAGTTTTGATCTAGGTGTGTGGAGCCCAGTAATGAGTGAAAAACTGTATTGTTAAACAACCTCTCATAAAGCTGATGTGAAACATAATGGTGTAGCATTTTTTGTTGTCTGATGGTTTTTTGGACATTGGATTTGTAAGACTGCAAATGTCTTTATGTGTGCTTCAGTGTATGTACATAGATACGTTTCATTGTGGTTTATTGTGTGTTTGTAACTGTGTATACTATACATCCCTTGCCTTGCCTTGCCTTGCCTTGCCTTCCCTTCCTTTCCCTTCCCTTCCCTTCCTTTCCCTTCCCTTCCCTTCCCTTCCCTTCCCTTCCCTTCCCTTCCCTTCCCTTCCTTTCCCTTCCCTTCCCTTCCTTTCCCTTCCCTTCCTCTCCCCCTTCCCCTTCCCTTGACTCTGATTGCTGGAGTCTCTGAAATTTGGGAACAGGCTTTTTTGTTTTTTCCCCCTTGGTATGTTATGTTAATGATGCTAATAATCAGAAACATACCATTTTAATTATCAGAAAAAATATTTTAAAAATAGTTGCATTTGTTCCAAAATTGCTCCTTAAGTATAACAAGTACTTTTTAGCAGAGAAAAATCTCAAGTGATGGAAAAAATTTATCACTGAAGCATTTTTGTTGTTATTGTTTTTTGAAAGGAAGATGACTAAAGGAAGACAGCTCTTTAGAGAATATTCATTTATTCCGATACGATTCTCTAAGAAAAAGTTACCTGTGAGACAAGGGGAGTCAAAAGAATCTCAGTAGATATAATAAAGGGGGATGAAAGATGATGTTTAGTGCTTACATTGTTGAAATTAGCTGAGGCAGAGACAGTCCTTGATAAGAAGAGCTGGCCCTAAGAACCAGCCAATGAGGTAGAGACAGTTCCTGATAAGAAGCAGGAGCTGGCCCCAAGAGCCAGCCAAGACTGGTCTTGCAGCTTGGGTGAATACCAAGAAACCACTGAGCCTGCGCAAGAAAAGAGGTTACTAGCGGTGACGAAGAGGAGTCATCTACCTTCATCTCTGCGACCACCAGACGACCACCATAAAGAGGCACTGCGCAAGCGCAGTTGAGAGGAGACTATGGAAATGACCTCTTGGAACTCATTTTAATATGAAGCGGGGATAGGTCATGCATATGTATAGGCGTATTGTGAATATATAACACTTGATTGTATAAATTTGAAGTGAACTGCTGAGTCAGGCGCGCACGACTTTGGTGGGACTACCCCCCGTGCTGCCCGGCGCTGAATGAACATACCTACTTTACAATCTCACTGATTGTGGAGTCTGTTTCCGCACGTCACCTGTATATCCCTCAATATCTATATGGTTTGTGGGTGAGAAGAAGAAAGGAAATAGCAGAACCAGAAAACAATTTTTTATGTTGCTAACAAAAATATCAGTGAAAACTGAAGAAAAAGAATTAACATTTTTCACAGAAAATTGTTTATATTTTTGAGTGACTTTACATAAAAGTTGTGGTTGCCATTGACAACTGTAGAGGAATTAAATATTTTGCCTAAAGTAAAGGTGTTTTAACTCTGCTGCCATAAACTTTCCCTTCACAATAAAATTATACATAGGGAATACTGCAGAAAGGATTCTGAAAACATTCATAGAATATATATATGCACACATAAAAAAATAAATACATAGAATATATATTGGAAACCTGTCTGGTTTTAAGTGCCTTATGAACTTCAGCCAAGAAGTATGGCTTTGTATTGAATGAAAAGTCAAAAGTCAAAAAAACCCCCAAAACATCTCAGGAAAGGAAGCTGCTTTCTGCAGTTGTTCTTGGAGGATCTTATCATACCTAAGAAATCGTTATGATAGATAGCCACAGCATAGACATTACAATGGAATTTAAAGCTTTCAATCACACATGTGGGAATGCAAATCCCACGTCTGCAAGCAATGTGTCAGTTGACTTCAAATCTGCTCAGGTAAATCACAGCTCCGGCTGTTGGCAGACTCTGATGTACCCATAATGGTCCTAAACCAGGTCTCGAGAGCTGTTCCCCCACTGGGTACCTGCCATGAAGGCATCTGTGTAGCACCAGGCAGGCTCAGGAGGCCAAGGCAGCACAAGGCTGCTTATCAGGCTCCTGTACAACAAGTCATCACCAGATCAGGTCCACAGTATGGCACGGGCAAAATTCAAGCTGATGTTGATATTTCATAGTAAAGGATGCAGAAAGACAAGGAGACTCCCGATAAAGACAGCAATAGGCAAAAATCAGGACTATATGAAGTGAGGTTGACAGAGAAATGTCAAGAACTTGTCAATCTTCACAACTCTGTAGAAAATATAGATTTTGGGGGAGGATAGGGGAGACTGATTTCACTCCACATGGTAGACACCATGCATTTCTGTGCTCATTAAAAGAGTATATAGCAAAAAGTGGAATTGGATTTTAATATCACTTTTTTTTTTTCAAATTGGTTATTAGTTGGTGTATGTTGTTTGGGAGAGGCTTTTAACGACATTTAGTGTGAAAATTTGAATAAAACCAAACTATGTCATTAAAGTGTATGTTGTGTTAAAAAGCGAAAAAAATCTCAGGTTTGAAGCATTATTAGTATTGCTCTCACTATGAATTTCTAGGGACTAGCTTGCTAATTAAAATCACTTGCTGTCTATATACATGTGATTTCAGGCTACTGAATTTGGATACAGCTTTTCCTGAGGTCTGTAAAATTACTTTTATTGGACACTGCAGTAGATCCTACTGGCTTTCACTGCAGTGCTCACTCCTCTCTGATTAATTTTTTGATCATGTGTCATTATTAATTTAAGTAACTTTGAGGTCAGTTACTGAGCCAGGGGCTTGTTCTTTTTTTGGACATTTTATGCCTAAGCTGTGCACGGCTATGTGGAGTATCCTGATTAGTATCATGCAGGCCTTTACTTCAAGTGCTGATGGGTATGGGTGGAGACAGAAGTAAACCAGAGTTAAGGGAATAGAATTAAAAGGATAATAAACTTTGTTGCACCTATTTAATTGCCTAACAGCTGCAATTTTCAGTGTCACTTCCTCCTTTAGAAATGTTACAGGGAACTCCAGGAAATTTAGAAACTTGCTGTATTCATAAATCAAAAATTAAATGTTTGAGATCTATAAAGCAAAAATATAAGTTTAGCTTTTTATGACCTCATTCAAAAGCAAATGACTGGAAATTTAGTACCCCTCCAATTATGCAGTAATTTGTCAAACAGAGGTTACCATGGAAGAAGAGTACAGGGTAAGCAGTGAGGGTGCTCAGAAATTACAATGTTGGCTCCAGCATGGAGTTTTGTATGACTTTGGGTTAATTAATTGTCTGGGTTTTGCTGTGTAAAAGCATTATAATAACATCACAGGAGGGACTGTAAGGCTAATTAATACTTGTAACACGCTTTGAATACTAAGTTATGAAATATGATTTAGTGTTATCACTAAAATTAATATACTTCCTTTTGGATATTTAGCCCTGTCACCATCAAGCTCTCCCTTGCTGTGATGAGAATTTTTCCTGATGGGGAAAATTTGAAGAAGAATGGCAAAAGTTGACTTTGAAAATTAAACTTCTGTTATTTTTAAAATTGTTAAGTTTTGGGAGGAAGATGCAGAATTAAAATAAAACTATAACAAATAGAATAGTTATAGAAAACAATTAGATGAGAAGGAACATCAGAAAAGTCTGTTTGGTTGCATGGTGGTTTGCTTTCAGTATTTTTATGTATAGCTTTTGGGGAAAAAATTAATATTTGGAGAATTTACACTTTTTAGTGCTAAAGTGGAGTTTATTTCTAGTAAAAACACAAAAAAAGCTTGTCTAATTTGGAGAGGGTAAGAATAGTGTTTTTGTATGACTAGACCAAAATTATTTCTTTTTTCTTTTCCTTCTTTTGCTTTTTTTTCTTGAATATTTTTAAGGCCAAATCTTTCAATTTTAAGAAAGCTTCTGTTTGGCATGACTAAGCATCTCACTGAGGAATACATGGAACTTTGCAGAATGTCATCCTTGTAAAATGCTCTACATGCTGAGAAATTAATTTGATTTTCAGGTGTAATAAATTAGTAAAAGAAGGAGTATATCTGTGGGCTACAGATTCTGAACTGCCACAACAAGGCTGGGAGTATATTTTGGCTATAGGTATATGGAATGGGGTAACATAGTGCAACTATAATTTACTTGACCTAAAGATGTTGCACTGACATTTTTTAAAATCTTTTAGTAGTTATTACCTGAAAGTACAAGGCTTGATTTTGCTACAAGACTTCTTGAAGATAATTGTGCTGCAGTGAACTATGGCAGTTTCATTAAGGGAAGTGAGCCTTCTGGAAAGGATGAGTATTGTGCACCTTATGCATATCTTGTTCACATCCACATAAACATGTTCAGCCAGTTCAGCTCTCATATTTCCATAATCCTATCACAGATAGTGTTTGAAAAGCAAACAAAGGGAATATGCAAATGCCAGTTTCATTCCGAGTTTGATAAAGAAAAAGATCTGCTAAACAGATTTGGGCAGGAGGGAAGTCAGGAAAAAGAAGTGGAAGATCATGAGTGGGAAGTGAGGAATGAGGGAAAAATGGCAGAAGAGGAGGGTAGGTGTCAAATACTAAGCAGCATAGTAAAGGTAACTGTGCTTACTTCATCTCATTATTCCTAATAAGCTCTGTTAGAAACCTGTTTAAGAAACAAGGCTTTGCTGAAAGGAAGAGAGTGGGTATCAACTGTGTAAAAGATAATTTATATTTATTAGAAGTCAGAAGTAAAAGGATTAAAAGGGTTGGGTAGCTGCTGTAGTTGAGTAGGAATTTGTTTGTTCCTAAAATCCTTTTTGTTACAACAGGCAACTGACAATAAAGAGTATTCAGTGCTATTGAAAATCCACAGACTTCTGTAAAATGTGTCCTGGTTTCAGCTGGGTTAGAGTTAACTGTCTTCCTAGTAGCTGGTACAGTGCTATGTTTTGAGCTCAGTATGAGAAGAATGTTGATAACACTGATGTTTTCAGTTGTTGCTAAGTAGTGTTTAGACTAAAGTCAAGGATTTTTCAGCTTCTCATGCCCAGCCAGCGAGAAAGCTGGAGGGGCACAAGAAGTTGGCACAGGACACAGCCAGGGCAGCTGACCCAAACTGGCCAATGGTGTATTCCATACCATGTGACGTCCCATCCAGTATAGGAACTGGGAAGTGGGGGCGGGGAATCGCCACTCGGGGACTTGCTGGGTGTCGGTCGGCGGGTGGTGAGCAATTGCACTGCGCATCATTTGTACATTCCAATCCTTTCATTATTGCTGTTGTCATTTTATTAATGTTATCATTATCATTATTAGTTTCTTCTTTTCTGTTCTATTAAACCGTTCTTATCTCAACCCACGGGTTTTGCTTTTTTTTCCCGATTTTCTCCCCCATCCCACTGGGTGGGGGGGAGTGAGTGAGTGGCTGCGTGGTGTTTAGTTGCTGGCTGGGGTTAAACCACGACAAATGACAACTCCCCATCCCCTGTTTAATTCAAAGATTTCACCCCAAAGTACTTTACTTTACAAATAAGCTACAGTATGTAAGAAATAAGGACATTAATGTGAGGTGTTACATATAATTCTATTATTTTAGTTGCAAGGTGCCATGTTTGTTAACTGAGTGTGCATCTGTCTAATAATTACAGCTTAAGGTACTGCTGCTGTTTACAGGCATCAAATAGAGATTCACAGGAATGTTAGTAAAGCAGCATCAAAAAGAAGCAATAGCTATCAAAGCTACTTCTTTTTTAAGTCTGAATCACTGTTACTTTATTGCTTAGCAAGTCACTTGGTTAATAGATTCATACAGCTTTGCTCAAAGAATTTAACGGATTTTGCAAATGTAATTTCATATTTGATCTGATTTTACCAGTGATATGTTCTTGTTGATAACACAAAAATATTATTTTACTCTGCTGCTGGATGAAATGACAGCTTTGCCTTTTAATGACTACATAATCAGCATCTGAACAGAGCTCTAGACCTTGGGCTTAGCAACCTGTGATAGTGTTGTTTAACAGTGTTGTACAACACACTGATTAGCAAACAGCATGCATCAAGGCTTCTTAACCTGGAAATCTCCTCCGTCCTATGTTGTGAAGCTGTACTGTAAATCTTAAAGGATTTGTGAGAGGGAAACCCAGTATTTTTCATTGAGAGTTGTGTGAATGCTTAGCATAGGAAAAATATTATGGAGAAGGATATGGTATGTTTGAAAGAAAGTTCTGTTATACACTACGGGCAGAAAGCTGAAATACATGTTATGTTTTTAAGAAAACATTTACCAGATCTGAGTGAGGATAACAGAAGAAAGATATTATTGAGTGCTTGACGATTTTGACTGTCCAACCTGAAAATAGGATTGTTTTGTTTGTTTCTCCTCAGCAAGTGAAAATTGATGCTACAGCTGGGTGTAAATACATTTACTTTAGTAGTGAATTCTGGTTTTAATCTTCATGAGATGTGTCTCTCACATCCTTAACTGATCTTTTAAATTGCTTTATAATTTTGTCTTCACATTAAAGCAAATCTCGGTTTGATGGATAGCATCTAACCTAAAAATTTACTTCCAAATCAAGGTTAAAATATAAAGGTTAGTTTATTACCTACATAATAATATTATTGATGATCCACTGCAGCTGCTTTTGTTACAGTGTTTCTGTGATTATTCCTACTACTAGGTGATACTCCCAACTCTCTGCTAACAAGAGCTTGGAATGGTGAACACATCTGTAGTCACCCACTCAGTTCAACTTGAAGTCCCAGTCCTACTAGTGAGGAGCAGCTCTCATTTATGTCATCATTCCACTTGGTACTAACAAGTTTCCCCAACCTCCCTTTTACACCAAAATAGGAAAATGGAGTGCAGAAATTTCTACTGGTAGAAATTTTCAACCATTTTTACTAGCAGAAAATATCCTCTGCCTGCAGGAAAATCTTTATTAGCTATTTCTAGACTACTTAAACTACAGCTGCAGCCCTTAACATCCAAATCAGTTATATACTAAATATGTTGCTAATTTCCAGAAAAAGGAACTTGAAATTGCAGGTTTTAAAGCTATCAAAAATTTCTGGAGTTTATTTGTACCATTTTAGATTTCTCAGGGAATTTTTGGTGAAATGAAAACACCAGAGAGGGTCCCTAATTGACAGAGATCTCATATATACAAAGGATGGGTAGAAGATTACATTTGTCAATATCCCTTTTTAAACAAAGACTGTTTAATTTTTTTTTCATGTAGTAACATGTAGAACAGTAGACGTTCTCCTCAGCTGGTTGTCTACAGTGACTTGAACTCCTTTATACAGCTGCTGTTTTTTCCACAGGAGCTAGCAGTTTGGTTTGGGGCTCAGCTGTAATCCCCATCTCTTGACTGTGTTCTGTGGGGTAGGGACCTCTGCCAGAATACCAGTGGTACCAAGGCCATCATGCCAGAGCTCCTGGCTGAAATAGCCATTGAACTTTTCTTAAATTATTTGGGACAGAGAAGTGTGAACTGTGACTGTTGAGATATAAGAGGGTACAGTCCTCTATACTGCTAAGAATATTGTTTTCCAAAGGGTGACACAACGGTCACCACATTTGAAAATCAGAAATCCTGTTGCTGCAGTTCTTCTGTTTGGTCCTGCGAACTACAACTACTGATAAGCCAAGTCAGATTTCTTGGCTGTTAAGCTGCTTGGAGAATCTTTTCTTTTTAAAATAATGGTGTTTGTCCTAATTCCAAGCACACCAGACTGTTTTCTGGAAACATTTTTTCAAAAAATGCTAGAAGTGTATTGTGAATTATTGTTATTTGTGTAAGTGTTCATGAAAGTAACAAATTCTGCAATGCCAAGTACCTCTATATGAAGACTTCTAATCTCAGTGAAGACTAGGAACTACATCAAACTGTTTTCTAATATCAAAATGTAAGACAGTTCAGTACCTTCACCAGTGTACAAAACTAAAGGTCAAATACATTTCACAGTGAAGAGAGACTATCCTGTAGCAACTGCACTTCAAAACACCCATGAACAGGTAATGAAAAGTCTATATAAGTCATTGTTTTAGAAAAGAAGATATGTTATGTTATTGTTGTGCAAATTTTATGTGATATGTTTTGAGAGACCAGATTCAACACTTCATTAGTCCAATTTTGTCCATTTCTAGCTCTGTTGACATTAATAGAATTAAACTGTTGTCCACCTGGAATAATGTAAAAGTAAATCAGATGTTCTATTTTAATTTTTCCTCTTTGGTTTTACATTTACCTAAATTCTTTTTAAGTTAATGTCAAAAGCTTGCTGGGAGCAGAAGAATATTAGAGACATGACTTCTTTCACTGAAACTGTCAGCTTCAGCACAAAGCTAATCTACAGAGAGAGCGCAATGCTTAAGAACTATTCCTCAGTCTTTCCCTCTTCTCCTGTAATGGTTTTTTTTTTCCATTGTATAGCAGATCCATTTGAATTTGAGTATAAAAATACACAAAAAGTGATACTAAAATGTAAGCTTTTTAAAGAAGAGACTTGGGTATAATATCTAGCATTACATGTAGACTTTCCATTTCTTGAAAACACTTTGTACTCTGCCTCCAATATGTTCTTTATATATTCCCACAGCTATTTGTTGTCTGCGTTTTGTCAGCAATTTACTCTTTGCTAGGTGTTATACTCTAGTTTCTATGGAAAGTTTGGACCTGTTCAGACGAAATTGCAACATGTGATGGCCAATTCTCAAGCAGATTGCTTTAGCACAGGAGGTAGGCAAGCTTGGCTATAAATGTGAAGAAAAGGCAGCTGGAATTCTCCGGTATGAGGCAGAATATAAATATAAAAATAAAAACAGATATTTTGAAACTTTTTGAAGATAAAGGGCTCTTTTTGCTATGTGTTAAGGAGGTATACCTTGCAGAACTGGAACTGAAATCATTGGGTTTTTGGTCTTGCAGCTCTTTAAGGAGATAAGTATACATTTAGTATAAATATGCACATTGGAAGTGATTTAACTCAAAGACTTAGAACACAGTTTTAATATTCTAGGTAAATCCATGATTTATTCACTGCCTTGGTCTGTAAAAAGAAAATTTTGAAAGAGTAAGTAATGTGCTGACAATTCAGTGGATAAAAATCAAGACATGCTTGAAAGAATGTTGAACTCAAAAGTGGCATTAAGATCTCGTTCAGAGAAAAAAAACCTTAAAGCTTCTGAGTGGAAAGAGTTAACCTTGGAAAGGCTAAGAATGCAGCTAAAAAGGGACTGTAGCAGTAGGACCAAGATCTAGTCTTTTCCATTAAGAAGATTTGGCCTTTTGTAAAGTTAGAAGGCAGATGCAGCAACTGAATGAGACTTCACAACCTGCTGAAGTTCAAGAACACTGAAGTACCAGCTGTGTGGTTTTTATTCCCTAGGACAGTCATTATTACAAGGTAGGACATGATGGTTGCATCTGTCTTTTTTATGCACACATTTTCAGGAAGTAGAACCTCTGCTTGACGAACGGAAGCCAACTGAGGACTTCATAAAAGATTGTCATGGTTATTAGGTGCTCCATTTTTTTCAGTGCACCAGTGACTAGGAATGGACAGGTAAGACAAAGAATTGAGGCTTATTATTCCTAGCCAGCATCTGCAAATTGGAAGGTGATTCAGGCCCATGTCTCCCTCCTGTCTCTCCTTCACTGCACATGTTCCATGCCATGTCACAGGATGAATTTTGTATAAACGGACCATGCCCTGCAGAAGTCTCTAGTGCTCTGTCCCAATCCAATGTCAGGGAAGGTTTCGATATGATCCCAAGAGCGAGATTAAGACACAAACGAGGTCAAATGCCACATACCCAAAAGAGTTTTTATTATCAAAAGTATCAAAAGTAGAAAATGGTAGTGATAGGATAGAATGGAAGAAAAGGCAGAAATCAAGCAAGCAGTCGGGACAGAGTTGCAAGGATAGTCACCACCATGGGTCCAGCGGCGTCCCGTTGGTCCTCAGTCTTCAATTCTTTGGTGGTGGGTGCACACCACGGCTTGTCTGCACCGTTTTTTATAGGGCATATTTCGATGATGCATGCACATACGTACTGTTCATGCACTGTTCACGCGCTGCAGGTTTCGTCTATCACACGACCTTCACGTGATCAACACCAGAAACCAGTATCTTATCTCAAAGACTACAGTTTCCATGAGAATGGTAGCCTCCACATTCCTCCATGCTTCTTCGGCTCCAGCCCATTTCCTCCCCTGGATGCCTCAGTGGCCTGGTAATCGTCCTTATGGACAGAGGAGTGTCCTGCTTAAACAGGCCATCTCAGAGACAAAGGGCTTGAGATAAGCAGTAACAATCCTTGAGATGAATGGCTTGAGATGACAGTCCAGTCTCTCATGCCTAACAATCTTTGTGACAAACAGCTCGAGATAACAATTCAGTCTTTCACACCACCCCGTGGCTCAAAGATTGCTTCAGGACTCATGGTGGTTTTGAGAAAAGATAGCTATATAGAAAAGGCCAGAAAAGAGCATTTCATACAATCTGTACTACTGACAGTGTGGTTCGATGCACAGCACGAGTTTGTTTAACACCATCAGGTGAATGCAAATTGCATATTAGTTACAATATGTTGAATCAATTGTATAAAACATGGAATGATACATGGTAAGAACAACAACATGGCAAAACCACACAACAAGTTAAATAGGATTTGCTTAACACATGGACCACCAGGGAGCCAGGAAAACATATCGGTCCCAGCCTTTCTATGTCTGGTTAGGAACGTGGCCAGCTTTTGTATTCCTATGGTAATTTGCTTAACAATTTTCCTGTTGTCATCAATTTTTAAACAACAGTTAGAATCATTTAGTTTACCACAAACATCTCCTTCCTTGGCTAGCAGGTAATCAAGAGCCATGCAACGTTGTAATATTGCTCTTTGCATTTGTGTGGCTTGATCTGCCACTAGATCAAGGGCACAGGCTGTCTCATTAGTAATGATCCCTAGGACAGCTTGTAACCAGATAATGCGATTTAGATTATAGATAGGTTCTCGAGCACCGCTAACCCACTCGTTGGGGTTCCAGGTGGCAGGTCCATAATGTTGTATGATACGTTGATGGGTCCACTCATCTTTGCCCCAGGTTTGACCACTCCCACCTGCTATAGAGGTATTGAGATCATCATTTACCGTAACACCCAGTCCATCCCCTTCATCCTCCAGGAGCAGAAAAAACAAGGGACAAACTACCCCCACATAACACACTCCAGTCCAATTTGCTGGTAGCAGTTTGTAGGCACATTGGCCACACACCCAATAGTGACACTTTAAGGCTTGTGCACCATTTTCAAACAAACCGGTAGGTGTCCGTGGTGATTGGAATATGTTGAATTACCTACTCCTAGAGGATGATCTGACGGACCGTTCATCAACAACCTGTCCGCGGTTTTTCCAACTTCTCTGTGGTGCCCCAACAGATAGGAAGTCCATCCGGACCTATGTCTAAATGTCTCTGACAGTGGTCTTTATTATCACTTGACCACCAAATTTGAGTCCCATCAGGGAGATGAGAATACGTTTTATCAGTGAGTCTGCATTTCCAGGCACCAGAACCACGGTGCCAAAAGCAGGTAACATTAAGACGGTTATTAGACTGATTAGTGGAAGACCAAAAATGGGAAAACTGTTTCCTGTGTCCTGTTTGATTCACCCAAGCCCATCCGGGCCAGCGAGGTACAAAATTTGGAGAACTGGAACTCAAGAGGCAACAATATGCTTGGTCATCCCCTTCTGGCAGTGACACGGCTGCCCCATGGCTTGAACAATCAATTGGTCTACAACTGTCAGTGAGGCAATGGTTGTCATAAGGATAGGTCCAGTTGCACTTGCTATTTCCCACGGGAATACCATCTTTCTGTGTTCAGTTCAGACAATATTCGCCTTGGACTGGGTATCGTATTGTCCAGGGTGTGTGTCTTCACCCTAGTAAGAATCATTTTTGACCTCACTGTAATTACTCACTAACCATGGCCAGCTTTCCAAACCTAAGGGCCCACCACATACCCAACAATTAGTCAGATTAAAAGTGTTGGCCACTTGCTGGCCTAGAGCCATAAATTCATTTTGCCACCCCGAGCCAAAGAGGGGGGCACAGGAGTTTCCCCAGATATTAAAGGTGGTGACAATGGTCGACCAAAACAAGGTCTGCAGTGGTATGCCAAACTTCCTATAAATATTAACAAAGCAATCACTGACAAAACCACACAAACAATCAACAGCTTCATGTATTCCTTCAGGCAGGCTCCAGAGTCTTCACCTGAAAGAGAAAAGAAAAACAGACTTGGATCGTTCTAAGAAACCAGAAGCAAATTGTTATTAGAAGGATGGAATAATCCAGCTGCTATTGATTTTATGTTCTTTTCCATGAGCATCTTTTGCTTTCCAAGCATATTTATTCATCAGGGTTTCCAGTACGAGAGGTACAGCTCCCACCGCAGGGAGTTCAACTGAGACTGGTGGATACCGTTCCGCACAGAGGCTCCCTGGGCCACCCCGTCAGGGGGCGGAGTTCCTGCTAAAACTGTTTTGGTTACTTTAAATGGGCCTCTAAGCACTCTTGATTATTGCTGCTACAAACAGCCTTGGCTTAGAAGATGCATGTATCATACATATAATTATACCAATATATATATTATGAATTGTATCATAATACCTAATATGCATCACATATTACTATCAATATGTGACAGTATATAATTAAACAATATTGTTTAATAGAAACTTTTATTAACTCAGTAGGCCTACATTATAAAACATAGAGTATGTGTTGCATCATGCACTATAGAGCATGCGCATGCGTACGTACATAGATAGGTACATGTATAGGTGCACACATGTATGCTTACACTACACATACATGTCATGCATAACCTATTCATGTATATTATATCATATTAATAAAACAGTGCATCTGTATAAATACACAAAATATGTATTTATACATATATATAAACACAATGCATACGCAACACATAGCACACACACAGCGTACAATCCATGTGCTGGCACACAACAAACCAACACACAACATACTACATAGTACACTGCACACCACACAACACATAAATTCTAGAACACAGACTGCATATACCATGCTCACTATACCACAATATTACATACGCCTTATCCAATAAACATATTCAGACACACACACAATACAAGGTATTAAATACACAGCTAGATACATCACAGCACTTGCTCAACAACAAAACCTCTTGTTTCATTTCCTAGTTGGTACTGCAAAACTATCACTAGAAGCAGTAGTCACAAGGAGTCGCCCCTTAAGAACAGCCTACAAAAATTCCACCTAACCCTTTTTTTACTCTGGCATTTTAATCTGATCCAATGAGGAAAGGGTGTCGGAGGGGGGGTACATGTCATTCCTCCCTTCCACCAAATTCCTAAAAACTTTAGTTCGCTTGAGGGTGTTTGTATTTTCTCTGGTGGAATTTTCAGCCCCAAGCATTCCAAGTGAGAAATTATATTATCCTGAGTTTTCTGCACCTTTTCTGTTTCATCTCCACCCACAAGAATATCATCAATGTACTGAGAAACACTGACACCCTCCTCTGTCTGAATGACTTCTAGCTCCTGCGCTAACGCATGATGAGCTAGAGTGGGGGAATGCTTATACCCTTGTGGGAGTTGGGTAAAAGTAAATTGCTGACCCTCCCAAGTAAGTGCAAAGCGGTCTTGATCCTCTGTTTGCAGGGGGACCATAGAAAACATATCTTTAACATCCACTGTTGCCATAATTGGGTGGGCTCATTCCTGGATTATAGCTATAAGCTCAGCAATATTCGGTACAGCAGCTGTCAGTGGACTGGTATTTACATTAAGTCTGCAATAATCTACAGTCAATCTCCACTTGCCATTAGGTTTTCGCACTGGCCACACCGGGGAGTTAAAAGAAGAACGGCTCCAGCCCATTTCCTCCCCTGGATGCCTCAGTGGCCTGGTAATCATCCTTATGGACAGAGGAGTGTCCTGCTTAAACAGGCCATCTCAGAGACAAAGGGCTTGAGATAAGCAGTAACAATCCTTGAGATGAATGGCTTGAGATGTGTATTGGGTCTGGCTGAGATGGAGTTAATACTCCCCATAGCAGCCCTCATAGCACTGTGCTCTGCACCAGTAGCTAGAAAGGTGTTGATAACACACCAGTGTTTTGGCTACTGCTGAGCAGTGCTGGCACAGCATCAAGGCTGTCTCCCCAACATTTTTGCCCCCCCCTCAATGGCAGGCTGGGGCAGGGCAAGATCTCGGGAGGGGACATAACCAGGACAGCTGACCTAAACTAACCAAACAGATATTCCATACCATATGACGTCAGCTCAGATATAAAAGCTAAGTAAAGGGAGACGGAAGGCGGGCATTTTTGTCTTCCGGAGCAACCACTACGCGTACTGAACCCTGCTTCCCAGGAAGTGGCTAGACATCGCCTGCTGATGGGAAGTAGAGAATAACATCATTTGTTTTTCTTTGCTGTCACGCGCGACCTTTGCTTTCACTTTATTAAACTGTCCTTATCTTGACCCACGAGCCTTTTGCTATATTTTCTCCCCCCTGTCCAGCTGAGAAGGGGGAGTGATAGAGCGGCTTTGGTGGGCACCTGGCATCCAGCCAGGGTCAACCCACTACCGTCCTTTTTGGCGCCCAACGTGGGGCAAGACAATGGCAGTTTTGCATTAAACGTGCCATAGCTAGTTATTAAGTGGCAAGCTCCTGTGCAGGTCACGGAGCTTGTTGGCTGCTTGCTTATCTCTACCTTGCTGAGTTTGGGAACATGGTAACGCAAATAACGGCTGTGTGCTTTGCCGTGGCACTGATGGCTTTGTTGTGCTGCGGGAGCTATCTTGTGGGGAGAATGAAGGAACTCGAGAACATGCTAATACAAATAATATCTATGTGCTTTGTCCTGGCACTGATGGCTTTGCTGTGTTGTGGGAGCTATCTTGTGGAGGAGATGAGGGAACACATCTCCCTCTCCCTACCGGGCATTGATGTGAATGGTTTTATTATGCAGGCTCCCGAGGTCCTTGTTCACCCTTATGTGAGTTGTTCAGTACTAATAATTAATACTGGTGGTATATTATGGGTATTGTGGAATCCGGTCTCGTCCTGGTATAAGAGAAGACAAGTTTCAGGTGAGGCAATACTGAAACGTGCCCTCAAGCGACCGGTCCCTGGGTGGCAGGGTATATGGAAGGATTTGGGCAGATTCCTAGGACGGTTATCACCTCCCATAATCTGGGACTTTACACCTGAACAGGCAAGTAACCCTGGCAAACTGGCGCGCCACCTGATAGAAGGGTGCCTTGCCTATCCCAATGAAAACCAGCAGCTTCTCGCACTGTACTGGGGCCTGGCCTATGCCTACCGAGCCATAGTTCAACACTCTCAGAGGACCACGGTTGAGGCAGGGACCCAGACTGCATCTGAGGACACCATGCTCGAGGCAGGGACCCAAACAACAACAACAACTACAGTAATTGCCCCAATAGTGAAAAAGAAACAGTGGACAAGATCAACAGGTCCATACCATCGATTAGTGAGGGAAGAAGAAGAAGAGGAAAGGCTTAATCTAGAAGCTGGTCCTTCGATAAAGAAATTGGAGGAAGGAGTGAGGGAACTTAAAGAGGAAGCGGAAACTACCCGGTCCCTGACGTCCTCAGAACTTCGGGACTTGCGGAAAGACTACAGCCGCCAGCCAGGTGAGTGGATTGCTGCCTGGCTGCTCCGATGCTGGGATAACGGGGCCGACAGTCAGCAGCTGGAAGGCAAGGAAGCCCAACAGCTGGGATCCCTCGCTAGAAACCGGGGAATTGAAAGAGAAATTGGAAAAGAGGCAGCAATTTGCAGCCTCTGGAGCCGGCTCCTCTCAAGTGTGAGGGCAAGATATCCATTCAAGGAAGATCTTGTGAATTCCTCAGAAAAGTGGACTACCGCAGATGAAGGCATCCAGTACCTGAGAGAGTTAGCAGTGGTGGAAGTCATCTACAGTGATCTAGATGATGAGGAAGTCTCAAAAGATCCAGAGGATGTCCTGTGCACACGGGCCATGTGGAGAAAGGTGATTCAAGGTGCCCCAGCGTCATATTCTAACAGCTTGGCAGCAATGTATTGCCCGGATATGGAAACACCAACTGTGGAGAAAGTGTCGTCTTGGCTCCAAAACTTTGAAGAAAATCTCTGTGTCTCCTCATCCCTACAGGACAGTGCCTTGGCTCTTAGGGACGCTCCAAGAAATCAGTCCTCTCCTGCCCTGGTCAGAGGGAAAGGGAGCCCAAGGCGTATGCCACGTGGTACACTCTGGTTCTTCCTGCATGACCAAGGGGAGGACAAGAGGAAGTCGATGGTGAACCCACCTTTAAGCTGGAAGCCCGCGTACGTGAACTGAGAGGGAAGACAGCTGTTAAGAAGGGGTCACCCAAGAGGAAGGCTGTCAGTGTCGTTGCTGTAGAGGCCCAGGAAAGCAGTCAGTGATCCTCCAGGCATAGAAGAACTGAAACGACCTCCCTTGACTCTGGCGAGGGGACTTCTGGTCTGGTACCGCAAGGGTCAGACAGTGAATACTCTGATGAGGAACAGCAATAGAGGGCCCCTGCCTTCGGCCAGGAGGAGGAAAGGGATGACCGGATATACTGGACTGTGTGGATTCGATGGCCTGGCACATCAGACCCACAGAAGTATAAGGCTTTGGTAGACACTGGTGCACAGTGTACGCTGGTGCCATCAGTGTACAGGGGCACAGAACCCATCTGGATCTCTCGAGTGACAGGGGGATGCCAAGAAT